>NC_057752.1:4556283-4565010 GCF_004010195.1 Chiloscyllium plagiosum
ATGTTCCACATCCCTTGTCACCCAAGGTTCCTTCACTCTACCATCCCTTCCTTGCCTCAGTGGGACAAACATATCCAGCACTATTAGCAAGTGCTTCCTAATTAATCTCCACATTTCTGTCGTACATTTCCCTGAGAACAATTTGTTCCCAATTCAGGTGCCCCAGTTCCTGCCTAATAACATCATAATTCCCGCTCCACCAATTAAATACTTTCCCATACCGTCTGCTCCTATCCCTCTCCATGACTATAGTAAAGGTCAGGGAAGTGTGATCACTATCACCAAAATGCTCTCCCACCAAGAGACCTGACACTTGGCCTGGTTTGTTGCCAAGCACCAAATCCAATATGGCCTCCCCTCCAGTCAGCCTATCTACATATTGAGTTAGGAATCCTTCCTGGACACACCTGACAAAAACTGCTCCAGCCAAACTAAGTAGGTTCCAATCAATATTTGGAAAGTTAAAGTCATCCATGACAACAACCCTAATACTTCTGCACCTTTCCAAACCTTTCCTCCTGATTTGCTGCTCTCTGTCTCTGTTGTTGTTGCGGGGCCTGTAGAAAACTCCCAATAAAGTGACTGCTCCTTTCCTGTTTCTGACTGCCACCCATCCTGACTCTGTAGACAAACCTTCCTCAACCCCCTACCTTTCTGTAGATGTGACACTATCCCTGGTTAGCAAGGCCACACCCCCACCTCTTTTAACTCCCCCTCTATTCCTTTTCAAACATCTAAACCCTGGAAGTTCCAACAACCATTCCTGTCCCTGATATATCTAAGTCTCTGTAATGTCCACAACATCGTAGCTTCCAGTACTGATCTGTGTTCTATGTTCATCACCCTTATTCCTGACACTTCTTGCATTAAAATAGACACACTTCAACCCACTACACTGACTGTAGCTTTGCCCTATCAACTGTCTATCCTTCCTCACAGATTGTCTGCACGCTTTATCTGCCTGTTCACCAGCTACCCCATCCTCTGATCCGTAGGTTCGGTTCCCATCCCCCCTGCCAACCTAGTTTAAACCTTCCCAAAGAGCTTGAGCAAACCTCCTGCCCAGGATATTGGTGCCCCTCTGGTTCAGGTACAACCCATCCTTCTTGTACAGCTCCCACCTTTCCCAGAAGGTATCCCAATGATCCACATATCTGAAGCCCTCCCTCCTACAACAGCCCTGCAGCCACGTGTTCGTCTGCACTCGCTCTCTATTCCTAACCTCACTAGCCCATGGCACCGGTAACAACCCTGAGATTACTACTCTGCTCGTCCTGCCTTTTAGCTTCTAACCTAACTCCCTATATTCTCTTTTCGGGTCCCCCTCCCTTTCCATACCCATGTCATTGGTACCGATGTGTATTGGCTGCTGTCCCTCCCCTTTAAGAATCCTGTAGACTCGATCCAAGACTTGTCTGGCCCTGGCACCCAGGAGGCAACATACCATCCAGGAGTCTTGTTGGCAGCCACAGAATCTCCCACTGTCCAAAGGTTAGCCTTGCTAAATTGTCGCATAGTGTGTGTGTGTGTCAGCTAGGTGGGTTAGCCATGGGAAATGCAGACACCAGAGGAAGTGGTGGAGGCTGGGACAATTACAGCATTCAAAAGGTATCTGGATGAGTATATGAATAGGAAGGGGGTGGCCCAGTGGTTAGCAGTGCTGTCTCACAGCGCCAGGGACCTGGGTTCGATCCCAGCCTCGGGCGACTGGAGTTTGCACATTCTCCCCGTGTCTGTGTGGGTTCCCTCCGGGTGCTCCGGTTTCCTTCCACAGCCCAAAGCAGTGCAGGTTAGGGTGGATTGGCCATGCTAAATTACCCCGCATTAGTCAGAGGGAAATTGTAGGGAAATGGGTCTGGGGTGGGTTACTCTTTGGAGGGTCGGCGTGGATTTGTTGGCCCGATGGGCCTGTTTCCACACTGTAGGGGAATCTAATCTAAACATCTCTGTGACTCTATACCGGGATAAGGTGTAGGTCTGGGTGGGGAGGGTCAATGGGCCGAATGGCCTGCTCCCACTCTGCAGGGATTCGATGACTGTCATTTGCTGTGTTTCGTTGCGAACTGGAATCGCGCCTATTCGGCTGGTGTGGCCAGTTCTTAAATCAGCAAATTCTTTTCTTTTTTTTTCTTATAAAGAAGCATTGAAAATGCCGCAAGTGTCTTAATGTGTTAAGCTGTGGTTTGATGTTGGCCTGGTTCGGAAAAAGTCTGCCAGACATGATACTCGTCAGGAAGGTGCCATTGGGATGGGGTGGAGAGGCTTTATTACCAACGGAGCAAGGGGCCGCCCCTTAAAGCGAAGCAGCTGGTTTCCCTTTCTGTCCTCCCTCCTAGAAATGGCAGAGCCTGAAGTGGGAAATGGAGAAACAGCCTGTGTCTGGGGCGAGATCTGCGCTGACAGTCGTTGTGGAAACTCCTCAGCTCTCCACATGTGGGTGTGCACCTCTGCCAGGTTTTCCAGCTCTCTCTCTCTCTCTCCCCAGTCGGTTGCAGCCACAGTTTGGACGCTGTGAAGCAGATGTGGAGACGGCGGAAATGTTTCTGCACTGACTCACTCAGTGAGGATTTTGCAGGTCATGTGAAATGTCACACACAGGGCCTCTTGAGGTGGGACAGCACAGTCGCTCAAGGAATCCTTTATTGTCTTGGCAGAGAGAGAGAGAGAGAGAGACGGATTTGTGTGTCTTGCTGCAGAATGTGCAGTGAACGTAGAAGACCGCCTGATTTATTGGAGAGCCAGGAAATCCCTTGTTAACCCCTTGCAAGATTATGCCAGCTTCGCATTCAGTTTCTTGAACTGCGGACAAATGTTTGAAGTGACAACTGAGGAAGGGTGGTGTGTGAGAGAACAGGGGTCTGGAAAAGGACTGCCTGGGAATGTTGGGGGAGGCAGGTTCCATTGAGGCATTCGACAGGGGCATTGGATGGTTAATGGGAGATTGGCACAAGGGGATGGAGCCAACACAGACACGATGGGCTGAGTGGCCTCATTCTGTGGCTCAGTAATCCTGCGACGGTACTGTTGTTGAGAGAGTGTCTGTTCTAGCAGGATTTGTTTCATTAAAAGTAGTCCAATTCCAAATTGTCCAACATTCTTGTGAATGTAAGTGTACGTTCCAGCGAAAAAGAAAACGGCAGGATCCGGAAAATGACTTCAACACAAAGAAACCCAGTTCTGTTCCTGGGGCTGTTTGCTCTGAGAAGCTTGTTTTCCTCCTGTCATTTTTGCATCTCCAAAAGTTAATGAATGGGGCATCATGGACTCAAAGGTTTCTTCAGATGCTCCTCTGCAAGGGGGTGGTGGGCTTAACTCCAAAGCACTCAACAGAAAGGGAGCAGCATAGACAGAGAACTGAGTGAGCTGTTCTGGTGGTCACTACTGTGCCAGGAACAGAACATAGTCCAAGTCCTTCACGTTCCATCACCTGCAATCATAACCCCTAAAATGTGCATGTCGTGTCCCAACTCAATGAGAGATCAGCTCAGTCAGGCTGTTAACAGCCACCCTGACCCCACTCATTAATGAGTTTTCCTTCGATGCATTACAAACTAATGATGCAGCGTGAGGAAGTGGAAGGGGCACTTGGATTTCAGATGCAATCCTGATACCATTCCACATCATTAACGGAGCCCTTATTTAAGTGTGTCTTGAGCTGCCCAACATGCGGTATGTGTGTTTAAAAAGAAGAAAAATCCTCGTTACTAACAGAGGAACAAACTCAACCCAACATATGTCAAACTAATAATGGGCAGGGTGGGCCCAAACGATCTGGATGCACTATATCCTATTATCCTCTGGATACAGGGAATATTCTCCAACTGAGTCGATCTCCTGGGTCGTCTTGCAGATGTTGGGGGGGAGGGGGTGTGTGAGCAGATTGACTCCATTCAGAGTGAGGGAGGGATTACGTATCTCACAGACTTCCCTCTCTCCGATGACTCTTGGCATTCACTGAGAGCTTTGGCACAGAACTCTTCCCCTGCGATAGTGTTTCCATTATTTTAATGCGGTTTTGTTTCCCTGAGCCCAGAGTTTGAAGCACTCTGCTGCGATAACCATCTGGAGCCGATTTTAATTTTAAAATTCTCACCCTTGTGATCAAATGCCTCCATGGCCTCGACTCTGATCCTTCTGGCAAATCTCCTTCCGCTCCACAACCTGGAAAACATTTGGGGTAATTGATTTGAGTTACATATTCTTCAGAATGCACTTTCCGTTCACATACACGACCCTATGTTCACATATTTCACCGTGTGTGCCCTTGCTTTTTACTGCACCTGGCTTAATGGAGAAACACAAGCGACACGACCAACTGCATCTTGGCAAATATTTGGGTGCAGTTTTTAGAATTCAGACCCTTTGAAGGCTGTGGATGCTGCATTATTGAACATATTGAAGACTGTGAGATTAATTGCCCTGAGGGAACTGACAAATATGGGAATGGTACAGGAAGGTGTTGCTGAGGACAATCAGCCAGGATCTTGTTGACTGATGGAGCAGGTTCAAAGGAATCAATTGGTTTCCTCTGGCATCTGATCTTAGAGTCATAGATGTACAGCATGGAAACAGACCCTTCGGTCCAACCCATCCACACCGACCAGATATCCCAACCCAATCTTGTCCCACCTGCCAGCACCTGGCCCATATCCCTCCAAACCCTTCCTATTCATATACCCATCCAAATGCCTCTTAAGTGCTGCAATTAAACCAGCCTCCACCACTTCCTCTGGCAGCTCATTCTATACACGTACCACCCTCTGTGTGAAAAGGTTGGCCCTTAGGTCTCTTTTATATTTTTCCCCTCTCACCCTAAACCTATGCCTTCTAGTTCTGGACTCCCCAACCCCAGAGAAAAGACTTTGTCTATTTACCCTATCCGTGCCCCTCATGATTTTATAAACCTCTATAAGGTCACCCCTCAGCCTCCGACCTCCAGGGAAAACAGCCCCAGCCTGTTCAGCCTCTCCCTGTAGCTCAAATCCTCCAACCCTGGCAACATCCTTGTAAATAAAGGAAAGCATACCAAACGCCTTCTTCACTATCCTATCTACCTGTGACTCCACTTTCAAGGAGCTATGTACCCGCACTCCAAGGTCTCTTTGGTCAGCAACGCTCCCTAGGATCTTACCATTAAATGTATAAGTCCTGCTAAGATTTGCTTTCCCAAAATGCAGCACCTCACATTTATCTAAATTAAACCCTATCTGCTATTCCTCAGCCCATTGGCCCATCTGGTCCAGATCCTGTTGTAATCTGAGGTAACCCTCTTTGCTGTCCACTACACCTCCAATTTTGGTGTCATCTGCAAACTTACTAACTGTACCTCTTACGCTCACATCCAAAACATTTATATAAATGACCAAAAGTAGAGGAGCCAGCACAGATCTTTGTGGCACTCCACTGGTCACAGGCCTCCAGTCTGAAAAACAACCCTCCACCACCCTCTGTCTTCTACCTTTGAGCCAGTTCTGTATCCAAATGGCTAGTTCTCCCTGTATTCCATGAGATCTAACCTTGCTAACCAGTCTCCCATGGGGAACTTTGTTGAATGCCTTACTGAAGTCCATCTTGTCTAACGATGAACTATAGTCACCTATAGATCCGATATCACCAATGCATCCAATCACTTCTTCACAGTCTAAAGTAGTCATTTCCAATCAGCCTTAACCTTTAGAATTTGGATAATTGAGATAGTGGCTTGATAGCGGTATCTGCTGAAGTGTTTGTCTCTGATGCCACCCAGTGGCCAAATACAGGATTGTAGGTGAACTCTGCCACCAGGGGGCAGGGGTGCAGTCAAAGAAGCCATGGGCACTGAGGGCAGTTGTAGTGCCCAACTGCTACTTTGGGGCTCCCAGGTACTCATTGGACAGACTCAAAGAGCTGCAGGAGAAACCCATTGCAGGAATTTTATTCTAACATACTCCTTGGCCTCTCCATTGATTGTGTAATAATGATTTCACTGGAGATAACGCTCCTAATCATTTGGAACCTGAAGAGTTCATTGGACCAGTGCTACCCACTGCCATGTTTTTTTTCTTAAACTTTGGGTGGTCATTCAATCCAGTCCAAACATTTGTTGTTTTTTGTTTTGCTGACTCTATGTTGTCACGGTTATTGTTATTGTTACAAGGTCCCCCCTCATTCCTGATGAAGGGCTTATGCCTGAAACGTCGATTCTCCTGCTCCTCGGATGCTGCCTGACCTGCTGTGCTTTTCCAGCACCACTCTAATCTCGACTCTGATCTCCAGTATCTGCAGTCCTCACTTTCTCCTAGGTCATCCCTCCACCTCCTCTGTGTCATCTTATACAGGAGGAATCTTTCTTGCCTTGAATTACCCTTGTACCTCAGCATGCTTCCCATAAACTGCTTCAGTGTGCAGTTGTGTAGGTGAATGCAACAACCACTTTGCACACAGCAGGATCCCACAATCAGCAACAAGCTGAAAGACCAGTTAATCTACGTTTTCTTCAACTGTTGGTGGAAGGGGGTCTGTCAGCCAAGACACAGGGTAGATCTCCTTTGCTGTTCCTTGAATACTGCTATTGGGATCTGTCAATGTCCACTTAATTAGCAAGATATGGTCATACTTTGAACGACTCATTCAAAGGGCAGCATTTCTGAAAGTGCAATGCCCTCTTAGTGCTTCACGTGGTGTGGAAGACTCGCTCAAGTGTGTGGAGTGGAACTTGGAACCTATTGACTCTATTTGTGGAGGGGATGGTGCTTTCTGACTGGGACAATGTCTGACTATTGGAGAACACAAAGAGTCAATTGAGGACCAAACCTGTTGACTTGGCCCTGAGCAGTAAGGCTTAGTGTAACAGCTCTAGTGATAATAAGATGGCTCACAGTGTGTTAAGCAGATCAGTTAGACAAAAGAGCTGATTGTTGAGCAGTAGGAAAAGCTGCTAATTTCATCCAGCACTAAGACTCATTTATACAACACAACTATTCGTTTCTCACTGTGCTGGCCAGTTTCTGAGGCAAGAGGGTGGTCCTTCTGACCCCCGAACAATGTATTTGTTGTTTAACAAGCCATTGAAGCTCCTAATCCCATTTATAATCGCGGGAATTAAGGCTTTGAACGTGGGCTGTTGGTTGGAGAATTAGTTGCAAGATTTATTGATTTGACCATGACCGTGACCCATGTTTCACCTCCAGCACTTTAAACGTTCCAAAGTAATGTTAATAAAATTTAGGCTTCTGCTGCAGGATCTGAGACACACACTGAAAGCAGCTGAGAGCTTCGAACTGGTTCCCCACAGATCTACAAGCAGCAATTGGACACGTATGTCTATCACCTTCTGCTGCCTGTTTTTAATTTTCTGTCTTGTTCCACAGTCTTTCACTTCCTCCGAGGGTCAGTTGTGTGGTGGAGCAGTCCCATTCTGTTCTTGCTCCACTGAATCCCTACAGTGTGGAAACATGCCCTTTGGCCCAACAACTCCACACCGACCCTTCGGAGAGTATCCCACTTAGACCTGCCTAATGCACCTAACCTACACATCCCTGAACACGATGGGCAATTTAGGGTGGCCAATCCACCCTAACCTGCACACTATGGGGACAATTTAGCATAGCCAATCCACCCTAACCTACACATCCCTGGGCACGATGGGCAATTTAGTATGGCCAATCCACACATCTTTGGACTGTGGGAGGAAACCCACGCAGAATGTACAAACTCCACATAGACAGTCGCCCGAGGCTGGAATTGAACCCGGGTCCCTGGTGCTGTGAGGCAGCAGTGCTAACCACTGAGCCACTGTGCCACCCACACAGTGCCTCGAAACAGGTCCTCATCACCTTGGCTTAAACCAACTCCTTCAGCCCTGATTGGAGTCCATATCTGTCTTATGCTTTTCAGAACTGGAAAGAAGGATGCGTGTTGATGAACTGGTGCAGAGCATTTACAACACACTGTTTCCTGTGGCTCACACACACATGCTCACAACCTGCTTCAGCCAAGTCCACCAGTTTTCTGTTCTCTTCCCTGAACTATGACTCAGTGACTCCCTTCCATTGCACCTTTACGGTTGCAAGTTCCACATTCTTATAACCATCTGGTTTAAGCCGAACAGAGTGGAGACTGAGTTTATTCAAGGCAGAGTTAGTTTGATTTTTGAAGGACAAGGGAGTCGAGGGTTGTGGGGGTGGGGGTGGGGGAGGTCAGACAAAATGACAAGAAAGTGGAGTTGGGATCACAACCAAGTTCGCCATAATCTTACCGAATGGCGGAGGGGCCTCATGGGGCAGTATGGCTGGTTCTAAATCCTTAATTCCCAGAGAAGTGTATTTCCTGGATTAATTTGTAACTATCTTATATTTTGGATTCCCCCAGTTTGATTTATACTCCCAGCATCTACCCGACTAAACTGTCGCTATTTTTGATGTAGATTCTGTCAATCACATGTTGTTTAGAGTATGTGTTACTGTATGAAGACCAAGAGGGTTTTTTTTTAATGACTACTGGACATCTCAAACTGCATTTGAACCAGTGAGGTACTGTTTGAAGAGCAGCCGCTGTTGTAATATAGGGAATATGGCGGTCAATTTACATACGGCCATATCCTGAAACCAGAACAAAGAACAATACAGCACAGGAACAGGCCCTTCGACCCTCCTAGCCTGCATCCCCCCCCACCCCCCTCAGAATAGAGTCATAGAGATGTACAGCATGGAAACAGACCCTTCGGTCCAACCTGTCCATGCCGACCAG
>NC_057752.1:4565120-4606881 GCF_004010195.1 Chiloscyllium plagiosum
ACCTATGCCCTCTAGTTCTGGACTCCCCGACCCCAGGGAAAAGACTTTGTCTATTTATCCTATCCATGCCCCTCATAATTTTGTAAACCTCTATAAGGTCACCCCTCAGCATCTGACCTCCAGGGAAAACAGCCCCAGCCTGTTCAGCCTCTCCCTATAGCTCAGATCCTCCAACCCTGGCAACCTCCTTGTAAATCTTTTCTGAACCCTTTCAAGTTTCACAACATCTTTCCGATAGGAAGGAGACCAGAATTGCATGCAATATTCCAACAGTGGCCTAACCATCTTGAACCTGTGTCCCCTAGTAACTGACCCCTCCACCCTGGGGACAAAGCCTCATACTTCCCACTCTATCCACACCTTTCACAATCTTATAAACTTCTATCAGGTCGCCCCTCAACCTCCTGCGTTCCAGTGAAAACAAACCCAGTCTATCCAACCTTTCTTCATCGCTAAAATCCCCCCCCATACCAGGCAACATCCTGGTAAACCTTTTCTGTCCCCTCTCCCAAAGCCTCCACATCCTCCTGGTAGTGCGGTGACCAGAACTGTACATGATATTCCAAGTGTGTCCTAACTAAAGTTCTATAAAGCTGCTATAGAACATAGAAAAGTACAGCACAGAACAGGCCCTTCAGCCCACGATGTTGTGCCGAGGATTAAGCCTAATCTAAAATAAAATAACCTAACTTACGTGTCCCTCAATTCACTGCTATCCATGTGCATGTCCAGCAGTCACTTAAATGTCCCCATTGACTCTGCTTTCACTACCACAGCTGGCAACACATTCCATGCATTCACAACTCTCTGCATAAAGAACCTTCCTCTGACAACTCCTCCATACCTTCCTCCTAACACCCCTCGTGCCAATCAGTCCTGCCCTGGGGAAAAGTCTCTGGCTATCGACTCTATCCATGCCTCTCATTATCTTGTAGACCTCGATTAGGTCTCCTCTCTTCGTCCTTCTCTCCAGAGAGAAAAGTCCAAGCTTAGTCAACCTCTCTTCGTAAGACAAACCCTCCAGTCCGGGCAGTTAAACCTTCTTTGCACCCTTTCCAAAGCCTCCGCATCTTTCCTACAATAGGGTGACCAGAACTGGACACAATATTCCAAGTGTGGTCTCACTAGGGTCTTGTAGAGCTGCAGCAAAACCTCGCGGCTCTTAAACTCAACCCCCCCTGTTAATGAAAGCCAAAGCACCACATGCTTTCTTAACAACCCTATCCACTTGGGTGGCAACTTTGAGGGATCTATGTACTTGAACACCCAGATACCTCTGTTCCTCCACACTGCCAAGAATCCTGTCTTTAATCCTATATTCAGCATTCGTGTTCGACCTTCCAAAATGCATCACCTCTCATTTACCCAGGTTGAACTCCACCTGCCATTTCTCAGCCCAGCTCTGCATCCTGCCTATGTTGTGCTGCAGCCTGCAATGGCCCTTGATACTATCAACGGCACCTCCAACCTTTGTGTCATCTGCAAATTTACTAACCCACCCCTCAATCAAGTCATTTATAAAAACTACAAAGAGCAGAGGCCTAAGAACAGATCTCTGCGGGACCCCAGTCAACACTGACCTCCAGGCAGAATACTTTCCATCTACAACCACTCTCTGCCTTCTGTCAGCTAACCAATTCTGAATCCAGATAGTCAAATCTCCTTGAATCCCACACCTCCTGACTTTATGAATAAGCCTACCATGGAACCTTATCAAATGCCTTGCTTAAGTCCATATATACCACATCCACTGCTTGACCTTCATCAACCTGTCTCATCACCTCCTCAAAGAACTCAATAAGATTTGTGAGGCATGACCTGCCCCTCACAAAGCCATGCTGACTGCTTTTCCAAAAAGTCATAAATCTTATCCCTCAGAATTCTTTCCAAAACCTTGCTGACCACAGACGTAAGACTGACTGGGATTGCCAGGGATTTCCCTATTCCCCTTTTTGAACAGAGGAACAACATTCGCCTCCCTCTAATCCTCTGGTACGACTCCCGTGGAGATTGAGGAAGCAAAGATCTTTGCCAGAGGCTTAGCAATCTCCTTTCTCGCTTCCCAGAGCAGCCTAGGGTAAATCTGCTCTGGCCCTGGGGACTTATCAATCTTAATGTTTTCCAAAATTTTCAGCACATCAACTTCATCAATTTCAATCTGTTCAAGCCTGTATCCCCGCTTCTCTAAGTTTTCATTTACAACAAAGCCCCTTTCCTTGGTGAAAACCGAAGCAAAAGACTCCTTTAGGGCTTCTCCTATCTGCTCAGACCGGACGCCCAAGTTCCCTCCGCTATCCCTGATCGGTCCCACCTTCTCCCTGATCATTCTCTTATTCCTCACGCATGAGTAAAATGCCTTTGAGTTCTCCCTAATCCTTCCTGCCAAACCTTTATTGTGTCCCCTCCTGGCTCTCCTCAGTCCATTTCTGAGCTCCTTTCTAGCAAGCCTGTAATCCTCTAAAGCTGTGCTAGATCCTTGCTTCCTCCACCTTCCGTAAGCTGCTTTCTTCCTTTTTATGAGAAGCTCCTCTGTTCTCGTCATCCAAGGCTCCTTAATCTTACCCCTTCTTGCCTGTCTCAGAGGAACAAATTCATGCATCATTTGCAACAACTGCTCCTTAAATAGTCTCCACATGTCTGCTGTGCCCTTACTGTGGGACAATTGCTCCCAATCCGTACTTCCCAACTCCTGTCTGATAGTGTCATAATTTCCTTTTCCTTAATTAAATATTTTCCCATACTGCTCCTCTCCCTCTCCATGGCTATGGTAAATGTGCGGCAGTTGTGGTCACTGTCACCACATAGCAATAACCCTGCTCCATCTGCACTTTACCAAAATCTGCCCGCCTATGAGTTCTTCAAACTCTCTACTGCTATTAGGCGGTCTGTAGAAAACCCCCAATGAGGTGGCTGCTCCCTTGCTGTTCCTAACTTCCACTCATACTGACTCAGTAGACAAACCTTCCTCAACACCCTCCATTTCTGTAGCTGTGATGCACTCTCTGATTAGCAATGCTACACCCTTCCTCTTTATTCACCCTCCCTGTTCTTTTTAAATGTCCTAAACTCTGGAACATCAAGCAACCATTCCTGCCCCTGTGAAACCGTCTCCGTTATGGCCACAACATCATAGTCCCAAGTACTGATCCATGCTCTAAGTTCATCACTCTTATTTCTGACACTTGTTGCATTAAGGAGGAGAAAGTGAGGGCTGCAGATGCTGGAGATCAGAGCTGAAAATGTGTTGCTGGAAAAGCGCAGCAGGTCAGGCAGCATCCAAGGAACAGGAGAATCGACGTTTCGGGCATAAGCCCTTCTTCAAGATTGCATTAAAGCAGACACAATTTAATTGATCCCTTCGTTCCATCACATGAAAAACCTCCCTGATAGATTCACTACATCCTGTCACTGCCCCATCTACAACTAACCCCCCCCCCCCCTCAGATTTATAGCTCTGGTTCCCACTCCCCTGCCAAACTAGTTTAAACTCTCCTGAACCACACGAGCAAATCTCCCACCCAGGACATTTGTGCCCCTCCAGTTCAGGTGCAACCCGTCCTTCATGTACAGGTCCCACCTTCCCCAGAAGGTATCCCAATGGTCTAGGTATCTGAAGCCCTTCCTCCTGCACCAGCCTCGCAGCCACATGTTAAGCTGCACTAGCTGCCTGTTCCTCATCTCACTATCTCGCGGCACTGGTAGCAAACCCGAGATCACTATTCTACTCGTCCTGCTCTTCAGCTTCCAACCTAACTCTCTGTAGTCACTTTTCAGATCCTCAATCTCTTTCCTGGCTATATCATTGGTGCCAATATGTACCACAATTTCTGGCTGCTCACCCTCCCCCTTCAGAATCTTGTAAACCCGATCGGTGACATCCCGGACCCTGGCACTGGGGAGACAACATACCTTCCAAGAGTCCCGTTCCTGACCATAAAATGTCCTGTCAATCCGTCTCACTATTGAGTCCCCTACCACTAGCGCTTTTCCATTCTCCCCCCTTCCCTTCTGAGCCACACTGGCAGGCTCAGTGCCAGAGATTCGCCCACTTAAAAAACAATCACTTACCCTTCTCAGCAGCCCTTGCTTCTCTCCGCCCTCTCTCCTCGCCACTCTGTAAAAAATGGAGGCCCGACTTACCTATAACTTGTTTATCCTTACACTCAATGCCCCTTCCAATGAAGGCAAGTGTGCCATAGGCCTTTTTTACTCCCTTATCTATCTGCACTGCCACCTTCAGTGATCTGTGGACCTGCACACCCAGATCTCTCTGCATATCAGTACTCCTAAGGGTTCTACTAATCACTGTATAATTTCTATCTGTACTTGATCTTCCAAAATGCATCACCTCACATTTGTCTGGATGCTAGCTGATTTAAAAATGCCACCTAAGAGGTAAATATTGGCCAGGAGAATTCCATTTCGTAGAATTATGTTAAAAATGCATTATGAATTATGTTCCACTTAGAGTGAAGGGTAAGGCTGGTAGGATTAGAGAACAGTGGATGAATAAAGATATTGAGGTTCTAGTCAAGAATAAAAAAAATTCTAGATAGAGACAACTGGGTTCAAATGAATCTCTTGAACAGTATAAAGAGTGCAGGGGCATTCTTAAGAGGGAGATGAGGAAGGCAAAGAGAGGATAGGAGGGAGCCTTGGCAAAAGAAGGTTAAGCATAATCCAAAGAGCTCCTACAAGTATATTAAAAACAAAAGAGTGACAACAGAGAGAGAGAGTAGGGCCCTTTAAAGATCAAAGAGGTTATCTCTGTGTTGAACCTCAGGAGATGGGAGAGGTATTAAATGAATATTTTGTGTCAGTTTTTACTGTGGAGAAAAAAATGGAGGTTTTCCATTTCCAACGCAGGGAAATAAATATAGATGTTTTGAAAACAGAAGTGCCAGAGGTCTTAGAAAATATAAAGGTGGATACATCTCCAGGAGCTGACCTAGTGTATTCCAGGTCATTGTGGGAAGTTATGAGAAATTGCTGGGCCTCTTGCAGAAATATTTGTATCATCTATAACCACAGGTGAGGTGCTGGCTGACTGGAGAGAGGCTCATGTACCTTTGCTTAAGAAGGGATGGAAGGAGAAGCCTGGGAACTGTAGACCTGTGACTCTGACCTCAGTGGTGGGTAAGCTGTTGGAAGCGATTCTGAAAGATAGGAATTATATGCAATTGGAGAGGTAAGGAATGATTAGGGTTGGTCAGCATGGTTTTGTGTGAGGGAAACCGTGTCTCACAAACTTGATTAAGTTTTTTGAGGAAGTAACCAAGAGATTGATGAGGGCAGAGCGGTAGACATTGTTTACTTGGACTTTAGTAAAGCCTTTGACAAGGTTCCACATGCTAGACTAATTTGTAAAGTTAGATCCCATGGGATTCAGGGTGAGCTTGCCAATTGGATACAAAATTGACTTCACAACAAGAGACAGAGGGTAGTGGTGGAGGGTTGTCTTTCAGACTGGAGGCCTGTGACCACAGGGATGGGTACTAGGTTCATTTTTATTTGTCATTTATATAAACGATTTAGATGAGAATATAGGAGGCATGGTTAGTAAGTTTGTAGATGGCACCAAAATTGGTGGCATAGTGGACAGTGAAGAAGGTTATCTAAGATTACAAACAGATCTTGATCAATTGGGTCAAAGGGCTGAGGGGTGGCAGATGGAGTTTAATTTGGATAAATGCAAGGTATTGCATTTTGGTAAAACAAACAATGGCAGGACTTATACAATTAATGGTAGGGCCCTGGGTAGTGTTGCACAATAGAGAGGTCTAGGGTTCAGTTACATAATTCTTTGAAGTTTGCATTGTATATAGACAGGGTGGTTAAGAAGGTGTTTAGCACATTTGCATTCATTGCTCAGACCTTTGAGTACAGGAATTGGGATGTTATGTTGACATTGTACAGGATATTAGTGAGGCCTCTTCTGGAATATTGTGTCCAGTTCTGGTCGCCCTGTTATAGGAAGGATATTATTAACCTGGAGAGGGTTCACAAGAGATTTACCAGGATGTTGCTAGGACTGGAGTGTTTGGGTTATAAGGAGGAGCTGGATAGGCTGGGACTTTTTTCATTGGAGGGTAGGAGGTTGAGAGGTGACCTTATAGAGGTTTATAAAATCATGAGGGGTATAGATAAGGTGAATTTCAGATGTCTTTTTCCTGGGGTGGTAGATTTCAAGACAAGGGTGCATAATTTTAAGGTGAGAGGAGAAAGATTTAAAAAAGACACGAGGGGCAGTTTTTTCACACGTAGACCTTCCAGAGAAAGTGGTGGAATTGGGTATAGTTACAATGTTTAAAAGACACTTAGATCCATACAAGAATAAGAAATGTTTGGAAGGATATGGGTCAGGAGCAGGCAAGTGGGACTAGTTTAGTTTGAGATTATGGTTGGCATGGACTGGTTGGGCCGAAGGGTCTGTTTCTGTGCTGTATGACTACGATTCTGCTCAATGTGTTGCAGGGCCTTATGCTCCATCTTGGTTTATTATTTTGTTTGAAAGACAGCACCTCCAACAGTGCAGCACTTCCTCAATGCTGAACTGAAGAGTCAGTCTGAATTCTATGCTCATGCCCCTGGAGTGGAGAATGATGCCACATACCTCTTACTAAGCAGTGAGTCAAGGCTGATTGCTTCACTGCAACGTCATGATGAAATTTCAACCCCATGAAGTTGTGGACAGGTTTCATCTATGGTACAGTGCAATTAGTAGACTGTCTCTGAACAAGCAGTTCATTGGTATCAAACAGACAACAAGAACTGTCAGAGAGGCAGTACTATCTTTTACAACACGAAGGACAGTGGAATAAAGTTCCCTATTAAAAACTAATTTCAAATTAAGCTTTGCTTCAGAAAGTGCTGATTTTGAGCACATGGTATTTGAGTAGGACCTAGATTGAAGTTGAATCCAGCATGTTTATAGATAAGAATATTAAGCTATTAATTTAAATAAAGTAAATTATGTCAACATGTGAGCGCCAGAAGGAACATTATCCCTATTTGGTACAGTCACTGTCACAGAAAAAAATCCCTATGCAATTAAGTTTCCCTTCTGTGTGTAAACTTGTTTTTTTCACATGACTCGGTCGATATTTACTGTTGACAAATATATTAAAATTTTCTGAATTGGGGTCAGATAGGGGTTGTTGGAAGAGTAGAATAGGCTTGCATTTATATTGTACCTTAACCTAATTCCAGGCTGCCAAAGACCTTTACAAGCGTTACCTTAAAAATGTAGCCAATTCTTTAGTTATGTAATTTAAAAAGTACATCTTAGTATATTTCTACTGTTATAGGACATCGGTGAGGCGACTTTTAGAATATTGTGTGCAGTTCTGGTCTCCCTGCTATAGGATGTTGTGAAACTTGAAAGGGTTCAGAAAAGATGTACAAGGATGTTGCCAGGGTTGGAGAATTTGAGCTATAGGGAGAGGCTGAACAGGCTGTGGCTGTTATCCCTGGACTGTCGGAGGAGTGGGGGGAATTGACCTTATAGAGGTTTATAAAATCATGAGGGGCATGGATAGGATAAATAGACAAAGTCTTTTCCCTGGGGTGCGGGAGCCCAGAACTAGAGGGGATAGGTTTAGGCTGAGAGGAGAAAAATTTTAAAGGGACCTAAGGGGCAACTTTTTCATGCAGAAGGTGGTGCATGTATGGAATGAGCTGCCAGAAGAAGTGGTGGAGGCTGGTACAATTACAACATTTAAAAGGCATCTGGATGGGTATATGAATAGCAAGGGGTTTTGAGGGATATGGGCCAAATACTGGCAAATGGGACTAGATTAAGTTGAGATATCTGGTCAGCATGGACGAGTCGGACCGAAGGATCTGTTTCTGTGCTATGCAACTCTGACTCTATACAGGAGCTATCTGAGATTTTCGGCAAGATGTGATGCCTGTTTGCATTGCTTTGAACACCATAACATTTGGAAATTCTTAAGACACAGAGAGAGAAATCTTCTTGTCTTATAGGAGGTGAGAAGAAGGACAGGTGGGGGAATCTAATTGGGTGAAAATTCAGAATCCTGACAGCCGGATGAACCCTTGCAATTAAGTTCTCTGAGTACTGAAAGCACATTGACCTTCCCAATTGCAAGAGTCAGGAATCTATTTGCATGCTTTCGCATTTTGCAAAAGGCCAGCTCGTTGGAACTAAGTTCCCCTTCCCAATTGAGTTCTTCTCAATTGAGAAATACATGTCGAGAGTGTGGTGCTGGAAAAGCACAGCAGGTCAAGCAGCATCCAAGGAGCAGGAGAATCGACGTTTTGGCATAAACCCTTCATCAGGAAACAAGACTTATGCCCGAAACGTCGATTCTCCTGCTCCTTGGATGCTGCCTGACCTCCTGTGCTTTTCCAGCACCACACTCTCGACTCTGATCTCCAGCATCTGCACTCCTCACTTTCTGCTTAGAAATACTTGTGTTCAATACCCAATTGTATACAAGAGGCATGCACCTGATGAGGCACACTTCTTTCCTGGACTTCAAAGTAAGTGCCTGTTGCTTTGACCTTCTAGTGAAATGTTTTTACAGCGATATTTGTGATGGTGTCAGTGCTTCAAATGAAGTAAAGGTGGCACAAGGGATGGAAGATCATTGGAAGGAGAAGCACTGTCTTGGAACTGGTAGAACGTTGGCAGCAAGAGGTGGTTGCAAGCCATTCCCATGCACCTATTCAGAACAACACTTGCCAACACTAACAGGTGATCAGTCTGTGTGGCATCCCTCCACACTGGCACAATTAGACTGATGACCCTGTAATGCTACTTTGCAGTGAATAGATGGTGCCATTTCCCCTTGCACACATCCTTTCAGTATTGCAGCCAGCTTCTTTTGTAGTGGGGAGAAAGTGAGGACTGCAGTTGCTGGAGGTCAGAATTGAGAGGGTGGTGCTGGAAAAGGAGCAGGATGATGAACGTTTCAGGCATAAGTCAGCCACTGGCACCAACCTGTGATCGCTGCTTTGCTTTGACAGTTTCTCACCCCTGAGCAATCTCTTATTTATCTTGGATGGCTTGGCAGAGAATTGGTAGTGAGGCATTGCTGAACAATAAGGCCACGTTCTGTCTTGTCTGAGACATCTTGAAGGGATTGACCAACTCGATGGTGAGTGAACTTTCTGGCTTGTAGTGTAGCCTTTAAATATGATGCCTGGACCTTGGAAAAACCTTCTGTCCTCTGCGTACCCCATTATATTTCTTGTTCCACTCGTACAAAAAATGCAAACGTTGATGTGATGAGCTGAACACCTCAAAATCACATGGGAAAACATGGCCCACCCCTGAGACAAGTGACTCCAATTTCCACACTTGAATTAAGACTGCAGAATGAAAGATTCCATCTGTGATGCCAGGGAGTTTTTTTTTACATTATTGCAAAACCTTTTACAGGTCATCCGTTAGCAGATAGATATTTTGTTCCTGTATTAAAGGTAAAGATGCCCTAGTCCCGGAGAAGCTTCTGTTCTCTCATTAGATGGAGATGACTGGTGGCAGTTTAACCTGAGGGTCACCATGCCTTATGCAAAGGGAGACGTTGAGAAGGACAGTCCTTTGTGGTAACCTTAGCCAGTGCAGGAATTTTACCCACACTGTTGGCATCACTCTGCTTCACAAACCAGCTGTTCAACCAACTGAGCTAACTGATCTCCAAAACCATAGTGATACAATTATAAAGAACCAATCATTCAAATCCAAATTAGGTTACATTTGTGTAATGCAGTAATCAACATGAGATAATTCAGTTGGGTCTGTGGATTTTCCCTGTGGTTAGATATACTTCATATGCTCCATTGTGTTTCTATTGCTGTCCAATGTTGTGAAAGCACTGAACAAAGTTCATTTGGCTCCATTCTGACTCTCCATGGAAAAATGGAATGGCCCATAGTTTAATAAAAAATTAATCCTGTTTAATTTCAGTTTTACATGCTTCTGCAGTTTTTTTTTTGTCTCATTTCGTTTATTTTGAGTCTTTCTCTTGCAGAATTCGCAGCGCCTTGATTAGATGGCCAGACCCACTTAACATTCCCTACTCCTTCCCTTGTCGACCTCAGACAGCTATGACCTCTACACTGTTGGACTTTAACCTCATGGACACAGGCCAGGAGGACATTATTGTGAACCGCTGTGACCTGGACGTGAAAGGAAAATATCAACTCATTCCATCTATTATCTATGCCATGTGTTGCCTTTTTGGAGTCATCTACTGCTTCTTTGGTGAGTGAGGTATTGACCAATGTGTGTGAAACACCAAACTTGAAAGTGGAATCCAGGATAGTGAATAAGACGTTTGATATGCTTGCCTTTATAGTTCAGTGCATTGAGTATAGGAGTTGGGATGTCATGTTGTGGCCGTACAGGACATTGGTTAGGCCACTTTTGGAATACTGCGTTCGATTCTGGTCTCTTCGTTATAGGAAAAATGTTGTGAAACTTGAAAGGGTTCAGAAAAGACTTACAAAGATATTGCCAGGGTTTGAACTATAAGGATAGGCTGAATAGACCAGGGCTATTTTCCCTGGGGTGGGGAGTCCAGAATTAGAAGGCATAGGTTTAGGGTGAGAGGGGAAAAATATAAAAGGGACCTAAGGGGCAATTTTTTCACAGAGGGTGGTATGTGTATGGAATGAGCTGCCAGAAGAAGTGGTGGAGGTGGGTATTATTACAACATTTAAAAGGCATCTGGATGGGTATATGAATAGGAAGGGTTTAGAGGGATATGGCCAAATGCTAGTAGATGAGACTAGATTAATTTAGGATATCTAGTCAGCATGGATGAGGGTTTGTTTCCATGCTGTACAACTCTGACTGTAAAAGTGGGTGGATGAGTGTGGGGGGAGGTAATGGCACATTTGAAAGTAGATTTGTCCACTTACAGCATAGTTCTTGTGTTTCTATTGCTGTCCAAAGTCTATTGCTGGGTCTGTTCTACCTGGGCCAGGCAACAATTGTTGGGTATCTGAAAGCTAAAAAGGTGAGGATAAGAGAGCCGCAGTCACACCATCTGCAGCTTACTTCATGTCATGTAGTCCTATTAAAAGTGAAATGGAAAGTAATACCTTTCTATGGAAACACTGCATCTCTCCTCCTTGACAAATCCCTACAGCGCCACATCTAGGAGTCCTCTCTCTTACCTGTCACTCCATCTTCTGTGCTTTTGCTTCTTCTCTTCAAGCCTTCCACAGTCTGTAGCAACGTAAGCATGAATGAGTGGAGCTCCCCTTTAAGAAACTCCCTTTCAGAGATGCAGGCTAGTTGCCATTCAAGTGGCTGGAGCTCCCCTTCAGCATGAAGTCACCAGCGTACTTTGCAATGAGCTGCACATTGACACAATTTAGACGAGGAATACAAAATTTACATTCTGTCTTCCTCAATGGAACCATGCATGGACACACCTGAAAACATGCTTTGATGAATTTTCCCCTTCCCTCTCTCACTGCCCCAGCCCAAGCTCATTTTTATTTGCACTCATTTTGCCCATTGTTATGATTTGACTTTTCAATTGCCTGAGGTTTTGTCTAATCTCACTGGCCCCCCCCAAGTTGCTTGTTTTTAAGAATGAGCTGTTGCCTCCAGCAAATGCTGGAGGTGGTTGGATAAGGGAGTTAGGAAGGGAAGGGAAAAAGGTGCTCCATTGCCTTTGCTTTGTCGACTGTTTTCAGCCTCGAGGACTTGACTCTTGTTCTGCTACAAGAGAAGAAGCTAGTCAGGTAGCATGGCGGCTCAGTGGTCAGCATTGCTGTCTCACAGCACCAGGGACCTGGATTCAATTCCACCTTCGGGGTCACTGTGTGGAGTTTGCACATTCTCCCCGTGTCTGTGTGGGTTTCCTCCGGCTGCTCCGGTTTCCTCCCACAGTCCAAAGATATGCAGGTTAAGGTGGATTGGCCATGCTAAAACTCCCCGTAATATCTGGGGATGTGTAGACTAGGTGCATTAGCCATGGGAAATGTGAGGTTGCAGGTATGGAGTGGGAGTCTGGGTCCATGTGGGATGCTCTTTGGAAGGTGCAGAGTTGATGGACTGAATGGCCGGCTTCCACACTGTACGGATTCTATTTGGTGAGTATCTGGTAAGTAATTAAGATTTATAAGTACAGAAAGCTGGAAAATTTTCCTAAATTCTTTGTTTAGAGTGCTGTCTGAACTCTACACTCAGTTCTATCTCTCTATATCACTGGCATTCCTTGGTTTCAGTATGTCAACCTCATTTGCTCTATAAAGGCACCAGTTATACTAACTGGTGATCACAATGAAAGGTTTTATTGGATTATATTCCACCCATTTCTACTTCAAAAAAAAAGAATGTTTGAAGTTTTATCTGGTCATTATAATCTGCCTTTTGATTTTGTTTGAAGTTCCATGGAGCTAAAAAGGAATGTCAAAGGTATTGCAGATGTGTTTCTCCTTCTTTTATTCCATTCAGTCAGTTGCTCTCTGCTTACCTGTACTCTTGATCTTTCTTGAGTTAATCAGCCTCATCTTAGAATGCTGCTCATATTGAGCACAAAACTTAGGCTGACACTAAACTCTCACTGCTTACAGCAAGTGCATTTGTGTGAATCTGACTGACGGTATAACACATTCACAATCTGTGTTCCAAACTGAGTTCCAACAATCTCAGGGCATACTCCTGATACGCATGCAGCAACAATAGAAAAACAGGAGACACTGGGCACTGGGAGGAGCAGCATAGAAACACTAAACATTGGGCACTGAGAGTAGCTATAAAAATGCTAGACTCCAGTCACTGGCAATTGACTATAAAAATACTAAAACTCTGGGCATTGATGGGAAACCATAAGAGTACTGAAACTAATGCTGGCATCATCTAAAACCAGATTATCTGGTCATTGCTATTTATGGGATCTTGGCTGTCAGGTTCCTGGAACTATAATAATGGCAGCTTTTCAAATGCACTTTGTTTGCTATAGAGAGCTTTGGGATGTCCTTATGTCATCAAAAACACTATATAAATTCATTTATTATTAATTCTGAAGGGTCACTGGACCTGAAATGTTAACTTAGCTTTCTCTCCACAGATGCAAACAAACATTCTGAGTTTTTCCAGAAATTTCTGTTTTGTTTCTTTATTATTAGTGCCTTTACTGTGCTTTAATGGGGAAGCATAACATAACTTTAGCCCAGGGATGCTTGAGAGGCTAGAATGCTGTCAGTGTGGATCTCTTCAATATGTGCCTTTTCATATCACCTTGTGATATCTGACACAGAAATGGGCTTCAATTGCAGTTAATCGGGTTGTTGACATTTACAGTGAGAAAACCTGATGTTAAATCCTCAAGCATTTGCCTCTAAATTAGGACAATCACAGGCTTACTCAATAAGCACTTGCATATCTGAAAGGGAATTTTCTATTCCACTATTTTTAAGCAACTTTCGGGAGAGAAATTTAATGATATAACAAATCATCTGATAGCCTCCATTTTGAAAATTACAAAATGGCTGTCGGGTTAAACCTCTTGCAGGAACCTTTGATGCTGGAATTTATTGAACTGGCCAGGTCTGTGATGGATTAAACATTCAGATTACTTAATGAAACTGAGAAGGCAGCAAAAGAATGAGCTGGCGTAAGCCAACTTAATTGGATCCTTCCCATCCAAATAGAGGGAGTTCATATAGTCTTCTCAGATTCCGGACCAAGCTTAAGGCTGCACAGCCCTGTTTGTTAAGTGCCTGATGTGTACAGATCTGGATCAAATCTGTTGGGATTAGTAACAGGTGCTATTGCTGCCAGTTAATACGAATGCAATTGAGAAAAGAAAAAGAATGCGGAACCTAAACGTGGATAATTTTCAACCACTTCAACATACACAGCTGCAGAGCAATCTGATGTGCCAGCATTATCGACAAACAAAAATGTTGGACCCATTTTCCTTTTGCCATTTTGGAGGAAAAGCTGCGAGCTTCATTCTGCTCTTGGCTCTTTACACGACTTCTGCGTGTGTCTCTGAGTTGTTTACTGTATATTCCAGGCTGCCTGTCAGTGATTATTATAGATGTGCCAGTGATTCATTACACAAGCTAGTGTAGTGACTGGAGAATTTTATGACATGCAGTCAATGTGAGACACTGTCAGATTTTAACTGAGGAAACTAGGTGAAAGGTTGCAGCTTACTTTGTGATATCACCATGGTTGAACAATGCAGATGTGAAGCTGGAGTAAATTAAGTCAGAGTTTGAAGCCAAATGTGGCTTAAGGCTGCTGCCCAAGTTAAAAAAAAAACATTCTGGTGATGCAGTCAACAAACACACCATGGCTCTCGACCCTTTACCACGACCCTGCTTTAAATATTCTGCCATATGACCAATTAATATGGAAATGAGGGACCATTTTAAAGAAAAGGTAAAATGATTTCCACGTTACTGGATTATGGGTTTTGTTTGTCCGGTGTGATTCCTCTATTGCCTCTGTGCTGCTGTCTTGTGGTTCACCTGCTCAGTTACCTACAAATGCACAGTGGTACCCCCTGCCAATAGGCTTCGTTACTAAAGTCAATTTGCAGCAAAGTCTTTGTAACAGTGCGTCTTATTCTTAAAGGAGAATGCTGTGATTGTGAAGTTAGAGATTACTTTGGAAATATGTGGTCAATAAAATATCTGTTCTCTTAAAGCACTATCCCAGTCGGTTAGACAGCAGGTCCAATGGAGTGTTGAAAGAGGCATCTGTTTCTGTCTTTGAAAGTGTTGCTGTGTCCAAAATCTGTTCCCATCATTTATTCCAGAACTCGATGTTTGAACCCATCCAACCAGACCTCTGCCCCTGTGACAGTACTGAAACAGTTATTATCACAGTCCCCAGTGACATAGGAACAGGAGTAGGCCATTCAGCCCCTTGAGT
The DNA here is from genome assembly GCF_004010195.1 of Chiloscyllium plagiosum. Lineage (NCBI taxonomy): Eukaryota > Metazoa > Chordata > Chondrichthyes > Orectolobiformes > Hemiscylliidae > Chiloscyllium > Chiloscyllium plagiosum. Next base: position 4,579,993 of record NC_057752.1, read on the forward strand.
CTGTGCCATCGTTCACTGAGATCATGGCTGATCTGTGGCCTAACTCCATATACCTGCCTTTGGCCCATATCCCTTGATACCTTTGCTTAACAAATATTTATCTAACTCAGATTTAAAATTAACAAATGATCCAGGTTCACTGCCATTTGTGGAAGAGCTTTCCAAATATCTACCACCATGTGTATAGAAGTACTTCTTAATATCTCTCCTGAACTGTCTGGCCCTAATTCTCAGACTATACCCCATGGTTCTAGAAACCCAACCAGTGGAAATAGTTTATCTTAATTTACCCTGTCAATATCTTAAAGACTTCGATCAGATCACCCCTTAACCTTCTAAACTCGAGAGAAAACAGCCCTAATTTGTATTATCTGTCCTCATTACATAACCTTTGAAATCCAGGTATCATTCTTGTAAACCTATGTTGTACTCCCTCCGAGGCCAATAAAGCCTTCCTAAGGTGTGGTGCCTGGATCTGCTCTCAGTAGTCTAAGTGGGCTCTAACCAGGGTTTTGTATATCTGCTGCATAATGTACTCCAGACCTCTTGATATAAAGGCCAGCATTCCATTAGCTTTCTGGATTATTTTCTGTACTTGTTTGTGGCATTTCAAAGAGTTACGCATCTGACCCCCAAGACTCTTTGGACAGCCACTGTATTTAACTTCATACCATCAAGAATGTGTCCTGATCTCTCCTTTGTTGGTCCACATTGTGTGTGCTTGGGACAAAGGTAAACTTTCCCTCCTTGATCTATCTGCAACTGTTGTCATGGTGACTATACCATCCTCCTCCAACAACTCTCCATTGTTGTCCAGCTGTTGGTGGGATCTGCTCTCTCCTGGTTCCATTCTTATCTCTCCCATCTTAGCCAAAGACTCCTTACCTCTGTCATCTCCTACAAACCTTTGAGATATCTATGGTCACTTAATTCTGGCCTCTTGAGCATTCCCCCATCATATTAGGGGACTCGACAGGGGAGATGTGGAGAGGTTGTTTCCCCATGTGTGGGAGTGCCTCTGACCAAAGGGCATCACCTCAGAATAAGGGGTCACCCATTTAAGACAGAGGTGAGAAAGGATGTTTTCTGAGGGGAGTGAATCTGTGGAATGCTTTCCCACAGAGGGCTGTCGAAGCTGGCTCATTCAGTATATTCAAGGCTGAGACAGACAGATTTTTAATCAGGAAAGAAATCAAGGATTATGGGGGAAAGGCAAGAAATTCTTATCACTCTGACAAGTTTCTGATCGTCTCTCCCAATTTTCCTTTCCTATCTGATTTCTGTACACTTAACTGTAAAGTGCATCCAGTTAGTCTGTGTGTTCGAGGTCTTATGTAAGTGCAAGTTGTTACAGATCAATTTGTCTTAAATCTCGAAAGATTCCAAACTATCAAAGAAACCTTGCAGGCCAGCGATGAGTTGTTGCCCCAAACTGAACCACAGTTGGTCAATCTGAAAGAAAACAAAAAAACCATTGGAACACTTCAGCAGGTCAGTCATCGTCTGTGGGGAAAGAAATAGAATAATGGTTCAGTTCGGTGACTATCCTCAGAGCTTCTGTTGGGCAAAGTGACATCTTTAAAAGACCTGTTTATCAACGTTTGTTTGTCACTTATATAAATGATTTGGATGAGAATTTAGGAGGCATGGTAAGTAATTTTGTGGATGACACCAAGATTGGCGGTATGGTGGACAGTGAAGGTTATTTAAGGTTACAAAGAGATCTTGATCAATTGGATCACTGGGCTGAGAAGTGGCAGGTGGAGTTTAATTTGGATAAATGCGAGGTATTGCATTATGGTAAAACAAAAAAAGGGCAGGACTTATATCATTAAAGTTAGGCCCCTGGGTAGTGTTGCAGAACAAAGAGACCTAGGGATTCAGGTATATAATTCTTTGAAGCTTGAGTCACAGGTAGACGGCGTGGTCAAGAAGGTGTTTAGCACGGACGCCTTCATTGCTCATTTTGAGTGAAGGAGTTGGGACGTGTTGTTGAGGTTGTACAGGACATTGGTGAGGCTTCTTCTGGAATACTGTGTCCAGTTCTGGTCGCCCTGTTATAGGAAGGATATTATTAACCTGGAGAGGGTTCAGAAAAGATTTACCAGGATGTTGCCTCGAACGGAGGTTTTGAGTTATTAAAATAGGCTGGATCGGCTGAGGCGTTTCTCGTGGAACATAGGAGGTTGAGGGTGACCTTATAAGGGTTTATAAAATCATGAGAGGTATAGATAAGATGAATAGCTAGGGTCTTTACTCGAGGGTGGGGGATTTCAAAAGTAGAGGGCATATTTTTAAGGTGTGAGGAGAAAGATTTAAAAAGGACACGAGGGGCAACCTTTTTTTTTTACGCCGTATGGTTCGTGTGTGGAATGCACTTCCAGAGGAAGTGGGGGATTTCAAAAGTAGGGGGCATATTTTTAAGGTGTGAGGAGAAAGATTTAAAAAGGACACGAGGGGCAACCTTTTTTTTTACGCCGTATGGTTCGTGTGTGGAATGCACTTCCAGAGGAAGTGGTGGATGTGAGTACAGTTACATCATTTAAAAGACATTTGGATAAGGACATGAATTGGAAAGGTATGGGTCAAATGCAGGCAAGTGTGACCAGTTTGGTTTGGGAACATGGTCGACATGGACTAGTTGGACCATAGGATCTGTTTCCATGCTGTATGACTCCATGATTTAACGTGCCTCAGGGTAGTGATTAAATAATTAACAAAATCTCCATCATTGTGTGGAGCTCAGAATTGGTTTTAGCAGCAATTTCTCTGCTTCATAATGTTGTTTAGGGATAGGGATTCCTGTTGTCTGTTCATTACTAAGAGTGGCATGAACCTGTAATTTAACATCAGGTTGCCTGACTGTCATTGCTTTAGTGTGGTAAAAGTGATTAATGTTACCTTTTCAAACTTTGTTGCAGGTTATCGCTGTTTCAAGGCTGTCATGTTCCTCTGTGGGCTGATGTTTGGCTCCATCATCATTTTCCTACTGTGTTACAAGGAGCGGGTTCTGGACATTCAGCTGAGTGTGGAGGCCAGTGCTGGTATTGGTCTTGGCATCGGAATCCTGTGCGGACTGGTCACCATGCTTGTCCGTAGTGTTGGGCTCTTCATGATTGGCCTCGTCCTTGGCCTGCTAGTAGCAACTGTCACCCTCATTGTGATGGAGCAGTTCTACCACCCGCATACCATCTGGGTGCCAGTGGGCCTTCTCATTGGTGTCGGCATGCTGTTTGCTGTCTTAACTTTACAGTGGCAAAAGCTCTTCACCATTATCTCCACTGCAGTTTTTGGTGGCGCCATCATTACACTGACTGTGGACTACTTCATCGAGCTGTTTTCGTTGGCAATATATGTCTATGAGAGGCTCAAGATTGCTCCTTCATTGCCCATTTGTTGGTACAGTTGGGTGATCCTTGCCATCTGGCCAGTGCTGAGTATACTGGGCATTCTGGTCCAATGGAAGCTGACAGCTGAAGGCTATTCACACACTGAAGGTAAGGCCAGCTCAAAACTGGTAGGAAAGGATTTTCTACTTCTCTACCCTCTAACCAAATAGACTGCCATGAGGATACTGTTGGAGTGATGTGACAGTGAGTGTCGATGGATAATTATTGTCTAACACAGCCTGAGCTTGCTGTCATTTAGTGCATGCACGCATACACTTTATGGCAAAGGTCACTGGGCAGTGATTGGGTTAGAAACCTTAATGATTATCCCACTCACCCCTCCCCACCACCACATGTCCCTTCCTGTGATCAGGGTAGGGTGGTCTGAGACCAATTCTATTGTTCCCAGCGCTCCTCTACTTAATTCAAGCCAGACCTGGGATCAAGCATGGTACGTTGCTAGTTTGTGTGATATGGAACACACTGGATGATGATTTTAGCAACTGATTCTCACAATCAGTGCTTCAGCGTAGATATATTATGGGATTCAAAGGACTCATTAAATTGTCCTCTCCAGTTCATGTTACATTGATGCTGATCATGAGTATTTTGACTGGGAAAACCTTTTGGGACCAGGTAGAGAGAGCTGACTGGTGTTGCTCTGGGTTCAATTGTTCTACTCGTTGTTTGATGACCAGGTTCTTGCCAAAGCACATTGTTGGGTCCAATCTTCTTCTGGCCATGCTGATTTACTGTTGACTCCACTGAGAAAAGCAAATGAGAATGACAGAAGTATGACTTGGCTCAATTGTCCTATTCTTGAGTAAAGATGGAGCCATCTTGTAGAGGGTAGGTCAAGACAAGGAGAGGGAATTAGAGCTATTAAAATAAATTCTATTGCCACTAATGCTTTCTTCTTCCTGTAGTCATTATCAGTAAACGACAAAAACGAGTGCAGTTGATGAGAATACGACAGCAAGAAGCAAAGAAACGACAAAGGGCGTCTCAGGCGGAGGGCACATATCGCAGGAAGCCATACCCAGTCAAACGGTACACCGGAGACATCCTTTCACCGGTAAAGTATTCAAAGTCAAACTCTTGTCCTTGGGATATTAGAATGATAAGGGAGAACAGAAAACCTCTGATCTTAGCTTAACAGGGAGCAGAAGAATAAAAATGCTATGTTGTTATGTAGAATTACACAGGATACATGGCTCCTAAACAGGCCATTCGGCCCAAAAGATCAATTTATGGTCCACATGACCTTCTTCTCACCCTTCCTCATTGAACCCATCAGCATAACCCTTTTCCCTCATGGCCTTATCTTCCATTCAAAGGTATCTATGTGATTTACCTCAACTTCTCCATCCAAATAAATCAAACCAATTTGAACACAGGAATTGAGTCACATTCCATTCCAGTCCATGCATGCTCTGCCTGAAGCTTTCCTGGGCTCATGACCTACTGATGCTTCATCCTAAGTTGATTTCTTGGCAGTATGTGTCAGTGTTGGTTTGCCATTGCCTTCCATTCTCAGGGGCAGGCCTAAATCTACCTTGGCTAGAACAGGAATCGATCCCATGCTGTTTGCATTATTCCAAACCATACACTCTCTATTTAGCCAACTTTGCTACGAACCCCTTTTTTAAAGTCAGATAGTGAATCCAAAAATATCCCCAGTGCTATGATTAAAGGTAGATGTTGGTGTGTTCACGTGAGCGAATTATGGAAAAGGAATCTGACAGTGCGATGCAATATAGGACCAGGACATCCACTCCACATCCAGCTAGTGTTGTTCCTCTCCCTGACAGTGGTGAATCCTTGCAAGGTGTGATTCCATGAACGTCAACTATCCATGTGCCGTCCTTCAGGTGTGAGCCAAGGCAGTGAGGCTGGGATTTTCTGCTTGGCATAATCTCAGTGAAGTGCCAGTGGAATAAGAGTTCTACCATTCTGTTCCCAACTGATGTTCTATTGGTATTCCTACTTAATTGTGCAGCCTGCTTGGAGGAGCAGGAACATTACTTAACTGGAGGAAGACTGCAGGATACTATGGAGTGGAGGAAGTTGGGAGTTCTCAACCATGAATCACTAAAAGCTGGTATCCGAGTTCAGTGGGTAATAGGGAAGGTAAATAGAATGTTGACCTTTATTTCAAAGGGAATGTAGTAAAAAAACAGGGAGGTTTTGCTAAAACTATACAAGACACCAATCAGATCACAGCTGAAATACTGTGAACAGGTTTGTGTCCCTTATCTAAGGAAAGATAGACTGACATGGGAGGCAATCCAGAGAAGGTTCATTCGGCTGATCCCAGGTATGGAGGGACTGTCTAATGAGGAGAGGGTGAGTAGATTGGGCCTGTCCTCATTGGAGTTTAGAAGAATGAGAGGTGACCTTAATGAAACATACAAGATTCTTAGCAGACTAAGGCTAGATGCGGAAAGCTTGTTTCCCGTTGGGGGAGAATCTGAGACCAGAGGGCATCATCTCAGAATAAGGGCTCCCACATTTAAGAGAGAGATGAGGAGGCATTCCTTCTCTCAGACAGTAGTGAATCTGTGGCATTCTTTATTGCAGAGAGCTGTCAAGGCTGGGTCATTGAGTGTATTCAAGGCTGAGACAGACAGATTTTTAATCAGGAAGGGAATCGAGGGTGTATGGGGAAAAGGCAGGAAAGTGGAGTTGAGGATGATCAAATCAGCTGTGATCACATTGAATGGCAGAGCTGACTCGATGGGCTGAATGGCCTACTTCTGTTCCGATGGTTGTATGGTATTTTCAGGAATGTGTAGGGGCTTGGGCATGGGACAGTGTGGTTCAGGATGTTGGCTCCAGGTTTCGCTTTCTGATGGAAGTGGGTGTCAGACATGAAAACCTCAGAAACACTGGTGGAAATTCTTCAGATTCCTTCAGTAACATGGTGACTGCTGCAATTTCCACTGAAGGAAGAACATATGAGGGAAAAACAAATATCAGACAGTGAGTTGCTGGGATCTGGAATGCATTGTATGATGCAATCATTGTCTTAAATACAGAATTTGATAAATACCTAACGGGGAAAAATTGGAAATAAAGACAAAGGGAATGGGATGAATTGGCTAGCTTCTTCAAAGAACCAGCAGGGACATGATGCGTGGAACAGCCTTTTGCTGCCCTATACTTTTTTAGAGTAATTAATTTTTCTCCATGTTTCTTTAGAGCTACATTCAGAGTATCCGAGATCGGCAGACAGCGACATCCATGAGCAGTCTGAACACAAACATTCACACCGTTGTGGATCTGGATTACGACTGTGGTTCTACTGTCCCACTCACAGCCACAACCCCTGTAGTCACAGCATGAGCTAGTCACCATCGCACAGCAAGTACTGGTCAAGGTTATTAGTGAACAACCAGTTTATTTAGCTCCCAGCTGGTGACAAGTAGATCACATGTTGACACTCTAGCCATAAGTCTCCACACACCATGGTCTGTGGGTGTGTCTCTCTCTCTCTCTCTAGGAATCACAGTTCCTGCAAGTATGAAGAAATCTTTGAGTCTGTTCATTTGTTACCTGCCTGAGTATGTTTTCAGCAATCTGACTGAAAGGAGTTGAACAGGCACCTCACACTCTGCTAATGAAAGGGTGCTTGGCATGGGAGTGGCACATCACCAGTTAAGGAAGTGTGTATCTTTGTGACCCAGCAGAGAAAGTTACGTGCCCCGTGTCCAAAAGAATAATCAGGACAAGTATGCAGCTCACTTGTGACCTTGGATTCTGCCTGTTGCAGACGACATATTTTCCAATGTGCTTATCATCCACTCTCAACAGGTTGTCATCTTTGGGCCACCAGTCTGGCATTTTATGCAGCCACAATTCACATTGAATTTCTTTCTAAGCAGCCATTTAACATGTAACCTATTCAACCACTTGTTTCTCAAGCCCAAATTATTTCATGCCCTTGTCTAGTAGTTTAAAACATGTCATTGTTCAGTGGCAAGCACAATTGACCTTTAAGCAGTGAACTATCTCCCTTTAATACTGTTCCTCTAAACCTGCCTCTAACAAGTATAATCCAGCAGAGTAAATGGCCAAATGTTAAATATAAAACACAACCACTTCCTTGATTTTGTCCTCTGGTTTTCTCTGCCTGTGTTCCTCCTAATACTGATCAGAGATTTAAAATCATTGTTTGCGATGAGTACCTGTTATTTCCTGCTTTCCCACCTTTTCAAATTCCAGATCTGCATGAATCAATTCAAGATTCAAATACCACTGGAAGGGCCAGGTCTTTCCCTTCATTCTTAGATGAATGTAAATATCTCCAGTACCTCTATCTATTCAAATGGTCTTCGCACCCGGGACAACAGCTCTCAGTTGATGAAGGACAGTCACATTGTTCTGTAATGAAATGAACTCTGGATGGGAATCTGTTGGAGATAGACTGATGGCATTGTTTATCTGTATACAATTCAAAACAGAAATGTACGAGGTCGAAGGTGGATAAAGGCAGAAGGTGCACATCTCTATGGTGAAAAGACAAAACGTATTTGCATGATGAGTAATAAACTCTCGATTCTAATTGACAGTATTACAGCCTGACCTATACCCTGTCGATGTTCTATACACTCCTGCGTGACTCCATCCACATAGACTGCATGTACCTCTTAGGTCATTTTTTTAAAAATGCAGCTCTTATTTGCAATGAAGGTAAGTGAAATGAAAAGACAGAAAAACATCTTTACGCAGTTCAGCTTGAAGGACATATGTGAATGGGCATAAAGAATGAGCAGGAGAGTGCATTCAACTTAGAAGACTGATGTGGGGAGAAACAGACTACACAATGCTTCAGTGTTGGAATATTCAATAATTCCTTAGGTTAATCTTGATAGTTATTGAAAGAGAAGCGTAAAATGCAAGGACTTTCTGTGCTGGTGAAAAGTACTGTATCATGTAGTATTTGCTTTGGGGAAGCATTTCAGCATTACCAGAAGTTTGCCAGTGACAGTTAAGTGTCAGTGCTTAGCACAGAGCAGTCTGCAGTTCCCCTGTGGACTTCAGTGTCTTGTGACAGTTGGGTTCCATTGTCAGTCCTGACCAGTTGCCATTGCAGCTCTTGAAGGTCTTGGGTTTTCAGTTTAACCAGCCAGATCAGAGAGGGTCAAACATTTTTTAGGCTTTGAATCTGCCAACTTTCAGCAGGAAGAAGGGAGAGAATTTTAAAGTATTTGAATCTGTTTCTTGAAATGTCTCCTTTCAAATTGCATTTTAACAGCCTGAAACATCTGGGGGAAGCTTCTTTAGGTGAATGTGTTTGCAGTGCAGGCACTTGGCACTTGACTGAGTTTTCACTCTCTTCAGGTTCCTTCAATTCTTTGGACTGCCAGTCTTGTTGGAGGACTGTTCTGTGGGTGCTAGATGTTCTCTGATGCCTGGCCCTAGAAGCCATCCTTTCTGACCGTACACAAGAACTGTAGGAACTTCCCATCTGAACCCAGTCCCATCATCACTTGAGCGACACACACTCACACCGAGAATACTGAGGACTGTGAGGAATGGGCATTCCTAGTTGTTTTTTTTTATCTTCCCCTGCCTGGTGCAGCGGCACTTAAGGTGATCAGTGTGCTCCTGTGTTGAAAGTGGAACTCACTCCCACAGGGAGTGGTTAAACGGAATTGTATAAATGCATTTAAGTGGAACCTGGACAAGCATATGAGGAAGAAGGGGTAGAGAGTTTTATAATGATGGATTTAGATGGGATAAGTTGGGAATGGCTCGAGTGGAACATAAACACCAGTCTTATGTGATCCTATGACTGTCCCAGGTGAAATCAAGTTAAACTTGACACAGATTGGGGATTGAAACCATGGGTTCTCCTTCTCTACGTTAATCAGTATTGCACTATGCCATCAGGAAACGTACATGTTTGTGTTCATAACAGATGTTAAATATCATCAGTGACTTCTTGCAGTATGTGGTTCCATTTTTATATTGCGTCAATATTGATGTTGATTATGAGCTAACATTACACACTATTTCCCTGAATTAATTCACTTATTTTGTTTGAATCCTTTTGATAAACAATTGTTCCATTTATTCAATGTGGAGATTCTTTTCTGTAATGTTTCTGTGTGAATTATAAAGATGATTTTTACATGAGGAAGTGCCTGCGAGTATTATTTTCATGTCTTGTCGGTGAACCTGAAATAGAATGAGGTTGGGTTTAAGGATTATCTGAGGCAAGATGTGTGTGTGTGTGTGTGTGTGTGGTGTGGGGGGGGAGAGAAGAATAGAATCAAGGCAGGTAGAGCTCAAACTCAAGGTCGTTGGGTTTGTGGCAAATGCAACAGTTCATTAACTACTTTCATAATTAATACCTAGATGTCAGGAATGACAGAATTAAAAGGATAGGTTTATAACTCAGGTTGACTGTATTCCTGAAGTTTAAATCACATGAACTCCAAGCCCCGATACTTCCTTATGGTGAATGAGCAGAAGATCCAAAGGAAACACAAGCAATGCAATTATTGCTAGGTACCTTTGATTTTACCTCCCACATTGTTCAAAGCAGTGACCAGGGACTGAAAATTTATTCCTGGAGATTCTGGGAGAATGTTGGAGTAGTAACAACTCTGGGGGAAGTAATATTGATATTTGATATTAAAATTTGATTTTCATTGTTACTCATTCATGACATGTTAGCATCACAAGTTGCCCCTTGAGGAGATGGTGTTGAGCTGCCTTCTTGAACCGCTGCAGTCCAGTGATGTAGATGGACCCACAATGCCCTTAGGGTGAGAATTCCAGGATTTTGACCCAGCGACACTGAAGGAATGGCGATATATTTCCAAGTCAGGATGGTGAGGGGCTCGGAGGGAAACATGCAAGGGACGGTGTTCCCATGTATCTGCTGCCCTTGTCCTTCAAGATGGAAGTGATTGTGGGTTTGGAAGATGCTGTCTAATGTGCCTTGGTGAGTTATTGCAGTGCATCTTGTAGACAGTTTGCACTGCTGCCATTGTGCATCGGTGGTGAGGAGAGTCAATGTTGTCGGTCAAGCAAGGCTGCTTTGTCCTGAGTGGTGTCGAGCTTCTCGAGTGTTGTTGGAGCTGCTCCCATTCAGGCAAGTGGGGAGTATTCCATCACACTCCTGAGTTGTGCCTTGTAGATGTGGACAGGCTTTGGTGAGTTATTCACTGCAGGATTCCCAACCTCTGACCCTGCTCTTGTAGCCACTCTTTCTGGTGATGCACATGAACTTCCTGAACCACTCATTCAGAGGACACAATGTGGATCGCAGGCCTCAAAGATGCAATTTGAACTCATCAGATAATATGAGGAAGGTTAAGAGTCCTTGCAGCGAGGAGGAATCAAGAGTCCTTCATCACAGCATATAATTGTTTCTTTAATGATTTCTAGGTTCTTTGCATCTACCTAAATTTGGGAAAGCAGTCCAACTGTTGATTGCTCTCTGTGAAGTGAAGGTTCCTGACCTCAGTTTTCCTAGTTTAAACCTGCTTGACCTACACTTTCAATTCAATTTATGCTTCTTTGAATTTACCATTTCCGTATCATTGACTATCACATGGATTTCTTTGATCACCTGAGATCAATCATATTTACTGGAAAAATAGTAAGGCACAATTAGGATACTGGAACATTTAAATTCTACTTGCAGTCCAATTAAGAAGAAGCTTAATGATGCATTGTGATTTCTTCAAAATCTGGTAGGTACAAAAAAAACATAAAAGATGGAAACATTAGAAACTGTCCACAGTACACCAATTATAATTCCCAATCTATTTCATAACTAACTAAGTGTTACCCACTTACTAACACATCCCACTTGCTTTCCACCCCCTGAGGCCTCCACACTCACCATCCCCTCTCTACCCACCCAGCATCTCACATCCTCTCCTCGCTCACCATCTCTCCTGTTCCCTGCTCAATGCACTCTCTCTAGTCACAGCATTCCCCTCATCCCGCCCATTCCCTATTTGCCAGCCCCTCCCTGTTCACCATATCTCACCCCTTAATGTGCATCACCATTAATCAATAACTGTAGCTGCAAGAGCAGGGTCAGAGGTTGGGAATACTGTGGTGAGTAACTTCCCTCCTGACTCCACAAAGCCTGTCCACCATTCACAAGGCACAAGTCAGGAGTGTGATGGAATATTCCCCACTTGCCTGGATGGGGGCAGCTCCAACAACTTAACACCACCCAGCTCCAACAACTTAACACTTGCCCCCTCTTGATGCCTCTGTCTGGCTCACTTTCACTCAGCGCTCTTCTCCTGCTCGCTGAATCTCTTATGCTTGTGACTGAGTCCTGCACGCTGACTCTCACACAGTGACTCAGTCATAAGTCTCATTCTGTTACTGGTGGGGCTGGCCTGTTGGGTGCCTGAAGAGCATAAAGTGTGGTGAGCCTTTTCAAATAGAGGCAATATAGGGTCCTTGCCACCTGTCTAGCCCAGAGCCAAGACTTCTTAGCCTGCACAAGGTTCAGTCACATCCATCTCTGCTCAGACCCTCTCACTCACTGCCTCGCTCTCGTGCTCACTGCTGCCCTCTGATCTCCGTCTCACTTATCCCTTCCTTTCCTGAAGCCAAAGAGAGAGCTTGAGAGAGGGTTGGTGAGGGGAAGGAGGCAAGCAAGGGAGGTTCACAGTGCGAGCTGGTGAGTCAGAGATGGACAATGAGTGGGCTGCGTACTCAATACCATTGCCTTCGATCATTCAGGCCCAGCAGTGCTTAGGCAATGCTCCGCTCCAGTGTCTTGTATGATTGTATACCTCCAGTGCTCCATGTACAGCCCGTGTGGTCATTCTGCACCATACACCACTCTGTGTCCTGTAAGAAAAATGACACCTTTGCAAATTAGAAATCTACTCCTCATTCAAAGGCACATTTTTGGCTAAGACAGTCAGTGTGAAACTTTAACATTTGCTGCTGTGAAATCTGACCAGTCAGAATTTGAGTCATTCAACCATTTGGAATGAAATATTAAATCTCTGCTACTCCAGGTTTTCCCTCTCTTTCCCTCTTGTTGTTATGTTATGCTTTGGTTACGCACAGGCATTGACCTGTCTGCCATTCACTTGTTGGTGCCATCAGGTTTGAAGTTAATAATTGTGGCCTATTTGCTGGAAGGCATGAGGGCACATCAGCAGCCTGCCCAGAGATGATGTTCTTTATGATGTATCGTACCTCTTTGATCATCGAGTATCCTCTTTTGCTCTAACTGCCTGTAAATATGTGTCTTCCTGTACTGTGTTCATTGCACTGGGTGAATAGGGAAGTGTTTTATTTCATCTTTCTGTTACCCTCTCAGTGAATGAGGTAGCGTTTTCTTTATTTCTCTCTCTATGTGAATCTCTAGGTGGGATATTTATATTTGCTCCACCCATATGTTTTATACATCCAAACCTCAGGGCCATTGAATTAACAGTAACCTTATGGAGCACATGCATGATGACACTGAAAATCGCAGTGAGATTCGGCAGATGCAGAACTCACAAACCACGACCTGTATAAGGCTATGCTGTAACCCAAGGGTGACCGAGCCAAACCCCCAGACTCTACATTGGGCTGAGTGGGAGACCCAGTCAGTGTCAGCCCGTCAACAGGGAGATTCTGAAGCCTTCACAAAATCCCACTTCTTACCACTTACCACCTTTCTGCTTTATGACCAAAGGTGCTTTTACATATCAAGGAGAAACAGAATCCTTTGTGATCTTGAAGTGTGTTGATTGAACCTCCTTGCTCTACGGTACCAGCACTGTATCCACCCGAGGTCTACATGATGAAAGGTGTCTCCTGCTGATGCTTGTTACAATTCAGAGATCGAACGTGTTGGGAGATTCTCAGCTGTGTTGTGGTCTTCTCCACAAGAATACAACTTTCCAACGTATGTATCCAGTAAAGGTATCATCCCAGAAATCACATCCATCAGAAACCCCTTTGTGTATCCCCCCAGATGACTGATACATATTCAACATTGAACCAATCAACAGGCACAGGTCGCCCTGTTACAAAACCACATCCCAATCTTGGCTTTGCTCTTCGGATATCCTGTTCCAGCAAGTAACTGACCGTCGACACATTCATGACAAAGAAATGACGTTTCATGAAGAGAGAATGTACTGGAATCATTCCACAGGCCAGGCAGCATCTGCGGAGAGAGAGAAAAACAGAGTTTATATTTCAGGTCTGTGACGTTCTGTCAGAAGTAATCCTCACCAGTTTTCCAAGTGATTGCAGAATCGAGGTTTAATGGAGATCAGGTGAAGAGGTTCCCTTTCCACTTTGGGGGAACTGATGAGGCTGTTTGAGCAGTTCATGTCCCACTGCTGGTATCCATCTCCCTACAGAAAGAGAAAAAAACACAATTTCAATCTTTCCAGCTCTGTGATAATTACTAAACCTGTACACAGCATGATCCCACAAAACCAATTTAGATACTGCTTTGATGGTAGTAGTCAAGGGGGGAACGCAAGCCAGGATTCCAGGAAAGCTCCCTTCTACAAATAGTACCATGGGCTCTTTTACATTGCAGAGTTTTGTTTAACATCGCATTTGAAAGTGGCAGTTCTGACAATGCAATAGTCTCTCAGTACTGCGCAGAAGAAAGAAACAGAATATGTGCAGGATCTGGTCTTGAGTCCATGATCTCTTACTCAGAAACAAGCTAGCCAGGGCTCACACATGTGATACAACTGGACAGGAGAACAACTCACAGCATTAATGAAATGGAGAGCAGTTGCCTCATGTTACCAGAAAGAATGAACTTGCATTTCTAAAACCTTCAGCTGTCCCAAAGTGCTTTCCAGTTAATGAAGCACTTTTTAAAGTGTTGTAGCATTTAAGAAATTAAGGACATTTCCATGACCATCCACGTTTGCCTTGCACCATCATCCTTTTTGTCATTTAATCTCTCCTGCTTTCTACCTTTTCACAGACCTTCCCAGTAACTTACTCCTGCCCTCTACACCACACCTGCATCTGTGCTTGTTTAAGCCTTATTGCATCTCTAACTTTTCCCAGGCTGATTTCTACATAGACTCTTTCTGCACGGATGCTGCCAGACCTGCCGAGTTACTTCAGTATTTTCTGTCTTTGTTTCAAATTTCCAGTGTCCACAGTACTTTGCTTTAGCAGGAGGCTGTGTTGGAGAATTGAGACAATGCACAAGGCGATGGATGTGGATCGCTCAACTTTCTCTCGTTGCAGATAACAAGTGGTTGTGGATAATCAATCACATCTTCCTGTCTGCAGTCACTCATGTTAAGTATTAGCAATTTTGAACCACTCTTATTCATCATGAGGTGGATCATGTCTCTCGGTAGGTGGACACCCACAAGTGCGGTGTTTATAGTGCCTGGCCCCCTCATACATATAGTGAAAAGTCTGCACTGAAACATACTCAAGGAAAAGCTGGCCAAATTGACCTGTCTCCCAACAAATGATAATGTCAGTCTCTCAGACGTCCTTTTTAATATACAGTTATAGATCAATGAAATTAAAGGTTGTGTGGCAAAATCCCTTCCGACCTCTCATTCCACTGACTGATCTTTGGCCATAAACCGCAAGGATGACATGGGTTGTATGATAAAGGAAACACTCACTGCCACGCAAAATTCAGGTACATCGATAAAAAAGTTCACAATCAGACAGCAGTACTGTTGATCAAGAATGTCTTTATATCACTGGGTGTAAAATGTGCGAAAGTATGAAAGGAAACTGATGTCACCGGAGAGTGAGCTGGCTGAGTCTCAGCCACGTAGGCTGAGCTGGGTTTGAGGCCCAGGGTGATAGCTGTCTGAAATACACATCAGGAACACCTCGTTAAGAGCCCTCATACAATCACACTTGTACACACTGGTCAGCCTCTTGTTTTAAAAAGAAATCTATTCCTACCTCAATGTAGAAGCTTGCTGTTTGGGTCATCTCCCTCTGACACTGTATCCATCCGAGGTCTACATGATGAAAGGTGTCTCCTGCTGATGCTTGTTACAATTCGGAGATTGAACGTGTTGGGAGATTCTCAGCTGTGCATGGTCTTCTCCACAAGAATACAACTTTCCAACGTATGTATCCAGTAAAGGTATCATCCCAGAAATCACATCCATCAGAAACCCCTTTGTGTATCCCCCCAGATGACTGATACATATTCAACATTGAACCAATCAATGGGTACAGATCACCCTGTTACAAAACCACATCCCAATCTTGGCTTTGCTCTTCGGATATCCTGTTCCAGCAAACAAATGATTGTTGACACACCAGTATTTATTTCCCATGAACAAAGAAAAGATGTTTCATGAAGAGAGAACTTGCTAGAAGCATTTCACAGGCCAGGCAGCATCTGTGGAGAGATAGAAACAGAGTTTATATTTCAGGTCTGTGACTTTTTGTCAGAAGTAATCCTCACCATTTTTCAAATGATTGCAGAATCGAGATTTAACGGAGATCGGGTGAAGAGGTTCCCTTTCCTCTTTGGGGGAACTGATGATGCTGTTTGAGCAGTTCATGTCCCACTGCTGGTATCCATTTCCCTACAGAAAGAGAAAAAACACAATTTCAGCATTTCCAGTTCAGACTGGGTTGATCTGATATCAGCCAGGCCAAGGGGCAGCAATCTGATCATTGGACTTGGTGGCAGTGGACAGGATTCCCATAACGGTTTACTACCCACTGGACAGTGCTCATGTGTGGACTTCAGGAGGGGACAAGAACAGGGCCAGCTGCCTGAGAAGGTCCGTGTCTTAGTTACAACAACATCAGCAGGGGAGCAGGGCAGAGAAAAATGTCACTGTTTTGTCGAGACCAACTGGTTATGTGAGGCACAATGTCATCCTGGTGAATCTAAATATAGTCCCTGAACCACACGGAATAATGATATATTAAAAACACCATCAGCTGATTAGATGGTAGTGTGACCCATTAAGAATAATTTTATATCATTGCACATCAACGAGCAAGAATAAAGGGAGAGCAATGTTACCAGAGGGTGAACTAATTTAATTTCCAAACTGTGTTGGATTTGATGCTCAGTGTCAGGACTGTCTCAAACACCGCATCCTGACTCTCACAAAATCCCACTTCTTACCACTTACTACCTTACTGCTTTATGACCAGAAGGTGCCTTTACATATCAAGGAGAAACAGAATCCTTTGTGATCTTGAAGTGTGTTGATTGAACCTCCTTGCTCTGCAGTACCAGCACTGTATCCACCCGAGGTCTACATGATGAAAGGTGTCTCCTGCTGATGCTTTCGGAGATCGAACGTGTTGGGAGATTCTCAGCTGTGTTGTGGTCTTCTCCACAAGAATACAACTTTCCAACGTATGTATCCAGTAAAGGTATCATCCCAGAAATCACATCCATCAGAAACCCCTTTGTGTATCCCCCCAGATGACTGATACATATTCAACATTGAACCAATCAATAGGCACAGGTCGCCCTGTTACAAAACCACATCCCAATCTTGGCTTTGCTCTTCGGATATCCTGTTCCAGCAAATAAATGATTGCTGACACACCAGTATTTATCTCCCGTGAAGAACGACATCCATCAGTTTCCAAGTGATTGCAGAATCGAGGTTTAATGGAGATTAGGTGAAGAGGTTCCCTTTCCTCTTCGGGGGAACTGACGAGGCTGTTTGAGCAGTTCATGTCCCACTGCTCGTGTCCACTTCCTGACAAAAAGAAAAAAACACAATTTCAGCATTTCCAGTTCAGACTGGGTTGATCTGATATCAGCCAGGCCAAGGGGCAGCAATCTGTTCATTGGACTTGGTGGCAGTGGACAGGATTCCCATAACGGTTTACTACCCACTGGACAGTGCTCATGTGTGGACTTCAGGAGGGGACAAGAACAGGGCCAACCAGTTACAACAACATCAGCAGGGGAAATGAAATTGTTTCTTTCTCATTTTTAGGATATGGACTCTTTTTGAATGTAATAGAATTTGCAATTAATTTCCTGGGAAGCTTTTCAGTTTAAAATACTTGAAATAGCTAGCTCATGTCATCTATCACTGAATTTATGGAATAACAAATTACTTTCAATAAAGTCCTGATCAATTCCTCTTTGACACGATGGACTCCCCACTTCAACACTGACTGCAATATGCTCCTGAGTTTTGAACTTTGCCTCAAGGACCCCACCTTGCAATTTACCCCGAATTCAATGCAAACTTGGCAAATAGACCTGAGTACTCTGCTCTTGTGAGAGCCAATTTTTCCTTTACAATTGCTCTAACGTGGCTTTGATGGATTTGTTTCATTGGTGCTCAGGCTGTCAGGCAAAGGGCACACTGCGTGGAGAGGACTCTAGAATTCAGATGGGTGCATCAGATTGATTGACAAAATGAAGTGATATGACACAGTGCTATACAAGTTTGGTAACTGAAACTGGCTCTTCTGTCTATTGTTGGACAACTGTAGACAACTTTCTCTCACAGAGCATGATTGGAAAGCAATCACTAGCACTCTTATGCAGTCGAGATGAGAGTGGTGCTGGAACAGCACAGCAGGTCAGGCAGCATCCAAGGCGCAGGAAACACCGATGTTTCGGGCAAAAGCCAGGGCTTTTGTATTACAGTGAACTTTGTAAAGTTTGTAATGGTATAACCCTCCAGACTACATAGCACCATCGAATCCTTACAGTGTGGAAACAGGCCATTTGGCCCAACAAGTCCACATTGACCCTCCGAAGAGCAACACACCTAGACCCATTCCCCTACCCTATTACCCTACATTTACCCCAGACTAATGCACCTAATCTGCACATCCCTGAACACTATGGGCAATTTAGCATGGCCAATTCACTTAACCTGTACATCTTTGGACTGTGGGAGGAAACTGGAGCACCCGGAGGAAACCCATGTGGACACGGGGAGAATGTGCAAACTCCACACAGACAGTCACTCAAGGCTGGAACAATATTTCATTACTTCAGTCTTTTTTACATAATCTGTGTAAAAAGTTGCTGTATTAGATTTTTATAGCTTTAAAGTTGTAAGCAACCTTTACACTATATCTTTTGTCTTCAAAAAAGGGGTAATAAGACTCTTTCCAGACATTCAAAAACCACACAGAGAAAAGTAAATTACCAAATAGCTCCAAGAGCAGCAAATGATCAGTAATGAACAAGTGTTTGATTTCATGACAACTGAGACCTGAATATCAGTTATTGGGTCCTGACTGCATAGGCTTCCTCAAAAACAACAGGGAAAGAACAATCCAAACTATTGTCTTATCTTAGGAAAAAGTAATTCAATAACAGGAGCAAACTTTAATCAAGAAGATAGGCTTATGGATAATTGCCACTTTAAGGAAGTAGTAAGGATATAACGAGAGGTGCCATCAGTCAATATCCCTCAACCGTAAAAGCCCATTAGAGATTGATCTTATGCTGCTTTACAACAAGGCTCACCTACCCTAGGCCAATCAGCATGTAATAATGTAATAGATCATGCTGCGGCTCAGAAAGAGTTCAGTTGCTTATGAGCAGCCACTTTCAGTGACCAAAGTGCACATCTAGTTTGAACGTGAAGTAATCCTGCTGTCCAAGTGGAAGCAGAAGAACTATGAGGTTTTGGAGAGACCAGAGACTGAATGTTGACCCATTTTATAAGCTAAACCAAAAAGCGAGAGTTATAATCCATCCCTAAAGTCACAGCCCAGCGTTAACGGGTATTATTTACAGTTTTAGTAAAGTTTCCTCAGTTACTGCACAAGCTAATATTGGGATTGGAGCTTAAATTGTAATTGAAGTTTTTGACACCTAAGTTTAGCCACAATACAACTCCACAGATTCTGGCATCCCCTCTCTCACTACCTCACACTAATTGCCATCATTTAAGTGTGAATGACAATAAGCCTAAAGGATGTGAAACTGTAAATTATGCAAATTGAGCAGCATTATATTCATAGATGCATAAGCTTTCCACCAGGGGTCACTGGAGAGCAATCAGGCACAGTTCCTGAGCAGACATTGAAAAGACACGTTCTGAAAAACACAGTTAACAATTCAGTCCATGAACCCGGAAGCTCAAGTGGCATGTCCAATGGATTTCCTGCAGTGACTGTATCAGGTTCAGGGATGTTACAGGCCCTTTGAAAGTGGCTCTTCCTGTCCTTAACTCTTACACCCATCCAAATCAGACCGAAAACTCAAAATCCTCCCATGTTTACGTATAGGAGAATTCTCCAAATCAGACCTTTATTCTCTCTGAGTGGCTGTGTATTCCTTGAACCTGACAATTGTCTTGTGTTTCCACTGATCATGTAAAGATCAGGCACTCACCTATCCACTCCCCTGTTACATAGTTTGTAATTAGTTTCAAATTAATGAACGTGATGTATTCCCTAGAAGGAAGAAGTAATGATCATCACCCGGGTTGGAGACTCTTTATTCTTATTCACTTATGGGACATGGGTGTCACTGGCTGGGCCCAGCGTTTATTGCCCTGTCCATAGTTGCCCCCTTGAGAAGGTGGGGGGGGGGTGAGCTGCCTTCCTGAACTGTGCAGTCCACCTACTGTGGGTTGACCCACAGTGTCCTGTTGGGGGTTGGGGTGCAGTGTGGAAATTCCAGGATTTTGACCCTGTGACAGTGAAGCGCCTTGTAAATGGTGGACAGGTTTTGGGGAGTCAGGAGGTGAGTTCCTCAATGCAGGATCCCTAGTCTCTGACCTGCTCTTGCAGACACTGTGATTATGTTGGGAGTCCAGTTGTATTTCTGGTCGACAACTAAATAGAAATCTCCTGGAGCTCAAGGGTTAACCAGATTATCAGCATTCAGGGTTTGAGGCCCAGGGTGACAGCTGTTTGAAATACACATCAGGGACACCTAGTTAAGAGCCCTCATACGTTCACACTTGTACACACTGGTCAGCCTCTTGTATTATAAAAGAAATCTATTCCTACCTAAATGTAGAAGCTTGCTGTTTGGGTCATCTCCCTCTGACGCTGTAGCCATCCGAGGTCTACATGATGAAAGGTGTCTCCTGCTGATGCAATTCAGAAATCGAACATGTTGGGAGATTCTCAGCTGTGTGTGGTCTTCTCCACAAGAATACAACTTTCCAACGTATGTATCCAGTAAAGGTATCATCCCAGAAATCACATCCATCAGAAACCCCTTTGTGTATCCCCCCCAGATGACTGATACATATTCAACATTGAACCAATCAACGGGCACAGGTCGCCCTGTTATAAAATCACATCCAAATCTTGGCTTTGCTCTTCAGATATTCTGTTCCAGCGAATAAGTGATTGTTGACACACCAACATTTATCTCTCGCGAACATACAAATTCCACCATTTTTCCAAGTGTTTTCAACAGCGAGGTTTAATGGAGATCGGGTGAAGAGGCTCCCATTCATCTTTAGGGGACTCACCGCTAGTGTCCATCTCCCTAATGAAAGAGAAAAACACAATTTCAGCATTTCCAGTTCAGACTGGGCTGATCTGATATCATCCAGGCCAAAGGGCAGCAATCTGATCATTGGACTTGGTGGCAGTGGACAGGATTCCCATAACGGTTTACTACCCACTGGACAGTGCTCATGTGTGGACTTCAGGAGGGGACAAGAACAGGGCCAACCAGTTACAACAACATCAGCAGGGGAGTGGGGGAAGAAAATTGCCACTTGCGTGAAAATCCGTGAATCGTTATTGATTGAACTGTTCATTGAAACAAAAACATGCACAGATTTCCCCATTGAGTTCCTCCTGGGTGAAGGGGGAAATACTCATTGTCCTGTAGTGATTGGAACCATGGCTAGGTGGATCTGATTGACTATAAGATCCCTGATTGGGGCTGTGAACCTGGGCCAATCAGGGAGCCCTGGCTGACAGCTATAAACAGAAGGGGGATTTGAGGTTTGTCCTCCTCTCCCTGTAAAATGGTTGAACGGTAGGGTTTGGGGCCTAGCTTTGCTGCTCCTCTCCCTTGTAAAATTGCTGTCTTTTGTGTACAGCTGTCAATGTTTTTTGTAAACTGGTTAGTAATTTGTTTAATAAAATAATATAAACAGAAGGGGGATTTGAGGTTTGTCCTCCTCTCCCTGTAAAATGGTTGAACGGTAGGGTTTGGGGCCTAGCTTTGCTGCTCCTCTCCCTTGTAAAACTGCTGTCTTTTGTGTACAGCTGTTAATGTTTTTTGTAAACTGTTTTGTAATTTGTTTAATAAAATAAAAAAAAAAATAAACAGAAGGCTAAGGGCAGTGTTTGTCACTGGCCACCCGGGTGTTTTCCTATCTTCCTGGTGGTGGAAATTGAATAAAGATTGGTGCACTTTGTGTCTTTCACTGTGTCTCACACCTGCACACACACACCATGGGTGCTGGGGATAAAATAAGCACTACCGCACTTAGGTGGTAGTGTGGGGGTTAAATTTGAAAAAAAAAGAGAAAAAAAAATAAACAGAAGGCTAGCTGGAGGGTGGGTAGGCCATCCTGTGAACCTGAAGGTTGGTAGGCTGTCCTGAAAGCCAGAGGGTGGGTAGGCCACCCTGATGCCAGTCGCCCCGAGAGCCAGATGGTGGGTAGGCCGTTCTGAACACTGTTGTCCCGAGAAGGGGTAATCGGGACGGGCTGTCCTAGAGGTGGTCGAAAGGTGTCGGAGCAGCCGAGAGCCAGAAGGTGTGTAGGGGCGGGCTGAGATCCGGAAGGATTGTGGGTTACCCTGCACGCTGTCGTCCCTGGGAAAGGGGACGGGCTGTCCTAGAGGTGGCTGGAAGGTGTGTCAGGGCGGACCGAGAACTGGAAGGGGCATGGGGTGGACCGAGAGCCGGAAGGTGCATAGGGGCAGGCTGCCTTAGAGTGGCCGGAAGGTGGGAGGGGCGGGGGCTTGCTGGGTCTGTATTGTATGCACTGTTTTTTATGTAACTGGATTGTCTTATGTATAAAGGTCATTGTTGCTGTCTTTTTATATTTGAAACTGGGATTTGAGGTTTGTCCTCAATTCCCTGGAAGCTGGCTGAACGGTCGGGTTTGGGGCCTGGCTTTGCTGCTCCTCTCCCTTGTAAAATTGCTGTTGTATACGGCCGTAAATGTTAACTGTTTTTTGTAAATTGTTTTGTAATTTGTTTAATAAAATATTATAAACAGGAAAAAATAAATAAACAGGAGGCTCAGAAGGGCTCCTCACTCGAGGAACTGGCTTGGAGCTGGCTGGTGACAGTTCATATACAGTGCACATGTAAACAAACGGTGACTTAATGATGGGATACCAGCGTCTGTGCAATTATTTCATGGCGACAAGAGAAAACAGCACATGCTGGAAGAGAATTTGCTCACAACAGTCGTCTTTGAGTTGGGGTAAGCATTTATGGCATCATGTCGTTATTTGGGAAGCTTGACTCATTTGATCTTGCCGTTGAAGACTGGGCACAGTATGTGGAAAGAATGTGTTATTTTTTCCGGGCAAATGACTTTGGGGCAGATGAAAAGAAATGAGTAATTCTTCTGACAGCTTGTGGACCCGCAGCTTCTTCTGTTAATAGGAGCTTAACTTTCCCTGAGGCACCAGATACTAAAACGTTTCAACAATTGATGGATTTGGTTCAGCAATCTTACAACCCCAAACCTTCTCTAATTCTGAGACACCATCGGTAGTTCGAGAACCAGGGGAAACCTGTCTCTGGATTGCAGAGCCTCATGCTGGGCATATCCTGAGCAGAGGGCCACTAGGCCAGCCCACAGCAAAGCTGAGCCTTGGCCAAGTGGCTAAAAAGTTCTTCAGGATCTGGGCCGGCAAGCCATTGTAGTTATTGCTGGTATCCAGGCTTGAGACAGCAAAGGAATCCTACGGAGCCTGAATTGAGTAAGAGAACTCAGAGGCCGGTATCCAGGAGAGTGCACACCTTGGAAAGCCCACCTACATCTGGCTTGGAACAGCTACATTGGTTCTGATTTGGATGTTGCTAAACAATCAAAATAAATGTCTGGTTAAATGGTCACCCAGTTCTAATGGAGGTTGATACCGGCACGGCTGTATCAGGGATTGTGGAACCAGTCTTTAACAAACGTTGCTCTGAACCCCAACCACTAAGTTTGTGCATGACCTCAGCCAGACTGAGAACCTATACCGGGGAACCTTTACACATTAACGGTACAGTTTCTGTTCCAGTCTCTTATGAGAAGCAGTTGGTTCAGTTCCCACTGAGTGTAGTAAAAGGCTCAGGCCCAAGCTTGGTGGGTGAAACTGATTCACCGTGATTGGCTCAACATTTTCCAAATAGAAAATGGCTGCCTGAGTGAACAACTAATTAAATATCCGAAGGCTTTTCAGGAAGGTCTAGGGACTATCAGAGGCGCCAAGGCCACTTTACATGTTGACCAGGAATTCCGCAATTTTGCAAAGCCACCCAGTGCCATTTGCCTGGCAGGAACATTTTTAAGGTGAGATTCCATGGGGGCAATTTTTTTAAACAAAGCATTGTTCATGTTTGAAATGAACGTCCAGAAGAAATGGTGAATGTGGGTACAGTTACAATGTTTCAAAGACATTGTGATAAGTACATGAATAAGAAATTATTGGAGGGATATGGGCTGAACACAGGCTGGTGGGACTCGTTTAGTTTGGGATTATGGTTGGCATGGACTGGTTGGATTGAAGGGTCTGTTCCCA
This sequence comes from Chiloscyllium plagiosum, assembly GCF_004010195.1. Lineage (NCBI taxonomy): Eukaryota > Metazoa > Chordata > Chondrichthyes > Orectolobiformes > Hemiscylliidae > Chiloscyllium > Chiloscyllium plagiosum. The sequence continues at coordinate 4,604,010 of NC_057752.1, forward strand.
AGCTGTATGACTCTATGACTCTACAGGCAGAGATCAGGAGGCTGAAAAGCATCAAAGCAATGCAGTTTGTGGGATGGGCAGCGCCAGCCATACCGATTGTGAAGCCAGACAGGTCAGTTTGTCTTTGTGAGGATTTTAAAATGGTAAAGCATTTCTTGCAGCTGGATAAATACCCACTTCCTCGCACAGAGGATTTATACATAACACTGGCAGTGTGAAGCTGAACATGAGCCACGCCTACCTGCAATTACAGTTAGATGAGGATTCCCAGAACTATGTTACAATTAATACCCAGAAGAATCCATTCTGGTTTTAAACTTTCTGGACACCCTTCTTGTCACCGCTGACAATATCAGACTGTGGACACAAAAAGATCCAGTCCTGGCAAAACTAAAACAGCTGGTGCTGATGGGGGAAACAGAAGGGCCAAAACAACCAGAACTGAAGCTTTTCTGGACCCAGAGAGACCAGATCACAACATTACAATGGAGGAGCCAGAGCGATTGTCCGAAGTAAATTTCACCACCAGATACTGGCTGAGCCTCACCAGGGGTGTCCAGAATAAAGATGTTGGCAAAATGTTATGTCTGGTCGCCAGGATTGGATGCAGACATAGCCGCATTGGTGGGGCAAGGCCCAGAGTGCCAACGATAACAGCAGCTCACCCACATTTGTGGGGATGGCCAGATAAATCCTGTGCTCAGTTACACATCGACTATGCTGGTCATTTCATGGGTTCAATGTTCTTGGCCATTGTGGATGACCATTCAAAGTGATCGGACGTGCATGGAGTTCATCCGTCAACCTCGAGGAGACGAATGAAAAGCTGCTAGCATCGTTCACAATACACGGACTCCTGGCAGGATTGGTCACAGACAATGAGATGTCATTGACCAGCAGGGAATCTGCGTATTTGCTAAAGTCAAGTGGCATTTAGCACATAAGGATAGCTCCATACCACCTGTCATCCAACAGTCTGGCGGAAAGAGCAGTCCTAACGTTGAAGGCAGGTTTAAAGAAACAGCCTACAGCTTCACTCGATACCAAAGTGTCCTGGTTCCTGTTCGATGATAGGATCATCCCTCATGCAACCGCAAGGAGAGCTCCAGCAGAGTTGCTAATGGGGAGGAGACTCCCCACCAGGTTAAACCCGATATTCCTAGACCTGGGGGGGAGGGTGAAACGGCAGCAGGAACACCAATGTCAGTCACATGCTTCCTCGAAGTGACAGAGACAGTTTACCTCAGGGGACGAAGTCTGGTGTCGAAACCACAGGAATGGCCCGGTATGAGTGCGAGGTCAGGTCCTGTGCTGTACAAAGTTCGGGTAGGGTAGGCGGTCCTGAACAAACATGTTCAACCACGCAAACGGGGCAAAAGCAAAACATACCCAGCCCCTCAGAATAGCCAGAAGGCCTGTCAGAAACCATGGGTTCTACTCCTCTGTCCAGCGTCAAAGAAACCTCAAAGTCCGAGATGCATGCAGCCTTGATATCGTTACCACTGGAAGAAGAGGACGAAACTCGATCGAGATCTTCCAGATGCAAGAGATGGACTACGGTCCAGTACATGCTGCCTGTATCAGAGTCAGTCAGAGGAACCAGATCGGGGATGAAAATGACCCAAGGGAAGCTACAAGAAAGAGAACAGGCCAACATCCCTGGACTGAGTTGGGCAGGGATGTAGTGATTGGAATGAGATTGGCCAGGTGGATCACATTGACTATGAGTTCCCTGATTGGGGCTGTTAATCTGGGTCAATGAGGGAGTCCTGGCTGACAGATAGAAACAGGAGATTCAGTCGGGCTCCTCAGTCCAGTGGCTCACTTTGAGCTGGCTGGTCACAGCCCATGCCTAGTCCACATGTAAACAAACAGTGATTTGGTGATGAGATACTGGCCTTTGTGCAGTTATTTCAGGTCCAGTTCCTGCTCTCCCTGTTACCTCTCCAATTATGACACATAGTCAATCAGGTCCCAGTTCAGGGACTTGATGTCAGGGAGAGGATGGGCACCCAAGAGAATGCCACCCTCACTTCTAACAACATGAGCACCACCATGGAAATTCCAGCTTTCCATAAAACCTATCTGTGGGGATCCAAAACACTGGGACGCAGCAGATACTGCGATTGGGAGAATGGATAGGATCACCAGAAGCAAACAAATTATTCTCTCTCTCTCTCTCTGTGTGAATGGGGAAGTGTTTCTGTCTTTCTCTCTCTCTGGGTCAATGGGGAAGTGTTTCTGTCTCTTTCTCTCTGGGTAAATGGGGAAGTGTTACTGTCTCTCTCTCTCTGGGTCAATGGGGAAGTGTTTCTGTCTCTCTTTCTCTCTCTCGGTGAATGGGGAAGTGGTTGTGTCTCTCTCTGGGTGAATGGGGAAGTGTTTCTCTCTCTCTCTAACTCTGTCTGGGTGAATGCAGAAGTGTTTCTGGGTCTCACTCTGGGTGAATGGGGAAGTGATTGTGTGTCTCTCTCTCTCTTTCTGAGTGAATGGGGAAGTGTTTCTGTCTCGCTCTCTCTCTGCGTGAATGGGGAAGTGTTTCTCTCTCCCTCTCTGGGTGAATTGGAAGTGTTTCTGTCTCACTCTCTCTGGGTGAATGGAGAAATGTTCCTCTCTCTCTCTCTCTGGGTGAATGGGGAAAGGTTTCTGTCTCTCTCTCTCTGGGTGAATGGGGAAGTGCTTCTGTCTGTCTCTCTCTCTCTCTCTCTCTCTGGGTGAATGGGGAAGTGTTTCTCTCTCCCTCTCTGGGTGAATGGGGAAGTGTTTCTGTCTCTCTCTCTCTCTGGGTGAATGGGGAAGTGTCTCTGTCTCTCTCTATCTCTGGGTGAATGTGGAAGTGTTTCTTTCTCTCTCTCTCTCTCTCTCTGGGTGA
>NC_057752.1:4607381-4630678 GCF_004010195.1 Chiloscyllium plagiosum
TTGAAAACAGAATACTTCAAAACACATAAATGGGTTTACAAGCTGATAGTGCTAAGTTACACACACTGTCACTGATAAATGCTGCTCTCCAGCACCAGTCTCCTTGTTTTGAATGCAGAGGGCTTGCAAGGAGCAATCAGGATCTGATTTCAGTGTTTGGCACTTGCTGTTCGTGCCAACAGCAGGCCCTGGATCCAAGCTGTGGGATTTGCAGGATGCACCACATTAACTAGGCCTGCCTAACATCCAAACAAAAAAAAAAATTCAAAGCAGATTTTCACTGAAGGGCCTCGGGGACTGAAGAACACAGCGCACTGGACCATTGACAGAACGCAATCAGAATCGGATGGCCGAGGGCAAAGGAGCAGAGATTCCAGTGTGCGGCAACAGGACGAGACAGAGTCTGTGCCCTTCAGTGGCACCGGGCCTGCCCTGGGAGGTGAAGCCTCCTAACGCCAAAGAGCTTCTGTCATGGCGGGTCATTAACTCGGGCTTTCGAGTGGCTCCAAATCCTTCTCATTTGCATTTACACAAGGGACCACTTGTGAGGGAGACAATAAATAAATCGCTGTGACTCACGGACAAATTGATTGGACTGCACGTGGGAGCCAGTTTAAAAGTGGGTCATTGTACTGTGCCAAGGCAAGCCATGCACTTGCTCAGGACTCCAACTTCCTGCTTTCAATTACTTGCTTTTCAATGTTGATTTGGCCTGTGCTGAGAAAATGGATTAATCCCACACTTAGCAACAGTCTTCCAGGCGCCGTTCACCCTCCATCTTCTCTCCCAAAATGGTTAGCACAGTGATTTGTGCCACGGGCACCAAGTGCCAACAAGCTTCACCATGTGCAGTGGCATTAATCGCCAAGTCCAGTGCCACCTTGACCCAACAGGGTGCATGTTCCAGTGTGGGATGTTGGAAAGCCTCAGAAAGGAGATACCTTCTTGACCCGAAACTAATTACAACCCCCCAGCCCTTTATCCAAACCCCAGCCCCGTCCTCTCACCCTGTCTGAGTTCAGGTAACTGGGAGCTCCCTAATCCAGTAAAAAACCACTCACTGGAGGAACATGCAGGACTGTCGTCATTTATATAAATGATTTGGATGTGAGCATAAGAGGTACAGTTAGTAATTTTGCAGATGACACCAAAATTGGGAGTATTGAGTACAGGAGTTGGGAGGTCATGTTGCGGCTGTACAGGACATTGGTTAGACCACTTGTTGGAATATTGCATGCAATTCTGGTCTCCTTCCTTTCGGAAAGATGTTGTGAAACTTGAAAGGGTTCAGAAAAGATTTACAAGGATGTTGCCAGAGTTGGAGGATCTGAGCTTAGGGAGAGGCTGAACAGGCTGGGGCTGTTTTCCCTGGAGCGTCGGAGGCTGAGGGGCGACCTTATAGAGGTTTATAAAATCATGAAGGGCTTGGATACGGTAAATAGACAAAGTCTTTTTCCCAGAGTGGGGGAGTCTTGAACTCGAGGGCATAGGTTTAGGGAGAGAGGGGAAAGATATAAAAGAGACCTAAGGAGCAATGTTTTCATGCAGAAGGTGATGTGTGTATGGAATGAGCTGCCAGAGGAAGTGGTGGAGGCTGGTACAATTACAGCATTTAAAAGGCATCTGGATGGGTATATGAATAGGAAGGGTTTGGAGGGACTAACACAGATAACTTCTCCCAATCTACCCTCTCTGTTTCCCTACTTTCTCATGTTGTGTTCGCTCTGGCCCAGTCCCCCGGGCTTTCAGCACGAATTCACACAGGCAAAAAAGAAACTCAATGTTCGGAGCTCACAACCATCCAAGAGGGAGGGGTGGGGAGGGTGAAAATCAGTTAAACTTGCAAACTGACCCATACAGGTCTGACTCATCTGGTATACTCCACAACAGAGCCCCAGAAGGACCAGTAAGTTCATTTGCTCACCACCATTCAGTTCAACCCTGAACTTTGACCTCCCGAGCTATACAGGGTTCAACAGCTTTGCACAGCTCCATCTTGCTTCCAACACTTGCTCGAGAGACTGAGCAGTAAAATTGACAGCAAGGGCCAGGAGAGAAAGGAACGTTCAAACCAAAACCGGGGGGGGGGGGGGGGTGTCAATAGCAGAGTGTTGAAATAACAGGGAATAATTAGATCAACTTGTTAAATTCACAGCTATGGATTAATTAGGGACTTCTGGATCTCACAACGGGAGTGTGTTTAAAACAATGGTAAGCATTAGCTTTTCTTTAAAAACAGCACATGCTTTTAATTTAAACTCCAATTTGTATTTTTTAAGGTTTGTGGGGCGGGGGGGGGAACTATGAGTAAGTGAATGGATTAATTCGGCCTGAGACATATTTGTGATACAGTTTCAAGCGAATTGTTAAAGTTATTGCAATGTAAATTCTGTCATCAATCTCCTGCACAAAAGCGGGTCTGGATGGCCAGGAGCAATGACCAGGTCACAGTGGCATGATTCAGTCTCTGTTCAAAAGAAATCAAGAGTACATATCCTTTTTCAGACCTTTCAGCCCATCGAGCTTACTCGGCATGATTCGGCTCCCCCATTCAACAGGATCATGGCTGATCATCCAACTCAATCCCTTGTTCCTGCTTTCTCCCCCATAGCCTTTAATCGTTTCAGCCCGGTATCTAACTCCTTCTCAAAAACATTCAATGCTTTGGCCTCAACCACTTTCTGTGACAGAGAATTCCACAGGGTTCCCACTCTCTGGGTGAAGACATTTCTCCTGCTCAGGGGTTAGCACTGTTGCCTCACAGCGCCAGGGACCCGGGTTCGACTGTCTGTGTGGAGTTTGCACGTTCTCCCCGTGTCTGCGTGGGTTTCCTCCTACAATCCAAAGATGCGCAGGTCAGGGTGGATTCGCCATAGTGTTAGGTGCATTAGGCGGGGGTAAATATAGGGTAGGGAAATGGGTCTGGGTGGGTTACTCTTCGGAGGGTCGGTGTGGACTTGTTGGGCTGAAGGGCCTGTTTCCACACTGTAGGGAGTCTAATCTCAGTCCGAATTGGCCTATCCTGTATCCCTAGACTGTGACCCCCCTGATCATCAGGAACATCCTTCCTGCGTTTACCCCGGCTAGTCCTGTTCAGATTTGAGAGGTCTCTGTGAGATTTCCCCCCTCATTCTTCTAAACTCCAGTGAATATAATCGTAATGTCTTCATAGGTCAGTCCTGCCATCCCATAAGTCTTTCTGGCAAATACTCGATGTGGAAAAGACGCATAAACATAAAACTCTAATGCTCCCTCGGTATCGCTTTGTGGACCAAGCCTACATTTGAGTTGCTTTCGGACTGGCACTGCAAGTTTGACTTCAAACTCTTTCAGAAACATGAGTGAGGGGCGACTCAGAGCTGTATTCGGATCCACTTGATTCCAGGATCCCACGCTGATGTGACTCCCATCCTCCTGCAAAGACTAGTCACCAGGACTGGGGTCTGCAGCCAAGAGGACTGATTGGCTCCTGCGCAATGCTTTATGGCACAGGGGGTTTGCCACCAAGTCGTGCCATAATTCTGGGGTTGGGGGGGGGGGGGGGGGGATGTTCTTCTATTCACTGCCACCTCAGGTGGCTCAGTGCAGCTCTGCAGACACGGTCACCCCCTCCCTGAGGGGGGACTCGGCCTGCAGCAAGGTTGTTGGTGAAAAGCAACTATTTTTGGTTAGGACGCTTGGAGTTGCTTTATCCACAGGGAACCCCTCTGCTTTGTGAAATAGCCAAGTGAACGCTTCAGCAGCCTGCTTGAACGATGCCCCCAGGTAACTACACACACACACACACACACACACAAAAAAAGCTTATTTAAAAACAACACAAAAAAGGTCAATTACCAAGGCGCCCAGAGCTTCTCTGTTAAAGAGTTTGGAAACCTGTGCCACAAAATGACCTTAAAACGCCCATTGTATATCAATCAGTGGCATGGTCTTTCCTCGCTGTTGCCTGTGGCTCGATTTGTTTCTAACGGTATGTCGAAAAGGAGTGCAGCACAGAAACAGACCCTTCGGTCCAACACATCCACGCCGACCCAGATATCCCCAACCTAATCCAGTCCCATTTGTCAGCACCTGGCCCATATCCCTCCAAACCCTTCCTATTCATATACCCACCCACATGCCTTTTAAATGCTGTAATTGTACCAGCCTCCACCATTTCTTCTGGCAGCTCATTCCATACACGCAACACCCTGTGTGTGAAAAAGTTGCCCCTCAGGTCCCTTTTATATCTTTCCCCTCCCGCCGGACTCACTGCCTAGTCATACACCTCCCCTCCGAGCCACTCATCAACCAGACTTGGAAATACATTGTCGCTCCCCCAGTGTCGCTGGGTCAAAAATCCTGGATCTCCCCCTCGAACAGGTCTCCATACAAAAGGTCAGAAGTCACATGACACCAGGTTATAGTCAGACAGGTTTATCTGAACGCTTGGGATTTCAAAGTGAACCTGTCGGATTATAACCTGGTATCATGTGACTTCTGACCTTGTCCACCCCCAATCCAGCACTGGCACCTCCACATCAGGGTCTACCTACAGCACAGCTCAAGGTGGTAGCTCACCACCACCTTCTCAAGGGGTACTTAGGGATGGGTAATAAATGCTGCCCCTACCCAGCAATGCTCTCGGCCTCCAAATTTACTTCAAAAGGTACCTCGGTTTGTCCAGCTTTGTCCTTTCGAAGCCTGCACTGTAACTATTGGCCATCCAGCCACATGGGGAGCAAGCAGACCCAGTGCACTACCTCCAAACGCGAAACAAAAACCCCAAACAGCTCGAGTAAAAGCAGGGGTGCACCGGAATTGGAAAGATGGCAATGCCCTTTTGCCAGTGCCCAGTGTGGCACACAGAAGGAATCTCTCATCCTGCTGAATAAACAGCTGCTCTGCTTCCAGCTGACCAGCTCTGAAGTGAACGAAGGGTTCTGAGCGGGTTAGACAGCCACCTGCCAAACACAGTCAGTCAGAGTCACTGCTGGAGAAAGCAGTGCTCCCAGAATCTGTAATGTGAGCCAATCTTTCACACACATGCTTAACATTTCGGAGTCTCTTTTCTCCCTCAGTCAATAAGCACCTGCCCAACACTGTCTTGCTCTGCAGGTCTGTACAAATCCCTCCAGGGTGTCTTACACCAAGTCTCAATTTGGACAAAACTGATCTCTATTCCCTGGAGCCTTCATTGTTTCATGGGATGTCAACAACAGGATACAGTACTTAGCAGCTGCTTTGTCTACCGTAACTTAAAGCCACCCAGCACTGGTTTTAAAATACTTCGTTAAAGTGTCATGCAGAAAGCAGAGACTCCTGGATCTTAGTTTCGTTGTGTCCAACGTGCCAAGTTGTGTTTCAATCCCTCTCCACCCTCACACTCGACTGCATTGAAACACAACCAAGGGCCCCCCTGCCCCCGCACTCCGGAAACACTGCCCCCTTCAGGCTTTGCTCTCTCCTTGTCTGTTCCTCCACTTCCCTCTCCTTAAAACTCACCTCTTTGACCAAGGTTGTGAGCAGCCTGACCCCCCAATAGCTCCTTAATGCTTCAGTGTCCATATTCCCAACCTTTGGGAAGAAAGACTCGGTAGAAATGCATTCAGTTCTTGGTGGGCTGTTGTCTCAAACTGAAGCAGATTACAGATGGAAACGGCTCTGTAGACCAGTCCTTTCCCCAATGTTTCTTTCCAATTTGCTCTTCGTTGTTTAACGCTTCTCCTTCTCCACGGAGATCAAATTAACTCAATGCTCACCTCACAGATCAATGGCACAGGTTCCATTTGGAACAAAGCTCTTGTGATCCCTGCATGGCCATGAAGGGGTAAGATTAGGCCCTTCAGCCCCACACACCTGCCTCACCACTCACCACCGTGTCCAAGATGGCGGCAGAGTAGGACACCTCAGCCAGAGCTGGTCTGCTCCAGCCGTTTCATTTCCTTTTCTCTTCTGTGTTCTTTTGTTGCTCTCTTCTTTCTTCTCGGTGACATCCCGAGCTCCCAGCCTCAGCGTAGACTTGGCAAGGCATCCTCTCAGCCCAGCGTGGGAGTCTCTCTCAGCCCGGCCCGGGAGTCTGTCTTGGCCTGGCATGGGAGTCTTTCTTGGCCCAGCTGGGTGCCAATGTGGACTTGGCCCGAAGGTCTGTTATACTTAAATTTTTGTTTCTCTATTTTCTCATTTATTCCTACGACATCTGAAGTTGGACTTTTTATGTTTTTATTCTTCTTAGTATGTTTGCCTAAGCACTTGGCCTGAGGATTTGGTACCTGGGTACCTTGTACCTAAGATGGCGCTGTAAGTGGTGACTGGTAAACATTTCACTGCACTGACAGGAGTCCATGTGACCATAAAGCTCATTCAATATGGCTGACTATCTCAACTCGACCTTTCACCTGCTCCTCATATTTCTTCACACCAAAAACCTCTCTCTCGAATACACTTGACAAGGACAGCTCTCCAGGCGATGATGATCCCAAATGTTCACAACACTGAAGAAATTTCTTCTCTCAATCCTGCGTGGCCAAACTCTTCATTCTCAAACCCTGACCCTGACCTCTTGACACTCCAGCATTTTGGAGTTGGAGGAGGGGGTGTTATGGAGAGCAGCCTCCAGGCCTCAACCCTCTCAAAATCAGTATGAACTTTAGGTTTAATGTATATCACTTCTCATCTTGCTCGACTCACGGGAATATAGACCTGGCAGACTCAATCAGTCTTCGTAAAACAATCCTCTTGTCCCAGGAACCAGTTGAGTTGATCTTTGTTGCATTCCTTCCAGAGTAAAGTATGCCTTTGCTTCGACCACAACATGACTCCAGCTGTGAGCTCACCGAAGCCCCTCTATAATTGCAGCAAGTGTTCCTCAACTCATATTCCAAACACCTTTACTATGAAGACCAACGTAACATTGGCCTTGATGGAATTTGAATTCAGTTTAAGAGTCTAATGATGACCATGAATTCATTGTTGATTGTTGGAAAACCCCAATGTTCTTTTGGGAAGGAAACTACCCAATCTGCGCCGACATGTGACTCCAGACCCACAGCAATGTAGCTGACTCTTAACTGCCTGCTGGGCAATTAGGGATGGGTAATAAATGTTGGCCCAGCCAGGGACACTCATCCTGTGAATGAATTTTAAAAAAGCCCTGTACTTGCGTGTTAACTCTCTAATGAAATGCATATGGCTTGGTACAGTAACACCATGCTATATACAGTGGTATACACAGACAGACACACACACACACGTAGAGAGAGACACACAAGAGACAGAGACACAGACACTCAAACAGCCCCACACAAGCTGCCTGAGCAGTACGGATCAGGAAAAAGCAATCAATCAATCAGTAAACCACTGGGGACGAGGTGAAAAGGAAACAGGCATTCCTCAAACGCAGGCTGGCAAAGTACTCACCACCAGAACCCCTTACACCGTAGCCATGCCCAAGGATGCCAATCTCCTCAATCCTGGCCAATGCCTGAGCTTGCTACCCTGTCATGAATGAGCAGCTGCTTAGCTCCAGCTACAGGAGAACTGTGGAGAATCGGTTGCAAATGTAGCATCCCACAGAGCGCAGAACATGACTGTTGACAAATGGTTCCCACTTCTTATATTTAAAAAAAAAAGAGACAAGGGCTTAATTTAAGAAAGACCCTTTATTCGTCAGTGCGAATTTTTTTTTCCCACCTCTTCCCAAGCTGAGTACTGGTAGCAGAGAGAGAGAGAGATCTCTACACTCGAGTGAATGAACTCCCCAGACACTCCTCCCCAACAGCCGTCCAAACTATCGAAGAAACGCTGACGCCGAGCCACAGGAGAGATTTTGACTGAAACCTCCATCAAAGAAGAGGTTTCTCTGCGTTTTGGAAGGGAGAGGGAAGCGGAGAGGTTAAGGGAGAAAGAATGCCAGAACTCAGGGCCCAAGCAGTTAATGGTTCAGCCATCAATGGCAGAATGATGGAAGTCGGGAGGTTGGGGTACAAGAGACTGGAACTGGAGGAACACATACACCAGCCGGTTGCAGGGCAAGAAGAGATTTTATTTGACTGTTCTTTGGCAGTTGCTGGATGGGTCAGCATTTCGTATCCAACTCTAATGCCCCCTAAGGTGGTGAGCTGCCTTCTTGAACCACTGCGCTCCTTAGGTTGTAGGGGGACCCACAACACTGAAGGAGGCAAGGCCAGGATTTTCACCCAGTAACAGCGATATATTTCCACAGGGAGTGGGTTGGAGGGGAAGGTGCAGGGGTGTGGTGTCCCCATGTATCTGCTGCCCTTGGAGGTGGAAGTGGGGTTGGAAGGGATGGTCTAAGGAGTTATTAGATTAGATTAGATTAGATTAGATTAGATTACAGTGTGGAAACAGGCCCTTCGGCCCAACAAGTCCACACCGATCCGCCGAAGCGAAACCCACCCATACCCCTACAATTACCCCTTATCTAACACTACGGGCAATTTAGCATGGCCAATTCACCTGACCTGCACATCTTTGGACTGTGGGAGGAAACCAGAGCACCCGGAGGAAACCCACGCAGACACGGGGAGAACATGCAAACTCCACACAGTCAGTCACCTGAGCCGGGAATTGAACCCGGGTCGCTGGCGCTGTGAGGCAGCAGTGCTAACCACTGTGCCACCGTGCCGCCCACCATCGTTATGTTGCGATGCTATAGTGCACCTTGTAGGTGGTAGATGACAGTGCGGTAGGAGATGCTGGATGGCACACCAATCCAGCAGACTGCTTTGGCCGGGATGGTGTCAAGTCGCTCGAGTCTTGTTGGAAGCAAGTGGAGGATATTCCAGCACACTCCTGACTTGTGCCTTGTAGATGATGGACAGGCTTTGAGGAGTCAGGAGGGGAGCAACTCACTGCAGGATTCCCAGCCTCTGACCTGCTCCTGTAGCCACGACGGCTCAGTGGTTAGCACTGCTGCCTCACAGCACCAGGGACCCAGGTTCGATTCCACCCTTGGGCGATGGTCCGTGTGGAGTTTGCACATTCTCCCCGTGTCAGCGTGGGTTCACTCTGGTTTCGTCCCACGGTCCAAAGATGTGCAGGTTAGAATGGATTGGCCATGGGAAATTGCACAGTGTGGTGGGTTAGCCATAGGAAAAGTGGAGTTAAGGGCATAGGGTAGGGGGGCTGGCTTTGGGTGGGATGCTCAGAGGGTTGGTACGGACTCGAATGGCCTCGTTCCACACGGTTGGGGTTTGGTTTTGAATGGCAGAGCTGGGCTGAATGGCCTGCTCCTATTTTTCGGTGTGTCCATGATTGGTGGTGTGGCGTGGCAGGCAGCGCACAGTGGATTAGCAGGCCATAGACTTCAACCTGTTGATCAGAAGGGGCCGCGACCAACTCTAGCATTCGGAGCTCATTTTCCAGCACTGACTGAATTGGGAAGAGGTAAAAGAGTGAGTGAGTTACCACACACTGTCGGGAAAGGGGCTAGTGACAGCAGGTTATTGTTACCTGTGACAAACAAACAGACATCCTGTCAGCGTCCTTCCGCCTGACGGTCAAAAATCAACTGGATCACTTGGCAGTCTGAACTCTGATCCTTGACCCCTCCACCCCACAAGCCAGTTCCCAGCAACCACTGCAGGTCAATGGAGTCGCTGCCAACAGGAAGGAGCTTGGGACAGATTTGTGCAGAGCCATTCCCCATCCGTCACCCTTCCGATCGGGGGAAGAGAAAGAAATGGACAGCAGAGAGGTTTCTGAGCAAGTTGTGGAGGTTGAAGCCTCTTGTTTCAATGTCAAACGGAAAATTTACGTCAGAGGCCGTTAATATTTCATTTTGTTTCCTTCCCAACATCACAAACGAGGTCCATTTCACAAATCTGCACCCCCAAAGGAGAAATCGCAAGGTGGCTTAATGTCGACAGCATTGACTTGCACTTGGAAATGATGCAGCCTCGTGTGGCGTGTCAGCCAATGAGAGGGAGCGTCGGCCAGCTATTTGCTTTGCAGAGGCATCACGACAGTGAACGATCTGTCTTCGCTCCCCTCGTGCCCCCTCACATGGCCGGTGCCCATCTCCTCGCCATCAGCAGTGGGTGCCCTGGCTCCAGGGAGGCTGACAGGTTTGAATGCTATGCCAGAACACCTATAGAATCTTACAGCACGGAAACTCGCCTTTCGTTCCAACTAGTCCATGGTGACCAGGTTTCCCAAACCAAACTAGCCCTGCCTGTCTGCGGTTGGCACAAATCCCCAAACTGTTAACCTGTAACGTCAACACCGAATCATAGAGCCTTCAGAACAACCGGTCAATGCCAACCAGGTAAAAACAACACACACACTGACACAGACACACACAAGACAGACAAAGTTACACACTTACACACTCTTATACACACAGAAACCTCAGTGTTGGACTGAGGGAGGTGTCATCTTTGGATGAAATGTTCAAACTGATGTCTGATCCCATGACACTGTCGCTAAGAGAGAAGGGAGTTCTCCTCACTCTTCCAGATTTATCCTTCAATCATAAGCACTCCAACAGATTCGCACAAAAACACCCTCATTGTGGGAGCAGGCAGTGTGCAAATTGGCTGTATATTGCTCACATTATCAGAGTAACCTCACTTCAAAAATCCTCAATGAGTTAGCATTTGGTGGGGGGGGCTCGACCTTCTCGGAGAAAGGAGAAAACAAAAGTTGAATTCGAAGTTTGCAATCTGAGAGGTCAAACTGAATCCATCGGATAAATACTGCCGCGACAGACAGCAGGGAAACAGCAGCGCAAATTGCCAAGAGGAAATGCTGACTTTCTGCTTTGCAAGGCAGTGGGATTCCTACAGGATCGGTTTGGGACAAACTCCAGAAACTGCTTTCTCTCACTCGAATGAAATGTTGCGTGAGAGTGCAGCTGTTTCATGGAAACCTTGCACCACAGGATCACATGCAGTCTGCAGTACAGAAAGAGGCCAGTCAGCTCACACACACACACTCCACCTCGCAGTCACTTCAACCTTCAGCTCCAGTGTGGGCAGACAAATTGACAAGGACTCAGAAACCAAGCAGCTACACCACCCCCCCCGTCTCCTGACACCCATTGTCAGCTCTCGGTGGCAAATTCAGCCCCACTATTCCCAGAGTGACAATGGAACTTTCCTTGCTTTTGACACACCAGGTTTTTTTTATGATCCAGCTAGGAACACACTCGCTCAAGGGAATACCTGTATTCAGTCATAACTTTCAAGAGGAAATCGGATAGCTACCTCAAACAGAGAGAATCACTGAGCAACGGGGAGACAGAGTGCGGGAGTGGGACCAATGGCACAGCTGTGTTAACAGGAGAGCCAGAAGGGACGATGGGCTGAATGTCCCCCTCTCCTTCTGGAAGATTCCATATTTGACCCTGCATCAGGGCTACTGTGACCCTTCCCAGCTGAAGCCAGTTCTTCAACGTTTAAGCAGTTTTTAAGAATCGCGAGAATGGTGGTGTGGGATCTGAAGGGGGGGTTGGGAAAGAGAAATTTATGCCCAGGCTCCTGCCTGGCAGTTACTACTTTGTGAAACGTAAGCAAGAGAGAAAGGGGTGGTGAGCCTGTGATGCACACAAGCACACTGTCTGGGTGGACACAGGCCAGGAGGTACTGGAAGGCACAAGGCAGCATCAGGAAAGGAGACACAAATTAAAACAAGTGAGTGAAGGGCAGTGTGCTCCGAGACACACCGAGCTGGTTAGACGTGAACTATGAACCCTCTGATGTCACCTCTTTCCAGCAAGTCTCTGTCTTATGTTACAGCATCTGTAGCTGCTTCCTCTGTCTTTCACTGTCCCTTCCGATAAAAGATTTTGCGACAAGGTAAGAAAGTCTGGTTTCAAAAGGAAATCAAAGACAATCATATCCTGGCAGGGCTGTGCCTCCCTCACTATCTCCAATGCTCCTGTTCAAGGCTCCAGACAGCAGGGATCCTATGTCCTTTGGATCAATCCCAAGCAGATTTGTTACACGGGTCAGCCAATCGAGTTTCTCAACACGTCCGCGAGAGTTATGCGTGGGTGCCACTGTTTGGCATTGAAGCCAAGGCTGGAGGTGAGGGAGCAGTTACAAAAGACCCACAGTAAGGCAGCAGGGAGTATGGCGCAAGGCTTCAGTTCAAATCCCATCAAGGCAAGTCAATCAGTTTGTTTCCTGGCACCAGAGAAACTGAGCTGCCCAATTACTGTCAATAACCTAACCGAAAAGTATCATAAAAAGGATAATTATCCCAACAGACATTCTCACTGTCAAGGGTACGGATAGGGTTCATGGTCGGGGTCTTTTCCCTAGGATGGGGGATTTCAAGACTAGGGGGCACATTGTTAAAAGGTGAGAGGAGAGAGATTTTTAAAAAGATATGAGGGGCAACTTTTTGTACACAAAAAAAAAAGGGTGGTTTGTGTGTGGAATGAACTTCCAGAGGAAGTGGTGGATGTGGGTACAGTTACAATGTTTAAAAGACATCTGGATAAGGACATGAACAGGAAAGGTTTGGAGAGATATGGGCCAGGAGCAGGCAGGTGGGACTAGGCTAGTTTGGGATTATGTCTGGTTGGGCTGAAGGGGCGGTTTCCATGCTGTATGGCTCCAAGTCAGATCCCATGACTGAAGTCTGGTTTGATAGATCACATTTTGTTGTTAAATTTAATTCAGTGATATTTCACTGAAATACGAGCACACAATGCTGCAGATTTGGTTTAACAATAAAATAGAAGCTTCTTACAGAAAATAAATAATGCTGAAACAGAATAAACCAAGCTATTTTCACATAACAATTTGAAACATTTCAAAACACACATTAAAAATACAGTATTACATCTATCCCAACATCATCTTTAACAGAAGTCAAAGATCTGACTGTTTCTTTCAATCCAAGTTTTAAGAGATTGATAATCTCTTCTTTGATTATTCGCACAATTTGAGCAGAGACTTTCTCAGCTTCAAAATAAACACTTCTGATCAAACACCTCTGGTCTGGAGATTTGGACCAAAACCTTCACTATGAGGTAACCTATTCGTTAACTACCTTGAACTAACTCCTTCCTCGGAGGAGAAACGGTTTCTTATATCTAACTTCCACCAGGATTTCTACAAACTGCAAACCAAAACTGAAAGCAAGCTAATAGTTTTCAAATGTTTGCTCTGTCCAATCATAAAGCACTCAAATGCAAACAAATATTTGCATCACATTATGGCACCATAAGTAGTGACAAGTTAATCATTAAATCCCCCATGCTACTAGTTCACAAAGTCCGAGGAACTTCAGCTAAGTTAGATTGGAAAACAAGATTGATAGAAGTCAGAGATGTACAGCACAGAAACAGACCCTTCAGTCCAACTCATCCATGCCAACGAGAGATCCTAAATTAATCTAGCCCCATTTGCCAGCACTTTGCCCATATCCCTCTAAACCTTTTCTATTCATGTACCCATCCAGCTGCCTTTTAAATGTTGTAATTATACCAGCCTCCACCACTCCCTCTGGCAGCTCATTCCATACACGCGCCACCCTGTGTGTGAAAACGTAGCCCCTCAGGTCCCTTTTATTTCGTTCCCCTCTCACCTTAAACCTATGCCCCCTAGTTCTGGACTCCCGCACCCTGGGGAAATGGACCCCTATCCGTGCCCCTCCTGGTTTTAGGAAAAAGGTGCTGAAAAATCATGACGAAACCTAACAGTGTAGATTGGAGAAGTCGCTCTCATTGGTGGAAGGGTCGGAAATGAAAGGACACAGATCCAGGGAAGAAAAGCTAAGGCACCGTGCGGATGAATTGTTTTCCGCACGGAGTGGTTCACATCTGGAACGCCATGGAGACAGACACAATCAGGGTCTTCCAAAGAAAACTGCAGCATCATTTGGAAATGAAGCATTTGCAGGACAAGTAGGGAAAGGCAGGGGAGTGGGGGGGAAAATGGGTGACTACCCTTGCAGAGAGTTAGCATGGGTGCAATAGACCGAATGGCCTCCTGCAACGCCCCCATTCTAGTTCACAATTCTCCCATTTCCTCTGCCCTATCTGGTCTGTGCCAACACACAGTGCCAGTCTCATACAATGGGCCTCATTATTAGTCAGTTCAACTGAGGCTGGTTAGGATAGTGCTGGTTGCCAACATCCCAAGAACAAATCGTTTAACAGCCCTGCCTCTGAGTAACATACATCTAGGAAAGGGTAAATCTGTCAAAACAGACAGAGCAGCAGAAGAGGATTTATTACAGTCTTGGCAGGAGAATGGTGTGGAGACGCTGAGCATGGGATAAATTCCCTGCTCCTCCACCATAATTACACCAGATTTGCTAGAGTTAGCTTCCAGCAGCTGTTTTCATTCAGCGACAGTCACGTTGGGAGTTTTTCACCTCATTTCAAACTTTCCATTGCTACAGGAGGGAAAGGTAGAACAGCAGACTCTGCCAGCATATCTTCACAACAGATTCAGGTCCTGCCCACGGATGGGCACTTGAACAAAGCACAGAGTTGCGACAGTGCTCGCCCCAGTTCTAGTCACTGGCATAAATCTTCTACCTTTGCCCCATATCCTTGCACACCATTTCTATCCATGCCACCTTAAGTGCCCACCTGGCTGTGTTGGTACACAAAGTTGCCAAGTCTCTTTGAACATGCTCTGGAGATTTAAACACATGATGTACCACGTCCAATCATGCCAGCCTCTTTCTCTCACTACTTTAACACTGCAAAGCAAATTCACAAAAGCACACGAAAAATATATTTCAATAAAACAGTCACACCCTCATGAATATTTGGGGCAGTGCCTACCCAGGATACAGATCTTTAATTCCTGGTGAGATGGAACCCTCTAATCACACTGTGCCTCTGCCAACTATGCCAGTTATCATCCAAGGCCAATGCCCACACTGAACTGAGCAATCCCGCCTAGGTTGGCACCCACTTTGGTGCCAAGGAGCTGCTACCACTGCCTCAGGGAATGACAAGACCTGGCTGAAGAGATGGATCTTGTTCAGCAGGGCTCGAGGGCCGGTTGCCATGGACTCTTGAGGAACTAAAGACGGTTGATAGGATACAGTTTCCAGCAACTCTGGCCAGAAAGAAAAACTGGCCATTTACGAAGCTTACTTTTCCAATTTATTTTGTGTCCTGTTCTTTATTGTACGCTCATGGCTTATCTTCTCCATGTTACAAGGGCATTGGAGATGGCAGCAAGAGATGGGCGAGGTGGGCTGTTTGATTGGCAGTCAGGAATCATCCAATCGGGTAACAGAGTAAGCCCTTGTTCGAATTGGCTGAGGGAAGGAGCGACAGGAACATGATGGGTGGCCAATGAGATTAGCCAGGGCCTGGCATAGGTCAGAGGTCATTAGGTAGCATCTCCAGGAACAAGCGGTCCTGTGGCATAATGGCAGTGTGCCTACCTCTGAGCCTGGAGGCCTGGCTTGGTCCCACCTGCTTGACAATGACATCTCTGAACACACGAATTATCAAAAGTACTGACATACCTCCAGGAAAAATGCCCAACCTGGGATGGCAACCCAACTTGAAGGCAGCTACTCCAATTCATCAAGTTATCGGTATGGCACAGGAGGAGGCCATTTGGCCTATTCAATTCCTGCTAGAGGCAGCTACATGTTTTTGTTTAGTGACCTGAACAGGCCATTGAAATCTTTTTCTTTTCTCTTCCAAATTGCTCAAAAAAGGTACAACACTGACCTAAACCACCCGGGCAAGAAATTTAACTTTCCGCAATCTTGCTGGGAGGACGGTTCTGGAGCACAAAGGCCTCGAACGTGGATCGGAGCTTCTCAAGACGAGCCACTTGGCAGTGGGGAACCCAAAAATGACACTTTCGCCCATCGAGGGACACATCAAGTGAGAAGCCAGGCACGTGCTCCCAGAGAGGCCCTCCTTATATTCAGGAGCAAAAACAGGCAATGGTGGAGAAACCGGAGACACTGACAGATGCCTGACAAAGCACACGCAGCTTGCTCGCATTCCTGCAGCTTAAAGACGACCCAAAATCGATAAATAAAAGCTCCTTTCTGAGATCATGCCGCACTGCGAGAGAAGCAGAGAGCCAACTGCCTTCTGCTTGCTCACCCAATACCAGCTGCCAAGATGTTGCCAGGGTTGGAGCTATCGGGAGAGGCTGAATAGGCTGGGGCTGTTTTCCCTGGAGCGTCGGAGGCTGAGGGGTGACCTTAGAGGTTTTATAAGATCATGAGGGGCATGGATAGGGTAAATAGGCAAAGTCTTTAGTTCTGGACTCTCCCAGCCCAGGGAAGAGGGCATCTTTTTTGCCCACCGAGAACACAAGCAGAAGCTTTTGAAAAGCAAACCAATCAAAATGCTCCAAAATAGATACCAAAACATGTGCAAACAGCACAGGGACATCAAAAACCAACCAGCTGTGGATGTCAAGCTGCAACAGAGCTCCTTGGCAAATGGGTGGACATGAAAGCGGAGGCTCAGCTCTTCAAAGCACCAGCAAACACAACTTGCATTTATATAGCCACTTTAATGTGGTAAACATCTCAAGGCATTAGCAAACCACATTTTGACATCAGTGCTTCGAGGAAGACGACATTTCTGGTGGGGTTTTTTTTTATATATATGATGGAAAAAAGCTGCATCGATGGACCATCTGTGACTGCTGGTCATGGAGGGAAATGGCCTCCTGACCACCAACTGGAGCTTGTTAACACTTGGATGTGAGGCCTCCAATTTGTAACAAACAGGAATGAAAACAAATCCGGAGGGAAAAAGTAAACCTTTTCTTTTTCCCCGTGCTTGCAATAATACTTTCCTGCATGTTCCGGTCTCTGGAATGCTGTTTGTCACAGTTGATAAATTTTGACAGCTGCTCCAGTGCAAAGCTGGAGTTTGGGATGGGGTGCAGAGGGGGAGGCGAACAGAGACACATTACTTGCTCCTCCACGCAGCAGCACCTTTGAGATTTCTTTCGGAGAACAGCATGGAGTTTCAGAGTTAGCCCGCCGTCCTTGCTGATTGCCAGTGTGAAGATGGTCACTTCATAAACCACAAGGAGTCTTAGCTTTAAGTGGTGTGGCTGCAGACACAAAACACATGGAAACCTGGATCTCTGACCCTGAAGGCCAGTGGCACTGTGGGAGAGCCAGAGCTTATGACAGTGACTGCTTCTTGTTGGGCATGGAGAGATATGGAACAAACTTGGGCAAATAAAGTGGAGGTGTGTGTCACCCATGATTCAACTGAAAGGCAGAACATTCCCAAAGGGCTGAACGACCACCCCCTGTTGCTAAAGATGTCCTTTATACAACAGGTACAAGCCCAGGAGACCATTCAGCCGGGATTACCATGCACTGGGGTAATGTGCAGCAATTGAAGCCTCACTCTTCCCAGAGTGTGTTTAAAGTTCCCCAATGTAACGGATTCCTGAAGAAGGGCTAATGCCAGAAACGTCAATTTTCCTGCTCCTCGGATGCTGCCTGACCTGCTGCACTTTTCCAGCACCACGCTTTTCGACTCTGGTCTCCAGCATCTGCAGTCCTCACTTTCTCCCAATGTCACGGATTGTCCACGTGAGTGTGACAATAAGCACAGACCAGGTTTCTCACACGCTCTCACGCGCGCACAAACACACACGGAAAACAGATTATTGGCGGGGGTAAGAATACAGTCCTTCCTGGTTCCCGTGTGGAGATAATCCATTTCCCTGTGGCCAGTCCCCTTGCAGTTCAAGAAAGGCCTCCCTGGAACCTTCCCCAGGTTTGTAACAGCGGCCATTCCCTTTTTGACTGCGAAGAACAAAGCGTCTGGTCCGGGGGAGGATCTGCGTCCCTCTCTCTCTCTCTCTCTCTGTAAGTTGTTGCCAGTTCCAAACTGCTCAGCCAGCCGCGAACCAACCACACGGCTGTTGGCGAGCAGAAAGTCTCCGTCATTGATAATGGACCAATCGGCTCCTTGCGACCAACAGGAGCTGCGTCAGTCCAATCTGAAAGACAACTCCTGCGTGTTCACACTGCTCTTCCCAGTGCCTGTCCCAGAACGTTTCTGGTGCGGTGGTAGTATCCCTGCCTCTCAGTCAGGAGGCACAGGGTGAAGTCCCACCTGCCCCAGAGGTGCGTCATAACGCATCTGAGCTGTTTAATTAAAAAGAAGTCCAACCCTTCATATCTCCTCTCAACCTGCTCTTCTCCATGGAAAACAGCTGGAGTTTCTCTCGTCTCCCTGGAACCCCTCATGCCTGAAAACTTCTCATCAATCTTTGATGCACCTTTCCTGATGCTTTCACATCCTCCCCTCTGTGTGCTGCCCAGAGCCATCGCTTCTGATGTGGTTCCGCCAAACCTCTTCAAAACAAAGATGAAAACGGATCGCTTTTCCAGTCGATCCACAAACAAAACAGTCACAGTGCAAGAGAAGGCCATCCCGCCCATTGGACTCAAAGGGACCTGCCCTGCTGGCAGCTTGCTCTCCTCCTCCAATGAGGTTCAACCCTCCAATCCACCCACCTCATCCCTGGAACGATTCCCATCAATAGGAAGGCGATGGCCGAGTGGGATTATTGCTGGACTGTTAATCCAGAGACCCGGGTCACATTCTGGGAATCCACGTTCAAATGCCACCACGACAGATGGTGGAATTTGAATGCAATAACTTCCAGAAATTAACAGAATAATGATAACCATGAATCCATTGTCAGGAAAACCCCATCTGGAAGGAAACTGCCATCCTTACCTGGTCAGGTCTCCATGTGACTCCAGACCCACAGCGATGGGGTTGGCTCTTAACCACCCTCTGGGCAATAAATACTGCCTGCCCAGCGACGGCCTCGTCCCTTGAATGAATAATGAAAAGAAAAAAAAAAGTTTCTACCCCAGAGTTTCAGCTGTGGTCCTCAGGATCGTGCATTACTGTGATGCACACCGCAGCCGAATAACCCGCCTACAGATATATTAGCAACACAATTGGAGATTTCCGAGTTGTTGGGGGCAGGGGAGTGGCGATGGATTGACGTTTCCCACACACACCCCCAACACCCCCCTCCCCCTCCCCCCCCCCCCCCCCCACCACCACCACATTCCTCCCCAAGCATTCATCACACTCCGACACCAAGACCCCACCCCGCCCCCCCACCTCCTCGGGGAGTGAAAACTAACCCGAAATGAAGCAAGTAGCCAACGTGTTAACTGGAGCAAAATAATGGTTGGCAGAACTGCGACCTGCAAACCACAACGGAAAGCTGCATTTGCATAGCGCCGTTTAACGCCCAGGGTCTCTCCACAGGGCGAAGGGAGCAAATGGCGAGAGCTCCCACCATTGGCTGCTTGCTGTACTTTCCTGTGGGAAGCGGGGCTGAGATTAGGGAGAGGCTCTGTAGGCCTCCATCCCGGCATCAGTCAGTATGCTCAGGACAGGAGGCGAAGATTGGCCAAAACCGAAAGGGTGGGTAGTTGCGGAGACGCGGGGAGGACTCCACTCAGACCGAGTCACACAAGTGCCTGGCAATAAAGCTACAGACCACAGGAAGGCAATTGCAGTTTGAACTGTTGCCCCCCCCCCCCACCACAAACATCACAAAGAAATGACACGAATCCTCAAGAGCTGCAACATGCGAAGAATGAACTGCTGCAGGAAGTGGTGGATGTGGGTACAGTTATAACATTTAAAAGACATTTGGATAAGGACATGAAGAGGAGAGGTTTGGAGGGATATGGGCCGGGAGCAGGCAGGTGGGACTAGGTTAGTTTGGGATTATGGACTGGTTGGGCCGAAGGGTCTGTTTCCCTGCTGTATGAGTCCCACAAAGTAAATCCCAGGCAGGAATCCCAATGATATGACACAGATCCTGAGGTACCGTTCCGCTGTTTTCTCAATCAGTATTCTGTTTCGCTTGCCATCAATCTCTTCCCTTTCTGGACAGAAGTTTTATTTCAATGCTCCTACTGAATGTTATGGCTCTACAAAAAAGAGCCACTTTCCGAAACCAGGGAATTTTCTAACCCGTACCAAAGCAGACCTGTTTTCCCCAATACACAGTTATCATGCCAGGTATTGGTTCAGTCTGTAGTGGTGAACTGGCAGAACGAAACATGGGCACAGGGGGCATCATTCTTGGCCACTCACTTAGCAACCTCAGCACAAAGGTTGGGGCGGGCATGGCAGGAGGGGGTGGGGGGGTTAAAGTTGAAAGTACAGAAACTAAAAATCAAAATCCGAGTACTGAAAGTCGGCCCACAGTAAGCAAAAATTTTCATTCATGTTGTGCCTTCATGTAGTTAGGTGTCCCAAGTTGATTGACAGGAGGAATACTAAATGCGACATCAGGGCAGCTGGGGCTGTTTTCCCTGGAGCATCGGAGGCTGAGGGGTGACCTTATCGAGGTTTATAAAATCATGAGGGGCATAGATAGGGTAAATAGACAAGGGCTTTTCCCTGGGGCGGGGGAGTCCAGAACTAGAGG
Source organism: Chiloscyllium plagiosum (assembly GCF_004010195.1). NCBI lineage: Eukaryota > Metazoa > Chordata > Chondrichthyes > Orectolobiformes > Hemiscylliidae > Chiloscyllium > Chiloscyllium plagiosum. Next base: position 4,627,775 of record NC_057752.1, read on the forward strand.
GGCATAGGTTTAGGGTGAGAGGGGAAAGATATAAAAGAGACCTACAGGGCAACTTTTTCACGCAGAGGGTGGTACATGTATGGAATGAGCAGCCAGAGGATGTGGTGGAGGCTGGTACAATTGCAACATTTAAGAGGCATCTGGATGGGTACATGGATAGGAAGGGTTTGGAGGGATATGGGCCGGGTGCTGGCAGGTGGGACTAGATTGGGTTGGGATATCTAGACGAGTTGGGCCAAAAAGGGTCTGTTTCCGAGCTGTACATCTCTGTGACTCCATGGCTGCAGTCAGCAATTGATAATCCTCACTCGTTGCACAGATTGCTTCCAATCTAGTCGCTTTGTAAAAATGAAAGGAAAAAGGTTCCAGGGATCAAGTTTCCATGAGCACTAGGTACCTCCTCTGTGCTTTCCAAGGAACAGCTCAGCTTCCTATCGAAGCCTAGGTTCACTGCTGCTTCCTTTGTCTTGTTAAAGCACTTGGTCCACTCGAAGCTTTTCAAAAAACAAGTCCCAGTTAACAAACAAAAACACTGTCAAGGCTGAATTGACACTGTCAACACTGGCTCCAGAACCACGTTGTGTTAGTTCAGTTCCCTAAAAGTCATGCCCACTAACAATTTCACTCAGTGCAGACTGACTGAACAAAGTGTTCCTCTCCGATGACTAACATAGATCCACAGAATGAACTGTTCATCAGGACTCCGAGTTTAGCTCCTGATAGAGCCGTTTAAATATAGACAAGTCAGGGTTTGTGGTTGCGTGAACGTATCTGACCATCACTGCCAATGCAGTTACCACTAGCAACAGAATCGCCGGTTCCGATGCAATCACCACTGCCGCTACCAAAAGCATCACCAGTGCCAACACCAGTACCAGCCCCACTGTCACAGCTATCGCCAGTGCCAACACCACATTGTGTACAAGAAACTGTAGGGAATTGAAAAGATTGATTCCTGAGCCCCAGTTCACGTTAGGCCACAAGACACATGTACACCTGACAAATGCAGCATAAACAGCTCAATACCCAGACTGTAGCCTGGGGCAAGGTTGGGTTTTTAAAAAGAAGGTATTGAGATGGAAGTTGTGGTTTGGAATCGAAAGATGGGTAGATGGCCTGAATGGTTGCGGTCCCCTCAAAATCTGGGGTCACATTTGTGAATTGGATAGGAAATCACATCAGACTGAATTATCGCTGCCAATGGGTCTCTTGAACAAGAGGAAAGATACTTTCGCAGCAACATCAAGACTCCATCCAGCACGTGGATACAATTGGTGAAGTGAAGGGATGTGGTTTAATCAGACCAGAAGGTGTAGAAGCAGAGGTAGGCCATTCAGTCCATCCAGTATGTTCTGTCATTCAATCTTGGTCAATGTGGTCATCAACGCCACTTTCTTATGTTTTCCCTTACGGGTAGTTCTCATAACAAGATGGCGACCCCACATTCTAACGAAACATCGCTTAAAGTGTTGGTGATGTAATCCCATTACAGCCAATCCACGTTTCAAAAGTTCGCACTGTACATTTACATTACATTACATTACATTACAGTGTGGAAACAGGCCCTTCGGCCCAACAAGTCCACACCGACCCGCCGAAGCGCAACTCACCCATACCCCTACATTTACCCCTTACCTAACACTATGGGCAATTTAGCACGGCCAATTCACCTGACCTGCACATCTTTGGACTGTGGGAGGAAACCGGAGCACCCAGAGGAAACCCACGCAGACACGGGGAGAACGTGCAAACTCCACACAGACAGTCGCCTGAGGCAGGAATTGAACCCGGGTCTCTGGCGCTGTGAGGCAGTGGTCCTGATTTGCCAATCGCGTTACAGTGATTTGACGCTAATGAAATGTGTGTTATAGCAGAATGATCTGTAATTCCCTGACTGATTAAAATCTGTCCGTGTCAGTCTCAAATATACTGAATGACCCGGCCTCCACAGCCCTCTGTGGTAAAGAATTCCACGGGTTCTCTCCCCTCAGAGAGGAAATTCCTCCTCCTGGTCCTAAATGGGTGCAACCTTATTCTGAGATGCTGCTGCCTGGTGCGAGACTCTCCCCTGAGGGGAAACAAACTCTCCCCATCTCCCCCCCCCCGTCAAGTCTCCCAAAGGCCCTTGTATGTCTCAATAAGATCACCTTAATCTTCTGAACCCCAGTGAGTACAGGCACTCCAGCACAATACTTAGTGTAAACCACTTTTCTGGGATTTCCAAAACATTCCTTTGAAAGGCAAACTTGTGGTCATGCCCTGGCACTACCTTGGGCACAGTGCCACACACAGAGAGACGCTTGACTGGATAAGGGGGTGGCGAATTGTGTATCACCTTGCTGTTCCCATAGGTTCAGACTGACCCAGCGACTAGAAGTCGCCAGTCGCAAAAAACAACAATGTCAAGTCGCTTTCCTTCCAGCCTCTCGGAGTCCTGGGGAAACAGGGTCTGCAGCCGGAATGAGCATTCCCCACAGCGACCCCCCCGGACTCCCCAGAGCCAGGGTTTTTCCCTGTGCTGAGGAGACGGAGGAGAGGAAAGCAGTTCAGAGCTTTCATCCTGTCAGCTCCTGCACCCCACCCCCACTCCCGGGAACGAAGGCAGAGCCGCCGGTCTCTTACTCACCCCCTGCACAGCAACAGCTCATCGGCACCCGTGGCCTGGAAACAACTCCCCCCACCCCCCAACTCTTCCTGAACTTGTAGATCCCACACACTGAGAGCTGTGGTCTTCAGAGAAGAGGCTTGCCGAGTGAGGCGCAGACCTGCCCCGCTCACTGCCCCTGCTGCATTTAACTGTTTCCTTACTCACCCTCTTCCTCTGGCAGGCCCTCACTCCCAGGGCTGACTCTCCCAGCTTCCGCTTCAGTCCTCATGGCCTTCAGCAACTGCCCTCCCCCCCCC
>NC_057752.1:4649200-4654381 GCF_004010195.1 Chiloscyllium plagiosum
CCTTCCTGTTCTTGCCACCAAAGTGGATAACCGTACATTTATCCACATTAAACTGCATCAGCCATGCATCTGTCCACTTACCTAACCTGTCCAGGTCACCCTGTAATCTCCTAACATCCTCCTCACATTTCACCCTGCCACCCAGCTTTGTATCATCAGCAAATTTGCTAATGTTACTATTAACACCATTTTCTATATCATTAATATATATTGTAAAAAGCTGCGGTCCCAGCACTGATCCCTGCGGTACCCCACTGGTCACCGCCTGCCATTCTGAAAGGAGAGTGCTGCTCCTCTTATCAGGTGGTGAAGTGAAGAGAAGCACAGACACAGAAATCGGCAGACAGTTTGAAAGATCATACAAATAGTGTGAGTGGAGTGTCGACAGGTTGAATAATAAGTCTCTGCGGGTGATCAAGTGTCAACAGCTGAATAGCAAGTGAAGGGATGACTTATGATCCGATTAATTGAAGCAGAGATAATTACAAAAAATTAAAAGAAAGATGGTGTTGGAGACAAATCAAATGGCTCAAATATGATGATAGGTCTAAGAGTCGCATGCTGAAGGTCAAATCAAAGTAACAAGTAACCCAAAACTGTACAAAATAATTAAAGTTGAGAGATCATAACAATTTATCAACGTGGTATCGTCAAAACAGGACAATAAGGAAGATTTTACAATACAGTACAGTATGGTGGGGTTACATGGAGTGCAACATGAACCCAAGATCACAGTTGAGGCCATCTTCATGGGTACAGAACTTGGCGATCAGTTTCTGCTTGGTGATTCTGCGTTGTGGAGTATCTCAAAGGCTGCCTTGGAGGACACTTACCCGAAGATCAGAGGCCGAATGCCCTTGACCGGGAGGGAACATTCCTGTCAGGCGATTGTTGTGCGGTGTCCATTCATCCGTTGTAGTGCCTGCATGGTCTTGCCAATAAACCATGCCTCAGGGCATCCTTGCCGAACGCGTATGAGGTTGGCACCATTGGCCGAGTCACAGGAGTATCTGCCACGTAAACGTGGGTGGCGTTCCCACGTGTAATGAGTGTATCCATGTCGCTGATCTGTATTTTTTGCAGAGGTTGCTGTGGCAGGATTGTGTGGTGTTGTGGTTGATGCTGTCCTGAAGGCTTGGCAGTTTGCTGCTAATGATCGTCTATTTAAGGTTTGGCAGTTGTTTGAAGGCGAGAAGTGGAGGTGTAGAGATGATCTTCGCAAAGAACGCGGCAGAGTTTCTCTGCTCTGGGGAAGTACTGGACAGAGGGTACTCGATTGGTCATGTTCTGTGTCTGTCTTCTGAGAAGGTTGTTGAAGTTCTTCACTGTGGCACATCGGAACTGGCAATCGATGAATTGAAGATCGCATCCCGCTCATAAGAACAGGGTACGATGACGCTCAACTGATTAATCACCAGTTCTCATGTGCCACAGCAAAAAGCCACAACAACCGCCTCAGAAGACAAGACACAGAACACGATCAATACAGTACCCTTCACCTGGAGCAGAAACACTACACCATGTCCTTCGCAGCCTTCAGTATGTCAAGAATGACAACGAACATCTCGCCATGATCATCTCTACGCCTCCACCTTTCGCCTTCAAACAACCATCAAACCTTAAACAGACCATCGTTTCCAGCAAACTACCCAGCCTTCAGGACAGCATCTTCCACAATTCTGCCACGGCAATCTTTGCAAGACATGCAGATCATGGACATTGACACTCATCACCTATGGGAACACCACCCATACGTACAGTGCAGATGTTCATGTGACTCGGCCAATGCTGTCACTACAGGCCAGGATGCCCTGAGGCACGGTTTATTGACAAGACCATGCAGGCGTTACTACAATGGATAAATGGGCGCCGCACAACAATCGCCTGTCAAGAATGCTCCCTCCCAGTCGGGGAACACCTCAGCAGTCAAGGGTATTCGGCCTCCTATCTTCGGGTAAGCACCCTCGAAGGCAGCCTTAGAGACACACAACAATGCAGAATTGCCGAGCAAAACTGATAGCCAAGTTCCATACCCATGAAGATGGCCTCAACTGTGATCTTGGGTCCATGTCGCACTAGGGGTAACCAGACTGTACTCTCTATTGTAAAATCTTTCTTACTGTCCTATTTTGACGATACCACATTGATAAATTATCGTGATCTCTCTACCTTAATTAGTTTGTAGTTTTGGATTACCTGTTACTTTGGTGCAACCTTCGCCACGTGACTCTTATACCTATCATCTTATTCCAGTCAAATAAAAACCGAAAGGACAGCGGATGCTGTAAATCAGGAGCAGGGGCAAGGGTTCCTGGCCGGGGGGGGGTGGGGAAGATGCTCCGTGGGTCTGGCAGCGTCTGTGAAGAAAACCTCCGAGTTAACGTTCCGGATCCGGTGACCCTTCCAGCCGTTTTCTTTCCAGATGCTGGGGTTTTTCTAGCAGCGTCTGTGTGTGTTCCGCGTTATTCCAGTCAGTTGGTTTGTCTCTAGCACCACCTTAGTTTTAATAGTTTGTAATGATCTCTTTCCCTCATTTAATCAGTCATCCCTTCGCTTGTTATTCAGCTGTTGACACCCTTGGTCACTTGCAGAGACTTTAGATTCGATTCCCTCCAGCCCAACCAGTCCACAGCAACCCTCCCCCTGCCTAATGCACCTAACACTACGGGCGATTTAGCATGGCCAATTCGCTCTGACCTACACATCTCTGGACTGTGGGAGGAAACTCACACAGACACAGAGAGAACGTGCAAACTCCACACAGACAGTCGCCCGAGGCTGGAATCGAACCTGGGACCCTGGTGCTGTGAGGCAGCAGTGCTAACCACCAAGCCACCCATGCCACCCACAGATGTTTTGTTTCGATTCTCCACTCGCACCAGTTGTATGATCCTTTGGCCTCTCTGTCCTTGATCTCTCTGCCTATAAACTCCATGTCTGTGTGCTTCCCTCTCACTGCACCTGGCAGAGGGGCAGCGCTCCGAAAGCTTGTGATTTCAAAATAAACCTGTTGGACTGTAACCTGTGTGACTTCTGACTTTGCCCACCTCCCCAGTCCGACACCGGCACCTCCCCATCGTGCGTTAACATCACAAACGTCTGGCTGTTCTTTCAGGCCGCGGAAACAATTGCCATTCAGTTTGCTGCTTATCTCCCCAACCTGTGAAGAGCCAACAGAGCAGGCCACGTTGGAGTCCACCCCTCCGCTGCCTTCTGTCCAAAGCGACAGCCAACGTTCCCCAGGTCAGCTCCATCCTGTCTGATTCCTGCAGTTCCCTGCAGGGAACCGGGAAAGCTAAGGGCTCCACACTGTTCAGGGAGAAATCTGACCCCATTAAAGCTTCCAATTCTCCTTCTGGGAGGTCCTGGAAACTCTTCAAAGTGAACGCCAAGGTTGTAGGCCTGTGTTGCACCAATGCTGTGTATCGTTATGGTGTGCCTGTTGAATGGACCGTTTGGCCTGCACCTCTCCCCTCCGCCCCCCGCCCCTCCCCATTGAAAGCACTCAGGGCTGGATGTGGGACAAATGAACACTTATCCCATCAGCAGACTCCCTGGCCTGATTGACATGTTAGTTTTCACATCTTGGACGGACATCAGGAACAAATTTACCCTGGTCATGTTAACCTTAAACTGCTAAATGAATCACAAGGAGAGGGACAGTGTCCGTCTTGAGGCCCTTTCCTCTTTCACAGTCCTCTTCAGTTTTCCTTTCTCGTCAACTGGCCTCCGATCAACGTTTTTCACTCCTTTTCCCATTTTTGGAAGCTGATTTTCTTTTTTTTTTTAACTTTGGAAGAGAAGGTTTGGAACCAACTTTAAAAGTGACTTTTCCAGTTGATGGGAATCCTACATTCAGAAGGTTGCTAGCCTTGGCTGAGGTAGCTGGGTCAGCCATTGAACAGGTCATCTGGCTTCAGAGTCCCAGCACAGTGCTGCACTGTCGGAGCTGCTGCTTCTGTTAAGACATTAGACTGAGTCTCTGGCTCCCCTCACAGTCGGACAGAAGATTGAGGCTGTCTCATTCCAGCATCCTGTTTATCCCTCTGTTTCAAGGAAACAGATTATCTGCTTTTGGCCACATTCCTGTTTGTGGGATCTTGCTGTGCCCAGCTTTTCCGGCTGCGTTCCCCTCATCGCCACGGCGACTGCTTTTCGAGAGCGGCCGGCGCTCACTCCAGCGCATCTTGAATGGCGCGATGCGAGGCCGCACTGTTCCTTTCCCTCTCTCCATGAGGCTGGCATAGTTACTGCAGCGCCCATGGCAACCACCACTCAGAGGCAGTTCCTCAGCGACCCCCGTCCCCCCCCCAGATACAAGACGCTGGGCACACAGTGAAATTTTGATTTTTCTTTCCAAGTCGACAAGTTATGCCACAAGCTGCATCTCGAACAAAGGTGGTAAGAACGCCTCCGAAAATGCAAGTTACTCTGGATGGTGCCTTCCTTGGCGATCACTCTGCTCACAGTATCAGAAGCATTTCAATATCATTTAGGTATCGGGGAGGGGATGGTGTAGTGGGTGACATCATTGGGGTGGTAACTCAGAGGCCCAGGCTAATGTGCTGAGGAAGTGGATTCGCATTCAGTGAAAATCTGAATTTAAATGCTCGCTTAACTGTCAATTGTCATTAAAAAAAACCCATCTGGTTCACTAATGTTCTTCAGGGAAGGAAATCTGCCATCCTCAGCTGGTCTGGCCGACATGTGACTCCAGACCCACAGCAACGTGGTTGACTCTCAACTGCCCTCTGGGTAATTAGCGATGGGTAATAAATGCTGACCTAGGACATCCCATGAACAAATTTTGGAAAAAAAATTCATCCTTCCCTCCCTCTTATACAATAATTACATCAAGAGGACGCATGGTGGCTCAGTGGTTAGCACTGCTGCCTCACAGCGCCAGGGACCCAGGTTCGATTCCAGCCTTGGGCGATTATCAGTGTGGAGTTTGCATATTCTCTCCGTGTCTGCGTGGGTTTCTTCCTACAATCCAAAGATGTGCAGGTTAGGGTGGATTGGCCACGCTAAGCTGCCCCATAGTGTTCAGGGGCATGTAGGTTAGGGTGGATTGTCCATGCTGAAATTGCCCCATAGTGTTCAGGGATGTGTACGTTAGGTGCATTAGTCAGTGGAAATGTAGAGTAATAGAGTAGGGGAATGGATCTGGGTGGGTTACTT
>NC_057752.1:4654881-4658975 GCF_004010195.1 Chiloscyllium plagiosum
GGGGATCTGATTGGCAGGTATGAAATGATAGGTGCAATACTTTATTAGAAGTATTCATTCCCTTTGGCCATTGTAGCTGCTACCTGCCAAGGGGAAGAGTCCATTGCAAGTAGAGGATGACACACTGACCAACATTAGACAGACTATATTGGATTTATTAATGTAAAAGTTAATTCAAATCACTGTGCAATAACTTATTCCTGCCACTCACATTTATAAAGCCTAAAGGCACTGGAGAAGGCGAAAAACATATTTATAAAGATGATACAAGATCTGACAAACTAGTATTCTCAAAAAAAGAACACATTGAGACTCCTTTCAGAGAAAAGAAAGCTGAGGGGTGACCCAATGGAAATAGTTAAAATCATGAATTTGATAGGGTAGACGTGGGGAGCCACGAGGTTAAGCTGCAGCTCGAAAGAGCCTTGGATAGACCACACTTGGAATATTGTGTTCAGTTCTGGTCACCTCATTATAGGAAAGATGTGGAAGCCTTAGAGGGGGTGCAGAGGAGATGTACCAGGATGCTGCCTGGACTGGAGGGCACATCTTGTGAAGAAAGGTTGAGGGAGCTCGGGCTCTTCTCATTGGAGTGAAGAAGGATGAGAGGTGACTTGGTAGAGGTGTACAAGATGTTGAGAGGCATAAATAGTGGATAGCCAGAGACATTTTCCCAGGGCGGAAATGTCTATCAAGAGGGGGCATAATTTTAAGGTGATTGGAGGAAGGTTTAGGTGAGATGTCAGAGGTAGGTTCTTTACATAGAGTGTGGTGGGTGTGTGGAATGCACTGCCAGTGGTGGTAGTAGAGTCAGATACATTAGGGAGGTTAAGGTGACTCTTGGATAGGCACATGGATGATAGTACAAAGAAGGGTATGTAGGTTCGTCTGATTTTAGAGTAGGATAAAAGGTCAGTACAACATTGAGGGCTGAAGGGCCTGTACTGTTCTATGGTCTGTGTAGGACTGACAGAATCCTGGGAACAGGCTCCAGTGACCCACATATAAACCAGAGAATGGCAAAATAAAAATTTAAGAGGGGAGGCAGGCTGAAAAAATAGTAAAGAAAGTGGAAATAGCAAGACCTGGTAACCCTGCCCAAGAATGTCAAGACAACTTAGAAACTGGATTTTTGTGCATTTTCTCCCCGGGAGCACTTCTTTAATTAGCAAAAAAGAAATAGGTAACCAGTACTTAGCAAAATGCTTGAAAGCACAGATAAGCTGCCTTTGAACTTTACATTGAAAATCATGATGATTTAAGGACTGAGGCATGTTTGTTTGATCAGTGAGCTGCCAGGCATAGCCGCCCCTGCAGGATGGTTGGCAAAAGACATTTCAACATGAAAGGCCTCTCCCTCAGCGTAATGTGGTCCTTGAAGGAACAAAGAAAATTTATGCTGCTGGAATGTGGACACCGTAATGCCTGATCTATTGTTCAGTGTAAAATGGAACACAATACAAGGTCAGGTGGACTCATAACAAACATGAAGCTGTCAGTTAAAATCTTAGAATAACAGATGGATGTGTGGCCAAATATTGCCATGATCAAGACCATTAATTCAACATTTGGACATTGTTAAGTTTAATATTACCTCAATTATTGTCACATAATTTTCCAATTTGATGTTACATACTCTGGTATGTATTCATTGTAGTATTAATCTCAAAACAACTCCATCATGGCAGTGGCAGCACTAACTGGACTACGTGATCACAAGGCCAGGCTTATTGCGGGTTCTGTGGGCGTGACCTCCCATTCCACCAAACTCTCCATCACATCGCCGTGAGGATGCATTTGTTCACCGAACAACAGGGTGTCCCCAAGCTGCTCCTGCTTAAATCCCGAGCAATTACAGGGCTGGGCCCAAGTTACCCTCTGCATAACAGCCCAAGAAGATGGAAATTGAAGGGGAAGAAACAGAATAGATTTCAAGGGCATGGAAAAAAACATCTTCTCAGCGCGGATTTAATTCTGGGTCATGTTTTGTGGTCGGATGGTATTCCTCAGACCAAATATCTACCGGCCACAATCACAGTGACATTGTGCCTGGTGGAGCTCTCCAGCTTAGACGCTGCAAGTGATAGGTGGTTAGGCGGGTACTACGGGTACCTCTCCAACATCCACTTGCATCATGCTGCCTACCTGTCACTGCTGAAGCTTGGCGTTGTGGAGGACAAGGAGGAGAAAGTTGCTGAGCCCTCTTACCCTCAAGAGTCTAGGCAACGTCCCCCTTTGTCTTTTGTGATGGCCAATTCTTGACTGTTTAGTGGGGGGGTGGGGGTAAGAGAGAGTGGTGGTGGGGGCATCCAAGCTGCTTTGAGACATTATGAGGCTAGTATGTTTTATGTCACCCAAATAAAGACTTGCATTTCGATAGCGCCTTTCACAAGTTTGGGAAACACTTTACAGCCAGTTATGTGCTTTTGGAGCTGATCCTGGGAACGTTCTGTCCCTGTCTCTGCTGCCAGGCTACCCACTCTGTTTTATCTGCCTAGAATATACAACGTCTCATTTTTCAGCAGACGAAAGGACATTTGGAACTGGAATGTGAAAAAGGCGAATAAGGGCTCTACTGAGATATAAATGCATGAAAGTAAAGAAGTCACCTCTCAAACTTGAGATTCCGAAGTACTCCATTTAAGGCTTGAGGGAAAATTCTGTGAGTTTTTCTTGACAAAGACTCTGAGATTTTAATTCATACCCTATTTTAGCACCATATTCGGCATTGTTCTCACTACACCAGAGAGGGGAAATAGATTTTTAATGTCCATCTGAGAGAGAAGACAGGGCCCAAGTTTATTGTCCCATTCAAAAAGGGCAATCAATATTGTACAGGATCACCAGCCTTAATTATCATGCTGAGGTTTTTGGAGTGGAATTTGAATCTACGTCGAAGTGACTCACTGGTGAGGAGTCCCATGACTGGGTCCCAACTTCTTTTATTATTTATTCATTCACAGGACATGAGCATCACTGGCTGGGCCAGCGTTTATTGCCCGTCCCTAATTGCCCAGAATTCAGTTAAGAGTCAACCACATTGATGTGGGTCTAGAGTCCTGTGTCAGTCAGACCAAGTAAGGATGGCAGTTTCCTTTCCTCAAGGACATGAGTGAACCAGATGGGTTTTTCCCTGACAATTTACAATGGTCCCATTATCATCATTAGACTCTTAATTCCAGATTTTTATTGAATTTCACAATCTGCCGTAGCGGGATTTGAACCTGAGTCCCCAGAATATTACTTGGGTCTCTGGATTAACAGTCCAGTGATTGACCATTGCTTCCCCAAGCTGGGGAATTGGTATTTGTCAGTGTCAGAGGTACCTGTCTCCTATCTGTACCCTCTCTTCTTGTCGTTGTTGGCTGTATGTGGAGGTTCGACAACCAGCTCCCTACTGAGGCTTTCACTTGGGTTTCACAAGACTCCCGCTGAGACTCCAAAATCATTGAGGGAGTCCCACGACATTCCCAAGGAATTTTGCAGTTTTTGCAACTTCAGGCTGCCTCATCATCATATTTCCCCCCTTCACTGATTCGCCGTTTCCAATTTCATTTGCATCTCTCTCATGTTTGGCAAATCACTACTGCTCTCTTTGAATGGGAGTTAAAGACAGTCCATGAGCACCTACATGAACATATTACTCCTGTTCAAGGGGAGAATCAAAAGGGACTATCAGCTTTGGGAAAGATATTTATAGAGTCATAGAGCTGCACAGCATGGAGACAGACCCTTCGGTCCAACTCGTCCATGCTGACCAGATATCCTAAACTAATCTAGGGTCCCATTTGCCAGCACCTGGCCCATATCCCTCTAAACCCTTCCTATTCATATACTCATCCAGATGCCTTTTAAATGTTGCAATTGTACCAGCCTCCACCACTTCCTGTGGCAGCTCATTCCATACACGTACCACCCTCTGCGTGAAAAACGTTACCCCTTAGGTCTCTTTTATATCTTTCCCCTCTCACCGTAAACCTATGCCCTCTAGTTCTGGACTCCCCCACCCCAGGGAAAGACTTTGTCTATTTATCCTATCCATGCCCCTCATGATTTTGTAAACCTCTATAAGGTCACCCCTCAGCTTCCGACGC
>NC_057752.1:4659265-4689142 GCF_004010195.1 Chiloscyllium plagiosum
CTTACTAACTATACCTCCTATGTTCACATCCAAATCATTTATATAAATAACGAAAAGTAGTGGACCCAGCACCAATCCTTGTGGCACTCCACTGGTCACAGGCCTCCAGTCTGAAAAACAACCCTCCACCACCACCCTCTGTCTTCTACCTTTGAGCCAGTTCTTTATCCAAATGGCTAGTTCTCCCTGTATTCCATGAAACCTAACCTTACTCACCAGTCTCCCATGGGGAACCTTGTCAAGTGCCTTACTGAAGTCCATACACATCACGTTCACCGCTCTGCCTTCATCAATCCTCTTTGTTACTTCTTCAAAAAACTCAATCAAGTTTGTGAGACACGATTTCCCACACACAAAGCCATGCTGACTATTCCTAATCAGTCCTTGCCTTTCCAAATATATGTTAATCCTGTCCCTCAGGATTCCCTTCAACTTGCCCACCACTGACGTCAGGCTCACCGGTCTATAGTTCCCTGGCTTTTCCATACCACCTTTCTTAAATAGTCGTACTATGTTAACCAACCTCCAGTCTTCCTGCACCTCACCTGTGACTATCGATGAGACAAATTTCTCAGCAAGAGGCCCAGCAATCACTTCTCTAGCTTCCACCAGTGTTCTAGGGTACACCTGATCAGGTCCTGGGAATATGGACATTTTTCAAGATATCACCATCTATTTCTCTGCATTCTATATCTTCCATGTCCTTCTCTACAGTAAATACTTTTGCAAAATACTCGTTTAGTATCTCCTCCATCTCCTGCGGTTCCACAAAAAGGCCGCCTTGCTGATATTTGAGGGGCCCTATTCTCTCCCTTGTTACCCTTTTGTCCTTAATGTATTTGTGAAAACCCTTTGGATTCTCCTTAACTCTATTTGCCAAAGCTATCTCATGTCCCCGTTTTGCCCTCCTGATTTCCCTCTTAAGTATACTCCTACTGCCTTTATACTCTTCTAAGGATTCACTCGATCTATCCTGTCTATACCTGACATATGCTTCCTTCTTTTCCTTAACCAAACCCTCAATTTCTCTCGTCATCCAGCATTCCCTACACCTACCAGCCTTTCCTTAAACCCTGTCTCTGGACTCTCGTTATCTCATTCCTGAGGGCTTCCCATTTTCCAGCTGTCGCTTTACCTGCGAAGATCTGCCCCCAATCAGCTTTTGAAAGTTCTTGCCTAATACCATCTAAATTAGCCTTCTTCTAATTTAGATTTGAGGGCTATAAGCTTGGATTTTTTTAAGTTTGAGAAACTTCAAGTTGCTCCACTCCCCAAATCCCAGCTGCACTCTCTCGGGAATTTCCCTGCGGAGTCTGCCAATGCAATTTCTAGTTGGTAATGGCACACGAACCTGCTTCGTTCAAAAGGCCCAGTCAAAATGCTTTTGCACTCAGTCAACATTTCCATGGCAAACTGCTGAATGTAGCTCCTTTCCTTGGTCCTTCGAGAAATGGAATGCATACCTTGATAAGCTTGATGCTGATAAGAGAAATGTTTTTAATTGTTCCCACCACCTTGCACAGAGAGACTTGACTATAAATTATGAACAATCTAACTTTAATGGGAACATTGCCATGAAGTAGATTGCAGGTAAGTGGAGTTTCTTTGTGGTACTAAACCACATAAAGGACAATAAGAGGCTTTGTTTGACGGATATTTAAAAAAACACACATTCTCTCCTCAAGGTACTCCCTCCCACTGTGTTACATTCCACAGGCTTTGGTAGCCTCTTTGTACCTTGCATGATTGGCCATTCTTCATGTGTGAACTGGAGAACAGCACAGCCTGAGCTCAATTGTGTCTTCATGCATTTAGTGCCTAAGAGCAGGCACTGATTTTGATTAATTTTCATTTTCTTCTTCCTCCTCTTCACCCTCTCCACCCCAATTCCAAAAAATACTCAAGAGGTACTTCGGCCAATTATTGAATTTCTATTGTCATCAGTACAGGCCAGTTATCAAATCTGGGCACGTTATTCTAATGGAAACATTCGCCCCTTGTTTTAAGCTGACTAAAAGCAGTACAAAACTTAAAAACAACAGCAAGGAATTAGATTTCAAGTGTATTTGGGTTCATGTGAAAACATCCTGAACAGACATTTCTACCCTATTATCTGTGAGTCCTGAAACAAAACAATGTTTTCTCTCTAATTATATATTCCAGATCCTCATTTTTGTTAATAGCTGTAAACAGAGATACCCAGTGATCTTATCTATTTGCATCTGACTCTGATCAATCATGTGTGACAAAGTGTTAAACAAATATGTTGAGATTGACCTTTGGTGAAAAGCACTGTGACACTGAAGATTCGTTAAACCTGCTGAAACAGTGCTGGGTTCAGGCTGTGAAATATCTCAAGACTGACATACAAAATGTTTATCTTTGACAAAGGGTAAAGGAATGTGGGGAGAGATACTCAGGGATCATTTAACAGATTTACAGCAGAACTCCCTCATTCTTGAGGAGTTGTTGCCCACAGGAGATTGGTTTTGCCTCCCATTCCACAGAACATTCCTCACACCCTGTTACAGAGTCAAAACAGCAAAGTCCATGAGCCAAAGGATCTTATAATATTGCATCGTATCAGATTATTTTGTTTTCTGTTCCACATTAAAATTAAACCTAAGGTATGTTTCATCACCTCTCAAATGTTCTTTACAAAGGGAATTGACAATTCTACAGTCAAGTTTGTACCTAAGTCATCTTCTGGCAATGTCCTGATCCTTGTCATAAGACTAATAGTACTGTACCTTGAAGACCATCAACTCGGTAAAAGACACTCTTTGGTCTGCCTGAAGCCTATTGGTCTTCCAGTGTAAAGAGTTGCCCTTGGCTGAGTGTTGCAGACTGGCACATTCTAAGGTCCAGGACTGCGTGCTGAGGGGCGCTGTAAAGCTTGGGCCAGCTGCTGCCACGGCGCAATGGGGTCTTTCTATTAGAATACAATGGGGGTCCATTCAGTTATCAGACTCTCGGTGACTCAAATGTATGTAAGTATAGTCTTGCATAAGTAAGAAATGCCTTGGATTTTGATTTGCAACTGCAGGAAATGCCAAATTCTCATGCTAGTTTGTTATTTATGTGCAAAGACTGCACAGAGGTGCTTCACTACCTGTGTATGTATATAAAGATGTTTTTATGAATGAAGTATATTTTTGCAATAAAAGAAAAATCAAGGGTACTAAGTAGCTGTCTTCATGCCAGAGTGACTAGAAATGTTTGAGTTCAGTGCTGAGTGTTGAGAGATATTTTAGAATTCAATTCTGCCCTCAGTTCTCAATCAAACATTTTCAAGCAGAATTGGGTATGCGAATTTGCTTTGTTTTGTTCACTCCCTAACCTTTATAAAGTGAAGGGAGGACCCATTCCTGATTCTCTAGCTAAAATCAATTTGTCCTCGAAACTGCCCCTACATTCCTTGATTGTATAACAATTAGCATTTTATTCCTCCTTATCTGTTCATTTGTGAGGGTGAATAAATAATAGATCACAATCCAAATTCAGAACTTGCTTCATTAGTAATATTTTGTGGCGATAATTTTAATATAAAGTGCTCATGCTGCTGTGACATTTGCACAAAATGAGAGGGTAACCCATGCAGCATAATGAACGGAGTTCTGTACTGCTCAAAAATGAGGAGCATAACAAAGAAAAGTTTGATTTTCCTTCAAATGTTACAATTTATGTGTGTTATTTTCTTCATGGGCTTCTAGTGGCTGGACCTTTAAAAAGAATAGAATCGAGAATGTGGTGGTGGAAAAGCACACAGTCAAGCAGCATCCGAGGAACAGGAGAATTGCCGTTTCAGGCAAAAGCCCTTCATCAGGACTGAGGCAGGGAGCCGGGTAAGGTGAGGGGAGGGGAAATGAGGAAACTGGTGAAGTCCATATTGATACCCTGGGGTTGGAGGGTCCCGAGGCGAAGATGAGGCGTTCTTCCTCCAGGCGTCAGGTGGTTAGGTAGTGACAATGGAGGAGGCCCAGGACCTGCATGTCCTTGGCGGAGACACTCTGCCTGACCTGCTGTGCTTTTCCAGCATCACACTCTCGCCTCCAACCTCCAGCATCCGCAGTCCTCACTTTCGCCTTTTAAAAAATAATGTTTTTGGGCTTTCTGAATGCAATAGATACTATGCAAATATTATCTGCAGGTTGAGGGGAAGCCATTGTTAATGAAACCACCTTAATCAGATCAAATGTTTTCACCTTATATCGAGAATTATGAATTTAACAGTACAGGATGAGATCATTCTCACTCTCCATGTACTGTCCCCACAAAAGAGCTCTTGACCTCATCCCTTTGCCCACACCCTTCTAATTATTTCTCTTTCAAGTATTCACTCCTAAACGTGATGGAATTTCTCAACACCAACAGTGCTTCTGGTAAAACATGTTGACTCCATGTAAACAAACTCCCCCAAAGCTTTTCCCTTTGTTCTTTCGGTGATAATTTTAAATTTCTGGTTGTTAGCTACAGGCTCATGGCCCAGTGGCAATTGGCTGCCATGTTTGCTTAGATGTCAAAAATATGTCCTTGGACATTGGGAAGTCCCAAGAATGTAAAGAAGTGTCAGTATAAGTGCAAATTCTCTCTTCCCTAAAAGTACATTTAGGTCAGATGTCTACACTGAGGAATTATAGTTTCATGAATTCAACAGCTCACTGGAATATGAATGGAATGTGTCCTCAAATACTCAACAAGCAGAAAGACTATCTAGATTGTATTTACCCACTGAACAAAGAAATTTATGCAGATACCTGGGGGACTACAATTGGATACTGTTGACAAACAAATTTCTCCAAATAAACATTTCAAATGCTGTGAAACATTTTACTGTGTTAACACATGTTAACGTGCTTAACAAAGCACTTTTGTTTTCATTCAGCTCACAAGACCACCTTTTATTTCCCATTCCTAGTTGCCCCTTGAGAAGGTGGGGGTGAGTTGCCTTCTTGAACCGCTGCAGTCCATGTGCTGTAGGTAGAGCCACAATGTCCCTTTGGGAGTGAATTCCAGGATTTTGACCCAGCGATAGTGGAGGAACAATAGTATATTTCCAAATGACGATGGTGAGTGGCTTGGAGGGGAACTTGCAGCTGGTGACTTTTTTAGATTAGATTCCCTACAGTGTGGAAACAGGCCCTTTGGTCCAACCAGTCCACACCGACTCTCCGAAGAGTAACCCAACCAGACCCATATCCCTCTGACTAATGCACCTAACACTATGGGCAATTTAGCATGGCCAATTCACCTGACCTGCACACCTTTAGACTGTGGGAGGAAACCAGAGCATCCAGAGAAAACCCATGCAGACTGGATCTACAGACAGTCAGTGCGAAGTGTACAGTTAATGGAGGGCCCTGGAGTGTGTTGCTGAGCATGAGACTTCGGAGTACAGTGCATTGTTCTTTGAAACTGGAGTCACAGATATACAGGGTGGTGAAATAGGTGTTTGGCACACTTGCCTTCATTGGTCAGAATATTAATATAGGAGTTGGGATGTCATGTTGCAGCTGTACAGGACAGTGGTGAGGCCATTTTTTTTTAGAATACTGCGTGCAATTCTGGTCTCTCCTCCATAGGAAAGATGTTAGTAAATTTGAAAGGGTGCAGAAAACGTTTACAAGGATGTTGCTGGGACTGGAGGGTTTGAATTATAGGGAGAGGCTGAATAGGCTGGGACTTTTTTCCCTGGAACATCAGAAGCTGAGGGATAACCTTATAGAGGTTTATAAAATCATGAGGGACACGGATAGGGTTAATAGCTAAGGTCTTTTTCATTGGGTGGCAGAGTCCAAAACTAGAGGGCAAAGGTTAAACATGAAAGGGGAAAGATTTAAAAGGGACCTGAGGGGTAGAGTGGTATGTGTATAGAATGTACTGCCAGGGGAAGTGGTGGAGGTGAGTAGGATTACAATATTTAAAAGACATTTGGATGTATACATTAATAGGAAGGATTTAGAGGGATTTGGGCTAAATGCTTGCAAATGGGACTAGGTCAGATTGGGATGTCTGGTCAGCATGGACCCATTAGACTGAAGGGGCTTGTTTCCTTGCTGTATGACTCAAAGTACTCAAAGTACAATTGAAATTCCTGGATTGCCTTTGTTCCTTCATGAGATTGATCGCTTCAGCCACCTGGAACTGGAAGAAGGCTGTCGAGAGTCTTCCCTGTCAGCTTCACAGTGAGATGTTATCTTGGGTTTCATTCTCCTGTTGGACTGACAAAAAAAATCTATTGTGCAAAGGCAGACAGCTATGGGAAAGTTTGTCAATGGTCAGGAATCTAAAGTTCTCATTAGATAAAAATTAAGGAGAGGCTAAAATAAATTCCCCTCCTACTTTAGGTCATCCAAAACCACTTCAGAGCCAATTAAATCCTTTTTGAGTGTAGTCACTATTATGCTATAGGGAAATGTAGCAGACAGTTCTGTAAAGGCCCTGAAACAGGAAATAACCAGGTAATCTGTTTGGAATGTTGAGTGAGAGAGAGATAAATATTGACCAGGTCACTGCGAATAATGCTTTTGCTGTTCTTTGAAATAATGCTGCATAGTCTTATACCTGAGAGGGATCTTCCATCTGAGAGGGCAGACCGAGTCTTAATTTAATTTTGCATCTGAAAGTATTTTTTATTTCAAAAACATACTTCACTCATAAAAAAATCAATATGTATATACAACAGGTACTAAAGTGGTTCAATACAGTTTTGCATAGAAATAAAAAAAACAAATATTGAAATTTGACATTCCCTGTAGTTGCAGAAACCAAAGGCGGTTTCTACTCATACAGGACCCAGTTTACATATATTTTGAGGCAAGGAGAGGATTTGATATCTGAATGAACGCTTGTTGACTTTCACAGAAAGACAGTAACAAAGAGGATTGATGAGGGCAGAGCAATAGACTTGATCTATTTGGACTTCAGTGAGCCGTTCGACAAGGTTCCCATGGGACACTGATTAGCAAGGTTAGGTCTCATGACATACAGGGATAATTAGCCATTTGGATACAGAACTGGCTCAAAGGTAGAAGACAGAGGGTGGTGGTGAGAGGTTGTTTTTCAGATTGGAGGCCTGTGGCCAGTGGAGTGCCACAAGGATTGGTGCTGGGTCCACTACTCTTCGTCATTTATATAAACGATTTGGGTGTGAGCTTAAGAGGTATAGTTAGTAAGTTTGCAGATGACACCAAAACTGGAGGTGTGGTAGACAGCGAAGAAGGTTACCTCAGATTATAACGGGATCTTGATCAGATGGGCCAATGGGCTAAGGGGTGGCAGATGGAGGTTAATTTAGATAAATGCGTGGCGCTGCATTCTGGGAAAGCAAATCTTAGCAGCACTTATACACTTAATAGTAAGGTCCTAGGGAATGTTGCTGAACAAGAGACCTTGGAGTGCAGATTCATAGCTCCTTGAAAGTAGAGTCACAGGTAGATAAGATAGTGAAGAAGGCGTTTGGTATGCTTTCCTTTATTGGTCAGAGTATTGAGTATAGGAGTTGGGAGATCATGTTGCAGCTGTACAGGACATTGGTTAGGACACTTCTAGAATATTGCGTGCAATTCTGGTCTCCTTCCTATCGGAAAGACGTTATGAAACTTGAAAGGATTCAGAAAAGATTTACAAGGATGTTGCCAGGGTTGGAGGAATTGAGCTAGAGGGAGAGGTTGAATAGACTAGGGCTGTTTTCCCTGGAGGCTGAGGGGTGACCTTATAGAGGTTTACAAAATTATGAGGAGAATGGATTGGATAAATAGGCAAAGTCTTTTCCCTGGGGTCGGGGAGTCCAGAACTAGAGGGCATAGGTTTAGGGTGAGAGGGGAAAGATATAAAAGAGACCTAAGGGGCAACTTTTTCACACAGAGGGTGGTACGTGTATGGAATGAGCTACCAGAGGAAGTGGTGGAGGCTGGTACAATTGCAACATTTAAGAGGCATTTGGATGGATATATGAATAGGAAGGGTTTGAAGGGATATGGGATGGGTGCTGGCAGGTGGGACTAGATTGGGTTGGGATATCTGGTCGGCGTGGACGGGTTGGACCGAACTGTCTGTTTCCGTGCTGTACATCTCTCTGACTCTATGTGGGGCAATCTAGAATGAGAGGTCATAGTTTTAGGATAAGGGGTAACAGAAGTAGAACCAAGTTGAGGAGAAGCTACTTCTCCCTCAGGGTTGTGAATCTGTGGCATTCACTGCCCCAGAATGTGGCAGACACTGCGACAGTGAGTAAATTTAAGGAGGAGATAGACGGATTTTTAATTAATTTAGTAACAGGTGGAAGGGCTATAAAGAGCAGGCAGGAATGTGATGTTGAGGCTGAGCTGAGATCAGCACGGTGTCTCAGTGGTTAGCACTGCTGCCTCACAGCGCCAGAGTCCCAGGTTCGATCCCAGCCTCGGGTGACTGTCTGTGTGGAGTTTGCACATTCTCCCCGTGTCTGTGTGGGTTTCCTCCGGGTGCTCCGGTTTCCTCCCACAGTCCAAGGATGTGCAGGTCAGGTAAATTGGCTGTGCTAAATTGCCTATAGTGTTAGGTGCATTAGTCAGAGGGAAATGGGTCTGAGTGGGTTACTCTTCGGAGGGTCAGTGTGGACTGGTTGGGCCAAAGGGCCTGTTTCCACACTGTAGGGAATCCAATCTAAATGGCAGAGCAGGCTTGAGGGGCTAAATTGCTTATTCCTGCTCCTGGTTCTTAATCCTTACAAACTATCAACCTGGTTTGTAGATCCAATAACATATTTTCCTGGTAAATAATTCTGGACAGTAATTTAATTTGTACTTGTCCATCTATTAATGTGATATTTTCCCCTGTCTGAACTGGCAGGTGAGGATGTTTGGCTATCCCGCACATTCTATAATTTACAGCCATCACAGTTAATAATCAGACTTAAAGGTGGTAATTCAAATATGACAAGTTTTAGCAAATCCTCCAGCTAAGGAACCCTTGCTGTAATTTCATAACGGAAGACAGAAATGTAACAATGATTGTCTCACTGAAGTATCACAAAAATACACAAATGAGAAGCAAGATCTATATAAAGTTACACTGAGATTTTAGATAGACAGGGTTCGGCCTACTATATCTCCAATGCAAGTCGTTGCTGAGGAATGTTGCTTGTAACTTGTTGAAACCTCGGTTTTAACTGAAACAGTGGGACTGGCATCAAGTTGGGCCAGTGTCACTTGACAGATTTCAGCACCATTTCACTGCTCCTTTTGAAACGACAAAAATGCATGTAATCCAACCAACTGGAAGATGCCGAAAATGAAAAAAAACAACATCCCATTTTACAAGCAATCTTATATAATAATAAGATTAGTGCATCATAATCTGTTGGCTGTGACAGATAAAAAATGGAGGTATGGTTCATTCTTTAAAAGATGCTGCCATTGATAGAGTGGGGAGATGGGCTGGAAAGTGATGGATGTCAGTACGTGTGCCAAGAATATAGAGCAAGGATCAGTCTATGTGAAAGGAATGAAGCTTGGGGATATATAAGAAGAAGAAAGAACTGAATTGCAGATTGATACAATTCGAAGTTTTATTCCAAAAATAGATGTGGACAGATTCTTAAAGGGGCCCAGAACAAGGTCAGGCTATGGTGAGAAATCTGGGAGAATCATGTGAGGCCTATCTCCAGGTTGGGAGCAACTTGCTGCATTTCCCAACAAAGTTCTATTAAGATTCCCATCAGCAGCAGCGGGATGCCTATTATGTGGGATTATTGCTTGTTATCACCCTCATTAACTGCAAATCTCACTTTATTAATATGCAGCTTCCTATTATGCCACCTGTAATAGAAAACTAGAACAGAACTTTGGGAGTGGGATCAGAGAGAGATTTTTTTAAAAACTCATTCATGGGATATGGGCATTGCTCATTGGCCAGCATTTATTGCCCATCCCTAATTGCCCAGAGGCCAAATAAGAGTCAACCATATTGCTGTGTGTCCAGAGTCACATTGTGGCCAAAGACAGGGATTTCCTTCACCAAAGGGCATTAATGAACCAGATGGGTGCTTCCAACAATCGATTTAATCTCAAAAGCATTGTTAGACTCTTAGAGTGGCATCACATTAGCCAACCTCCAGTCTTTCGGCACCACAGCGGTTAATCCCAGATGTTTGTCGATTTCAAGTTCCACAATTTACCAGCCAGTTCCTCTGAACATTGCCTGGGTCTCTGGATTGGTGGTCTAGTGAGATGGCAGAGCGAAGGTGGTGGCACTTACCCTGATAAAATGACCTTTTTCCTTGCACGGCTGGGCATTCTCCAGATGGTTGTGACAACACTGACCCAAAGGGCGGCAACTTTGGACCAGAATAGCATGGCCTCCTCCACTGGTCCTGGGGAGGACGACATCCCATCTTTGCATCACACTGTCCTGGTGCCTGTCCGCAAAGCGGAGTACCAATTTCCCTTTGACTGCCATGTATCACAAACAGTGCAGGGTAGCTCCGGAGCGATGGTGCCTGTCTGACGGCACAATGGCCTTTTAAAGATGGTGCTAGCGACAGGGATCTAGGAATATCCTGGCTATGCCGAGTGGTGGAATTAGTCTGGCATTGGATGAGAGTATCACTGTAGGGGAGGAGTAGGTAAGTAATTAACAAGGTGAGTTTGGTACGATCGTGTGAGAACATTCGCTAAGCCGTGCTCAAAATTCAATGAACATGAGACTTAGCCAAAGTATGACCAGATTCAGCCCATAGAATATTAAAAGCAAGAGGTAATGATGAGTTGTTGCTATCTGGGATGTGCTGCTTGAATGGTTGGAGGAAGCAGATTCAGGCATAACTTTCAGAAAGTGAATGGAATAAATACTTAAAAGCAAAAAAAACAGGAAGGACAGGAGAAAGGGGGCAATTTGAATGGCTCTGTTAAAGAGATATAATGGACTGAATGGCCCCCTTCCATGCTGTGTTGTCCCATGATACTTTAAGTATCAGTTGGAGTACTGTCTGCAGTGTACAGCACCAAATCATAGAAGGAGTATTCAGGAATTTGGGAGAATCACAGCATAGATTCACAAAGAAGTAACTTGCTCTGATGAAATAGAACTATAGAACTGATTGTTTCCAGTGATTGATTCGTCAAGAATGAGTGGTTATCAATACATGATTAGTCGCCAAAGATCCAGAACAAGACAGTAGGAGTCATAGTCATGCAGCATGGAAACAGACCCTTCTGTCCAACTCATCCATGCTGACCAGGTATCCGAAACTGAACTAGTCCCATTTGCCAGCATTTGGCCCATATCTCTCTTAAACCTTTCCTATTCATTGGCTTGTCAAAATGTCTTTCAAATGTTGTATTTGTACGTCTAGTGCTTCCTCTGGTAGCTCATTCCATATACGCACCACCCTCTGTATGTAAATGTTGCCCCTCAGCTCCCTTTTAGATCTCTCCCCCCTCTCACCTTACCCTTGGGCTCCTTTACCCTTGGAAAAAGACCTTGACTATTAAACTTATCCATGCCCCTCATGATTTTATAAACCTCCATAAGGTGATCCCTCAGCCTCTGACACTCCAGGGAAAAAGGTCCCAGCCTATCCAGGCCTCTGCTTATAGCTCACACCCTCCGGTTCTGGCAACGTCCTTGGGAAGATTTTCTGAACTCATTCCAAAGGCATCAGTATTCAAGAATTGGAGGATGAAGGCAAATAGAATGAAAAGATGTGGTAAAAGGGTGGGTAAATGTGATTTGAATAATGTTTTGACATTGAGGGAAAATGCCAGCATGGACTGGTTGGGCCAAATGGCCTGTTTCACTGTCATAATTTATGTACAGTTCGATGATACCTTTCTTATAAACGTAGAAGCTCCCACATTCGTGAAACAAAACTGATGAGACCCTGATGCTGGCACAACAGCCTCTATAAATACAACATATACGGGTGGAAATAGACAAACGTCAATAGTTTCAAAGCCCATCCCCTCTGTTCAAAAGCTGTTGGTTTCCTGCAGTTTGTACTGACCAGGGTTAAAGGCTTTCTCCATGATTTCCTTGCCATCTTACATGTTCAATTAAAGTTGCCCTGATCCTCAAGGGCATGTGGCTCGTCTGCTACCATGTGATGATTTTATTCCTGGTTCAAGAGTATTGCTGTTAAGTGTTTCAGCCTCTGTTTCCAAGTAGGGAAGGTATTGCTCACGTGCAGTCATGTCTAAAGCACAGCAACAGTGCTGCTCAAGACAGCTCCCTCAGTTCGCCCAGATTGCCTCTGTTGGTGTTCGAGTGCTGGAGGAGACAGAGACGTCTATTTTCATCGACAAATCCTGAACTGCAACCTGGTAGAATGCATTAACTGTCCAGTATGAGATACAGGCAATACTTCCTTCTATTCACTTTAATGGAGAAAAAGGATAAATAAGGAGTGTTTAATAACAAGTGGGCACTATTACTAACCATGTGGTGAAGATAATTTACCTCTGAATCGTCAAGCCCTGATTAATCCACATCTTCTGGTTCTGTGTTCTTGATCTTGTTCTACGTTGAAATAAACATCATAGAAAACCACTTTTCATTTTGACACACGCATTTTTTTTATTTATCCACTTAGTCCCTCAATCATCCTTTCGAATGCTAACTGTACATAATGTTTGAGCTTGGCTTTGTTGGTGTGTTCATGCTTCTGAATAAAAGATCATCAATCCTTTATCTTGTGCTTTAAGCCAAGCCTGCAATCTGCATATTATAATACCAATCTGGAGTATCTCTGGGCTATGTGCTGGCATGGCCTTTGACTGCCTGAGGAAAAGGGTGTTGGAGGACAACAACATCAGATCCGACACCAAGATCATGGTTTACAGAGCTGTGGTGGTTCCGACCCTCCTATACGGCTCTGAGACGTGGACTGTCTACAGCAGGGACCTCAAGGTGCTGAAGCAGTCCCACCAGCACTGCCTGGGCAAGATATTGAGAATCCACTGTGAATACAGACGCACCAACACCAGTGTCCTCGACCAGGCCAACATCCTCAGAATCGAGGCACTGACCCCACCTTGATCGGATACGATGGGCTGGGCACGGTGTCCTCATGACCAACACAAGAGTCCCCAAGCAGGTGCTCTGCTCCCAGCTCCGAAACGGCAAGCGAGCCCCAGGTGGGACAGAGGAAGTGCTTCAGGGATACCCACAAGGCCTCACTGGTGAGGTGCAGCATTCCCACAGACACCTGGGAATCACTGGCCCAAGACTGTCCAGAGTGGACAGAGAGCATCCAGGAAGGCGTTGAGCACCTCGAGACTCACTATCGGGGAAAAAGCAGAAGCCAGGTGAAAACAGTGAAAGGAGCACACTGCTAGGCCAATACCCCACCCACCCCCTTTTCACTAACACCTTGTGCCAAAGTGTAATAGAGGCTGCAGAAACTGCATTGGACTGGTCAGCTACCTCTGGGCTCACCATGAGCGTGCAAGAGAGCCATCCTCATCTTCCAGTGAAAAATTATCTCTGGGCCTTGGGTACCTGCACACACACACTGTTCCTGAGGCTGCTTGCTCCTTATCTTTGAGTAAGCCTCTTCAACTCCTCATAGAATATCATACTTTGTTATTTATATCTGTACATAGGGGATTATCAAATACAGCTCCCTCATAAAGTGTCTCTTCATGTGTTCATTCCAGATGAGTGTATTTTCTCTTATTTAAGAGTCATGTGATCGGTTAAACGTGAAATACTGCAGATGCTGGAAATTCGAAATGAAAACAGGACGGGCTGGAGGAACTCAGCAGGTCTGGCAGCATACGTGGAGAGCGAATGTTTTGAGTCCATTATGACTCTTGTTCAGAACTTAATGCTCAGGTTCCGTGATGCATTCCAGGCTGATAACACAGTGTCGTTACTGAAGGAGTACAGCATTGTGAGGGGGCATCCTTTTAAAGAAGCACGCCCCGCCCTCTTGCTTTTGTCTTTTGGTATAGATCTTCTGCCACTCTTCATCTTCACTCTTCTGGCAATCGTTTCATCCCATGTCCAACCCCCAATCCCACACGGAGCAGCTAGCTGCCTGTTTGTTATCCTTCATGGGATCTTACTGTACACAATTGGGTGGCTGCATTTACCAACAGAATGCCAAACGCTGCCCTTGAAAAGTAATCTGCACCACATCAGAGAGTATAGGATGATTCCCTCCCAGCAGTTTATGTTCTGGGGTTTGAGACTATGCCATATTCTGTGATACAGTCATGCCCAGTCCAGAGAACAGACTTTAAACCTCAACCCTTTTCCCAGCCCTTGTTGCTGTGCTATCTCCCTGTACACATACACAAAAATGTCATCATTGACTGCATTGCAATCTCTTTTGCTTTCCATTTCTGAATGCCAGTCACCTGGCGAGGGAACCTGGGCATGGCGTGCCGTTTTTTTCCCCCATCCGTTTGCTTGTTTACACAGAGCTGTCCCATATGTTGCTACAGCAAATAAACCAATCAATCTGCCAAATGGTTTCTGCTACATTTAAAGTGGGTAGTGCCTTTATAGGAATAATATCTTGTGACGGTTAGGAGCGGAGGAAATTGAGTGACCCGTTGAATTGGAGCCCTCTTTCACTTCAGGAACATTCATTTGAATGAGGCTAAGATTTGAGAGCCTGACTATTCCAGTGCACTCCTGGTCACCTAAACCTGAGCTTATCTAAAACCCTGCTTCCCATGTCTTAACTCACAGCAAGTCCCATTCTCCTATCATCCCTGCGCTCTCACTGATCTATATCAACTCCCAGGAGAAAGTGAGGTCTGCAGATGCTGGAGATCAGAGCTGAAAATGTGTTGCTGGAAAAGCGCAGCAGGTCAAGCAGCATCCAGGGAACAGGAGAATCGACGTTTCGGGCATAAGCCCTTCTTCAGGAATGAGGAAAGTTTCTACAAACTTTCCTCATTCCTGAAGAAGGGCTTATGCCCGAAACGTCGATTCTCCTGTTCCCTGGATGCTGCCTGACCTGCTGCGCTTTTCCAGCAACACATTTTCAGCTCTATATCAACTCCCAGTCAAGCAACAGGTTCATTTTCAAATTCTCATCCTTTGTTTACAAATCCCTCCTTGGCCACACCCTCTCCCTCTCTCCCCCGGCCCCAGTACCCTCCAAGTTATCAGCACTCCTTTAATTCTGACCTCTTAGAGAGACACAGAAGAGGCCCTTTGGCCGATCAAGTTTGTGCCAACCTATCCCAAACTGGCCCATAGTCTTGAATCTTATAACGTTTCACATGCTCATCCAAGTCATGTTTAAGGGTTGCGAGGTTTCCCACCTCAACTACCCTCCCAGGCAGTGCATTCCACAATTCCACCACCCTCTGGATGCAAAGTGTTTTCCTCAAATCCACTCTAAATTTCATGCCCTTTCCCTAAAACGATGGCCCCCTCACTATTGATCCTTCCACTAAGGGAAATCAGGTCCCCTCTTAACCTTGTTTGCTCTAAAGAAAACAACCCAAGCTTATCCAGCCTCTCTTCATATCTGAAATGCTCCATATCAGGTAACATCCTGGTGAAGCTCCTCTCGCCCGTGCTCCAGTTCAATCGCATCCTTCTTATTGTGTAGTGACCAGAAGTGCACACAGTACTTCAGATGAGGCCTAACCAAAACTTTGCAAAAGTGAGGACTGCCAATGCTGGAGATCAGAGTCTAGATTAGAGTGGTGTTGGAAAAGAACAGCAGGTCAAGCAGCATCTGAGGAGAAGGAAAAATCGATGTTTCGTGTAAAAGCCCTTCATTCCTGATGCTGCTTGACCTGCTGTGCTTTTCCAGCACCACTCTAACCAAAACTTTGGATAACTGTAAAGTAACATCCCTGCTTTTATAATCTATGCCATGACTGATAATAGCAATTCTCCCCTATGTCCTCTTAATTACTCTGTTAACCTGTCCTGCCATCTTCGGGGATCTGTGGGCAAGGACCCCAAGATCCCTCTGTTCATTGGAGCTTCCTAATGTCCTACCATTCACTGGGCACTGCCTTGTCTTGTTACTTCTTCCAAAGTGCACCACCTTGTGCTTTTATGAACTGAATTCTACCTGCCACTGATCTGCCAATCTGACCAACCCAATTATATCCTGCTATAACCTAAGATGTTCTTTTGCATTCCCCATTATAATTTCTCAGGCCTTGAAACCTACCGCTTTGACCAGCCATTTGGTCATCTCCTTCTGTTGCATGTGATCCAACTTGTTTTACAATGCTCCTCTGAAATGGCTCAGGCTGTTATGCTACTGGTGCCATATAAACATAAGCCTGCTGTTGTTGTAAGTGCATGTTGGGATAGAAGTTTCCTCCACCTGTTGGAGAAATGTTTACACAACATCAATGAAGTGATTCCAGTCCCACAGCTCAGCTCTGACTGGCAAGCTTACAGCAACCTTCAATCATGACTGCTACAGCTTGTGGACTTATACCAGAAAATAGTCTCGCCATGATCCCATTCTCTCATTAGAGAGACAGAGAGAGAGAGAGAGAGATGAGTGGTGGTGAGTTTAACCTGAGGGTCACCACTCTTCAAGCAAGGAGTGTGGTTGATAAGGTGGGACTTCCATGGTGACCTCAGAATTGAGCCCACCCTGTTGGTGTCACTTTGCATCGCAAAGTAGCCGTCCAGCCAACTGAGCTAACTGACCCCCAACTAGGTACTGCCACAGTAAGAGGTGCTCTCCTGAGCTTGGAGCGGAGTGGGAGTAAGAGTCAGTTTGCACAATGCTGGACTGTCATGACCAAATAATGTTCTATTTCTCAGGAGATAAAACAAAATTCCATCTATTCGTGACTGAAATGTGGTAACTTGGTCATTTTGGTTATCTTTCTCTTTCCTTAAGGTGACTGATATCATTCCAACTTAACAGGCTTTATAAGCCACTGCAGCTAAGCGCCAGTTCATTGATTGCCAATGGACAGAGAGGGCCTTTACTCATTTGGGGAATCATACTCAGAGCAATTTTCATCTCAACTGCCTGGGCAGAAGTCGGGTGTGGAACTTATTGCTTGCCCATGGCATGACCGGCCTCATCTTCATACCATTGTAACCAGGTGATCAGCTCTGGCAGATTTACCATGCAGAACACTGACAGCACAGAAACAAGCCATTCGGCCCAACTAGTCAATGTTTTGCATTTATGCTCCACACTGGCCTTTTCCCATCTCTTTTCAGTGAACACCATCAGAATATCCTATTCCTTTCTCCCTCCTGTGGCTCTCCAGCTTCCTCTTTCAATGAAACTTGGCTATTTGCCTCAACCACGCCCCGCGGTAGCAGGTTCCCCATTCTCACCACTGAAGGTGAAAATAATGCCCACTGTTTGCAGGCACTGGGTGTAATGTTAGAGGCTGCGATTATTGTGGTGAGTTTCTATTGACTCAGTAATTCTAATTATCTGAGGCTGGGTGGACTCCTCTCAATATTATCCTCCCCACTCCAATTGTCTGCCCTCCTCATCTAAAAGATAAAGGTAAAATCGCCATAGTCCCAGAGGACGAGAAGGTGACTCTCACATTAGAGAAAGGCAGTTGGTGGTGAGTTTAACCTGAGGGTTACCACATCTAACCCTTCCCCTATACACAACAATTTCTGACTGGGATGTGCTCCATGGGAGTCAGCAACCTTTCTATGTAGGGGCAGCACGGTGGCTCAGTGGTCAGCACTGCTCCCTCACAGCGCCAGGGACCAGGGTTCGATTCCCACCTCGGGCGACTGTCTGTGTGGAGTTTGCACATTCTCCCCGTGTCTCCGTGGGTTTCCTCTGGATGCTCCGGTTTCCTCCCACAGTCCAAAGATGTGCAGGTTAGATGAATTGACCATGCTAAATTGCCCATAGTGTTAGGTGCATTAGTCAGGGATATATGTGGGAAATGGGTCTGGGTGGGTTACTCTTCGGAGGGTCGGTATGGACTTCTTAGGCCAAAGGGCCTGTTTCGATACTGTAGTTAATCTAATCTATGTCTCATCCAGGTGCAACCATAATGAGTGTTCAGGCTTTATCGTCACCTTGGTGACACTATCTCTGTTCTAAAGCCATGCAGAGGCCATTAGATAGTGAGCTCAAGCAGCTGCCCTGATGTTGTTCCCTCCTTAGCCCAGGGCATCCAAATTGCTATGTTGGAATCAGCTAACTGAGCACTGACTCTGGAGTCAGGCCTGAATCCCATAAAACTTAAATCAGAACAGCATCAACACTTCACAACAATGTACTGTTAGCTATCATTTCAAGCAAATAATTGCTGCACTCAGTAAGTGGAGGATATCCATTTGTGAAACATTTGAGTGAAAGGCGAAAGGTGCCAGTCATTCAGTGGATGGAGTGCAGTGAAGGTTTACTAGACTGAGTCCTCGGATGGCAGGAAATCCCATTTACAAATTTGCTGACCCCCGTAGTCGGCCAGATGTCAAACAGTGACGAGACAGGGAACAGAAACGAGATAGACAGCTTAGGGGCATGGTGTAAAGACAACAATCCCTTGCTTAATGTCAGCAAAATGAAGGAGCGAGTCATCGACATCAGGAGTCAGAGTGGATGGCACACCGCTCTCTGCATCAATGCTGCTGAGGTGGAGGTGGTCGAGAGCTTTAGGTTTTGAGGGAAATATCACCAACAATCTGTCCAGGCCCATCCATGTCAATTCTGTTGTCACACAATCTCTACTTCCTCAGGAGGCTAAGGAAATTCGGTATGTCCACAATGACTCTTACAAATGTTTAGAGATGCTCCATAGAAAGCATCCTATCTGGATACATCAGAGCGTGGTATGACAACTGGTCTGCCCAAGACCACAAGAAGTCACAGAGAGTTGTGAATGCAGGCCAGTCCATCATGAAAAAACCAGCCTTCCTTCCATTAAGGGTGTTGGTGGAGGGTTGCTTTTCAGACTAGAGGCCTGTGACCAGTGGAGTGTCACAAGGATCAATGCTGGGTCCATTGCTTTTTGTCATTTATATAAATGATTTGGATATGAACATAGGAGGTATGGTTAGTAAGTTTGCAGATGACACCAAAATTGGAGGTGTAGTGGACAGTGAAGAAGGTTACCTCAGATTACAAGTTAGGAGTTGGGAGGTCGTGTTACGGCTGTACAGGACATTGGTTAGGCCACTGTTGGAATATTGTGTGCAATTCTGGTCACCCTGCTACAGGAAAGATGTTGTGAAACCTGAAAGGGTTCAGAAAAGATTTACAAGGATGTTGCCAGGTTGGAGGGTTTGAGCTATAAGGAGAGGCTGAATAGGCTGGGGCTGTTTTCCCTGGAGCGCTGGAGGCTGAGGAATGAACTTATGGAGGTTTACAAAATCATGGGGGTTATTGATAGGGCGAATAGCCAAGGTCTTTTCCCCAGGGTGGGGGGAGTCCAAACCTAGAGGGCATAGGTTTAAGGTGAGAGGGGAAAGATTTAAAAAGGACCTAAGGGGCAACCTTTTCACACAGAGCGTGGTGCGTGTATGGAATGAGCTGCCAGAGGAAGTGGTGGAGGCTGGTACAATGACAACATTTAAAAGGCATCTGGATGAGTATGTGAATGGGAAGGATTTTGAGGGATATTGGCTAAATACTGGCAAATGGGACTAGATTAACTTAGGATATCTGGCCAGCATGGACAAGTTGCACCATAAAGTGTGTTTCCATGCTGTACATCTCTATGATTCTATGACTCTATCTATACTCCCTGCTGCCTTGAGAAAACTGCCAACATAATCAAAGACCTCTCCTACCCCAGTTATACTCTCTTCCAATCTCTTCCATCGGACAGAAGATACAAAGGTTTGAAAATACGTGCCAACAGATTTAAGAACAGCTTCTTCCCCGCTGTTATCAGACATCTGAACGGACCGTTCATATATAGAGTTGATCTTTCTCTGTACCTTCTCTGTAGCTTTAACACTATATTCTACATTCTATTACCCTGCTGTACTTATGTAAGGTATGATGTGTCTGGATAGCATGCAAAACAATACTTTTCACTGTATCTTGGTGCATGTGATAATAATATATAAAATCAAAAATCGTGTCCCATAAACACTTCACCAAATACTCCACTGACTGTAAACCCTTTTCAGACTTTCTCCTTTCAACATGAATTACTACCAAAAAGTGAATCAGTATGGCAATCTCGATAGGTACTGTAATAGAAACTTGCCTTTAATTATCTTTCTAAATCATTATTTTTTGTTTCGTTTTCAGCATCTGTTGGGTCTCACAAAGCTGTAAACCGAAACTACTGAGTGGTAAATTTAGGGCTTTTCCTCTGACACTTTGAAATGGTCTGGGTCCAGGTGGACAAAGAGTAACAGCAAATACTTTGGCAGAAAAATACCCCTCAGTGAAGGTGGATTTAATGCATGTTTCAGATGGATGCCAGCCAATATAAACACATCAATGCTTATCACATTCCTACCACAGAAAAACCCCCCACAAAGGATAAAAAACAAGCCTTCACTGTTCTGGCTTTAGGTATTTATTAATGAAAACAAACACGAACAGACTCAAAATGGAAGTGTGCATGCAGAGAGCAGCCATTTTGTGTCTGTGAACTGGGCAGTTATCTATTCATTAGAAAAGTATTGGACATATGGGATTAAAGGCTATTTGACATTCAAGATTGTTCTAATTGATTAAGAAAGCAACTTAATTGGCTGTGGGAAGACAAGTCATCCCAGTGGCTATGCTGTGAAGCATGATGGGAGAATGGTGGTAGGTCACGTGGTGCAGTCTCTTGAAGTACATTCAACCTGAGTTGGCAACGTTACCAGGAAACCTGGGTGAAGCTACACCTCACACTCCATTAAAGATACATCGTTTAAAGGCCAGATATCCTGCAATCAAGATGGGGACTTAAATAGCTTGAAGAATCCTACAACAGCAATTTTGCCTTATAAGTAAAATTCTTCAGTCCAGGCAACATCCTTGTAACTGGAGGTGATGGCCTAGTGTTTTATCAAGAGACGATTTATCTAGAGTCCCAGGGAAATTTCTGGCTCCCAGGTTTGAATTCTACCATGGCAGGTGGTGGAATTTAAATTCAATATTTAAATAAGAGCCTAATGATGACTATGAAACCATTGTCAATTGTCAGAAAAACCTATCTGGTTCACTAATATCCTGTAGGGAAGAAAATTTGCCATTGTCACCCTGGTCTGGCCTACATGCGACTCCAGACCCACAGCAAGGTGGTAGATGCCTAAGCCCTCTCAGGGCAGTTAGGAATGGGCAATAAATGCTGTGCCTACTAGTGACTCCCACATCTCATCAATTAATTTTCAAACAACTCCTCTGCACATTCTCTTATGCAATCACATTTTTCCTTTAGCGAAATGACCAGAACTGCATACAGCGTTCCAGCTTTGGTCCAATTCGTGTTTTATACAGTTCCAGCATAAACCCCTCCAGCCAGGCAAATATTTTGGAAGTTTAAACCTGCTATGAAATTGCTAAATAGGTGTTAAAAGTTTGTAAGATTGCATGCCATTTCCAACGTCTTTGTGCTCAATTTATTTTTCACCCTTAACATAAACTCGTAACTGGCCTCATTGCGAGTTTTCAAAAAAAAGGAATTTGTATCTTGGAAGAGATGGAATTTTGGGGTCAGGAATGTTTAAAAGGCAGGGCTAACAAAGATTAAGGTCTTTTTGCTATCTAATGGCCACTGTTGCTTTTCAATCAGCTCCTTTTCATCGGAAAGCAAGCGGGGGGGGGGGGGGAAGGCCTGACAGAGATGATCTTACAACAGAGCGCAGTTACTGTGGATTATCCTGGCCAGGTGGTATAAACACAACTGTAGTTATTGTTCAGGAGTTTGACCTTGTGCAAAATCCCCGAGACCTTCAACCCTTTTGCAAACAGTCTCCTGCTGTTTATGACAAGTGATTCAATCTGATAGTTAAAGCACGAACTGTTGTGTTTTTTTTCAATTTCCAGATCAAGGCCTATTTTTTCCAGATTCTGTTAAAGTGGGATTTGTTGAGAAATTAACAGCTCCTGCTCTCCCTGTTATTCTACAGAAAACAGCTCCAGGATTTTGCAGTAAACCTGTCTCCTGAATAATTTCAATTCTGTTTTCTTTCCCTCCTTTGCCCAATCTTCTTGCATCACCTCTCTGAAAAGCAACAATTTTTGGTGAACCGGACGGGGCTCAGTAAAGAGTCTCTACACTGTCCTCATCAAAGACTGGGGGAACGCAGTCAGGCTTGGGGTTAGATACAGAGTGAAGCTCCCTCAACATTGTCCTCATCAATCACTCCCAGGACAGGGACAGGATGGGGTTAGATACAGAGTAAAACACCACTACATTGTTCCACCAAACATTCCCAGGATAGACACAGCACTGGGTTAGATACAGAGTAAAGCTCTCTCTACACTGTCCCCATCAAACATTCCCAGGACAGGGACAGCACAGGGCTACATACAGAGTAAAGCTCCCTCTATGCTGTCCCTACCAAACACTCCCAGGACAGGGACAGCACAGGGCTATAAACAGAGTAAAGCTCCCTCTGCGCTGTCCCTATCAAACACTCCCAGGATAGGGACAGGACAGAGACAGCACAGGGATTAGATACAGAGTAAAGCTCCCTCTATGCTGTCCCTATCAAACACTCCCAGGACAGGGACAGCACAGGGCTTTATACAGAGTAAAGCTCTCTCTACACTGTCCCTATCAAACACTCCCAGGACAGGGACAGCACAGGGGTTAGATACCGAGTAAAGCTCTGCCAGGTTAGAGTTAGGTTGGCAGCATTCCGGATCTGACCTGAACTCTCAAGAACTGAATCCTCCCCCATGGATCTGCATTCCAGCATCTGACCCAGATGACCATTCTTCCCATGTGAACCCAAATGGGCAGTGTTGGTAAGCTGTGAGGAGCATGGCATCTGCAGTGGGCTATTCATCACCTTCCACCCTCATGAACCTGCTCCACTGTTTGGTACTCATAGAGTCATAGAGCTGTCCAGCATGGAAACAGACCCTTCATGGAAATTTGTCCATGTCCCAAACAGTTAATCCTAAATTAATCTAGTCCCATTTGGCCCATATCCTTCTAAACCCTTCCTATTCATGTACCCAGCCAGATCCCTTTTAAATGTTGTAACTGTACCAGCCTCCTCCACTTCCTCTGGCAGCTCGTTCCATACACGTACCACCCTCTGTGTGAATAGGTTACCCCTTAGGTCCCTTTTATTTCTTTCCCCTCTCACCCTAAACCTATGCCTTGTAGACTTGGACTCCCCTGCCCCAGAGAAAAGACCTTGTCTATTTATCCTAACCATGCCCCTCATGATTTTATAAACCTCGATAAGGCCACCCCTCAGCCTCCGACGCTCCGACATTACTCGTTACAATTAAAGAAACATATAACTTCCCTACCCAAATGCTTGCTGTACTTGCATGTTAATTTTCCATCTTTTTTATACAATGAAATCAATTGACTAACATTTACCAGTTTTTGTAAATAGAATCCCCAATGTGGAAACAGACCATTCAGCCCAAGTCCACATCAACCCTCTAAAGAACATCCTACCCAGATCCACCCCCCTACTCTATCCCTATAACCATGCATTTCCCATGGCTAATGCACCTAACCTACATGTTCCTGAATACTATGGGCAAGTAGGATCATGGCAGATTGTGCACCTTAACTCCACTTCTTCTGCCCTATCCCCAAGTCACAGCAAAAAGCTTATCGAAGACCCACATTATCAGGAATGTCAGCTCCGGTGGATTTTCTCAATTATTGCCTCTTCTGTCAGCACTTTGGATTAGTTCACAGCATAGAGTATAAAGGCTTTGGAAATTCCTCAGTAAGCTTCCCCCCCCCACCCCCCGCCAACCCATAACAAAAGTGTTTGTAGTGATTGGATGCGTTCATAAAATATGAGTCCCCCAATTGAGGAAGTCAATCTGAATCAATCAGGGAGCCCTGGCTGACAGATATAAACAGGAGTGTTAGAAGTTCTGTTCACTCTGAGAGCTGCCTCTGAGGAAGCCGGACCAGTGTCAAGTAGGATGCATGTGTAAAGAAAGGGTGACTTGGTGACAGGATACCAATCTCTGTGGAGTTATTTCAATGTTTGCCCACAGTGCGTTGGAGGGTTTGACTAAATGTTTGCATCTCTCTCACAAAACTGAAAGATTGGGTCCGTGACCTCTCTAGAGATGTTTACCAATGCTCTTATCATTGGATTTTCCTTCCACTTTTTGCTGACAACGCCTGGCACTTGTGTGACATGAATGTTTCCTGCCACTTATCAGCCCAAGTCCAAGTATTGTTCAGGTCTGTAGTGAGGTGACAGGGCCAGTCTATGACCTGAACCCTAATTGGGTTCTTGTTTCAAGTTTTGGCCTAATTTTCTGATAGTATGACCGTGGATTTTTGATTAAGAAAATGTAAATCCATGCAGCATCAGGGTGAAATTGATTGCTCCACGATCCAGGGGCCCAACAGAATATTGTAGATTGACATTTCGGGTCTACAGAGTTCCAATGTTCTGGAATCAGGACCTGAAGGAACAGCTTTTCACTTCTATCCTGACTTGATCCCCTCCCATGTGAACTAAGCTCCATTCACTGGTGATCAAAAGAAGTTGTGTGTAACGTCTTATTATTCCCACCATGTAATGATTAACAACTAAATGAGAGTTTATGTTGAAGGCACACAAGAGGTTAGGCAGCAACTTGCGGGAAGGACAGGCAATGTAACAATTTGGGCACAGACCCTGTTTCAAAACAGATCATGTCATCATTCACAGGTTTATGGGTCTTGCATCAATTGTATAATAAGTAATTCATTTGGAAAATGCAAATAAAACTCTCCTGCTGTTAAGGACTCAAATTGATGGCACAGCCCAACCCTGTAGGCCTACAACTATCTGAGCCCTCAGCATTTCAGTGACTCTGTCTTCTGAATAACTGATTTTTCAGCTGATGGCTGTGCCTTGGGTCATAAATTCCAAAGTTCTCTCTTTGCCGCTATCCTCCTTTCAAACGCTCCTTCAAACTTACCTCCTTGGTGTTCCAGCTCAGTGAGTAAGCAGTCTTATCTCTTGAGTCATAATGTTTTAGGTCTAAGTCATGAAAACTCAGCTGACACTCCCAGTGTGTATCATCGAGGGAGTGTTGCACTGTTGGAGATGCTGTTTTTTCAGTTGAGACATTAAACTGAGGCCCATCTGCCCCCTCAGGTGGATGTAAATATTCTCACGGCACTGTTTTGAAAATGAGCATGGGAATTCTGAAGAAGAGTTATGCCAGACTTGAAATGTTCACTCTGTTTCTCTCTCCACAGATGCTGCCAGACCTGCTGAGTTTCTCCATCGTTCTGTGTTTGTTTCAGATTACCAGCATCCGCAGAATTCTGCCTTGATTCGAGTTCTCTCGATGAGCTGGTCAATATTTATCCCTCAGTTAATATCAGGAAAACAATTGATCTGGTCATTATCACAGTGGTATTTGTGGAAGCTTGCTGTGTGCCTGTTGGCTATTGTGTTTCTGACACTACAGCACTAATACACTTTCAAATGTATTTAATTAATTGTAAAGTGCTTTGGGATGCCTAGTGTTTGTGTTTAAAGGTAAAGTTGACATAGTCCCACTCTCTCGTTAGAGAGAGAGAGAGATGGCTGGTGGTGGTTTAACCTGAGGGGCATCATACCTCGGATGGGGTTGATGTTGAGAAGGAGAGTCCATCAAGGTAACCTCAGTCAGTGCAGGAATTAAACACGTGCTGTTGTATCACCCTGCATCACAAACCAGCCATCCAGCCAACTGAGCTAACCAAACCCCAGTGTTTGTGATAAGCGCTTATATAAATGCAAGTCTTCTCTTTTGACTAAGCTTTAACTTGCTGATCCTAATATCTCCTTATTATCGCTAAAGCGGATATTATTTGGTGGCGTTTCCGTGAAGCACATTGGAGATGCTGTGCTGTATTACAGTGCTTTATATCTGCAAGAGTTGTTACAAACTTGGAATTGCTCTGAATTTGCTTGAGTTTAAAATGCACCCTGATCACATTGCAATTCTGAGCACTGGCACGAGTTTATGTTTTCATTCACAGAGTATATGTTCCCAATGCAGGAGATTGGCATTGCCATTAAATGTGGCCACCATGATCCATCCACAATGGCACAGCTGCATCAGTGATGTCACACCTTTCACCAAATTCGTAAATTATTGCTTGTTAGAAAGAAATTCTTCAGACTGTTCTTAAAACGTTGAATTTACTTATTGCTCTATGCAAGCACTGATGAAGCTTTAAATTCGCAACTGTGTTTTCTCATTTGTTTCCTACAATAAGGAGAAGGAAGGACGTGGTTAGATGATGTGAATCGTAGAATCCTTGCAGTGTGGGAGCAGGCCATTCAGCCCACTGAATCCACACTGACCCTCTGAAGAACATCCCACCCAGACCCACCCCCTACCCTATCCCCATAACCTTGCATTTCCCATGGCCAATCCACCCTAACCTGCACATCTTTGGACTGTCAGAGAAAACTGGAGCATCCAGAGGAAACCCACGCAGACACGGGGAGAATGTACACAGTTGCCCGAGGCTGGAATCGAACCCGGGTCTCTGGTGCTGTGAGGCAGGTGGTGAAATGTCAGCATTAAGTTGTGGAAATAGTGTGAAGATGTTACTGATATCTTCAAATAATCACTCAATGTCACTCCACTTTTGCACATTCTGGGTTCAGTGCTCTGCCAAATGCTGGTGTCAGCCACCAATGCGACCTTTCATTTATCCATTCATTAGATGTAAGCCTTGGGTGTGAGTCCCAGTCCAGGAGCTGAGCCCAAATATCTCAGCTGACACTCCAGTGCAGTATGGAGGGAGGCTGCACTATTGGAGGGACCCATCTTTTGGATCGGGCATCAAATTGAATGCCCTCTCAGGTGAATGAATCCCTACCAGAGGACTTAACCCTTGTGTCCTTAATATCGTCAATATTTATCTTTCAATCAACATCATTGAAATAGATTGCCTGCTCATTATCATAATGGAGCTAACTCTATGCAAATTGACAGCCATGTTTCCGACATCGCAACAGTGATTGCAGATCTTGATGTTCTGCTTGTCCTACCAATCGAAGTAAGCTCCTGGATTATTTAAGGAATTATCCATATCCAACAGTTGCAGCAGTATTAGAAGAATGGCAATATCGTGGTTACATTATTGCGCTGGTAACTCAGACAGTACGAGTTCAAATTACTACAAGGAGTTTTCAACTCGGTTTAAAAACAAATCTGAAAATACTGAGATCAGTCAAAGTGATAATGAACCTGTTGGATTGTCATTATCACTCAAGTGGTTCAATGATTTTGATTAAGTTGAAGGAAATCTAGTGCCCTTACCCCGCCTGGCCTTATATGCGTGTCAAGTACCACAGAAAGACTGTAGAATCATAGAATCCTTACAGTGCAGAAAGAGGGCTTTCAGCCCATTGAGTCTGTACTGACCCACCCAGTCCCAGCTCCCTACCCTATCCCTATAACCTCGTATTTACCATGGGAAATCCACCTAGCCTGCACATCTCTAGTCACTATGGACAATTTAGGATGGCCAATTTGCCTAAGATAGTTGATCTTGAATGTCCTTGAAATGGCTTCGCAAGTCAGTCAGTTGCATCTTGCTGTTACAATGCAGCAGTTCAGTAAGGAGCTGTTTTCACTGTTTTCTCCGGGCAACTTGGGATGGATATAAAGAGTGATGCCCACATAGATTGGATTACTTACAGTGTGGAAACAGGCCCTTCGGCCCAACAAGTCCACGCCAATCCGCCGAAGCGTGACCCACCCAGACCCATTCCCCTACATTTACCCCTTCACCTAACGCTACAGTAAATTTGGCATGGCCAATTCACCTAACCTGCACAGTTTTTGGATTGTAGGAGGAAACCGGAGCACCCGGAGGAAACCCACGCAGACACGGGGAGAATGTGCAAACTCCACACAGACAGTCGCCTGAAGTGGGAATTGAACCCGGGTCTCTGGCGCTGTGAGGCAGCAGTGCTAACCACTGTGCCACCGTGCTGCCCATCTTGAGGATGAACATATAGAAAATGTGGAGCTTTCAATAAATTTAACGCTGACTGTATGTCAAGTCTTACAAATATTTGGGGAAACTTTCACGCACTTCACAAAAAGGGACCAATGAACATAAGTACAGACTTACAAACAACCCTGTCTCCCAGTTACAGTAATATGACTATTGAATTTCATCTAGGCACCTTGAAGCCTAGCCAATGCATTGTAAATCAAGAGATCAGCAACATACAAGCTGCTTTTGATCAAGGTGCGTGCTGCAATTTTACACTGCTGTTTACTTTATGGGGCTAACATTAATCATTTTCCACTTTCCACCCCTCCCTACCCCATTGTGTACCATCAAGCAATTTCACTGAGCATTCAGAGGCCATCAGTAACCTGTCTATCATGGTACAATGGGGTAGTAAACTTCATCATAACACATCATTGGTGCAAATTGAGAAGCATTTTTGTGTGCAGACTGACTGGTTAATTTTTAATCACTTCCCCA
Organism: Chiloscyllium plagiosum; assembly: GCF_004010195.1. Lineage (NCBI taxonomy): Eukaryota > Metazoa > Chordata > Chondrichthyes > Orectolobiformes > Hemiscylliidae > Chiloscyllium > Chiloscyllium plagiosum. The sequence continues at coordinate 4,687,777 of NC_057752.1, forward strand.
ATGACTAACCACAGCTTAAATATTATGCAGCTAGAAAATGCCATCTCTTGCCAAGTCACACATGACAAAACATTAATTTAAGTCTACTCCTTTTAAGTACTGATTTACTTCAAACCATTTAAATCATCATGAAAAGTAAACACACAGAAGTCATTAAATAAAGCCCTAATCTCCAAAAAAGTGGTTCTTTTGGGTGGTTCAGCAAATCAAACCTGTTACCTTTCCACCCTGGAGTATGTAGCACCTTTTACTGGCTGGTGTTCAATTCGTTGTTTGCCACTTTCTCCATTTTCTTCAACTTTACTGAAAATTAGCCTTTATGAACTGGAAGATAAGGAATGAGAGATCCTGTTATTCAGTGCCTAAATTGGTTTTCTCCCCAAAATATTATGTGCTTCCTCTGCAAATAATGCGAACAGCCAAAGTATGGGTGTCATCTATCTTCATGGGTTGAAACAGCTGCAGTGCATATATTTGGTCCGTTCTGAAGAAGTGTCATACTAGACTCAAAATGTTAACTCTGTTTGTCTCTCCACAGTCGCTGCCAGGCAATGCTCTGTGTACCGTACATGGTCTTTCTGACTACAAAGAACAGTGGTGCAGGCTGGTACAATTGCAACATTTAAAAGGCATCTGGATGTATATATGAATAGGAAAGGTTTGGAGGGATATAGGCCAGGTGCTGGCAAATGGGACGAGATTAATTTAAGATATCTAGTCGGCATGGACAAGTTGGACCGAAGGGTTGGTTCCGTGCTGTACATTGCTATGACTCTATAACCACCATGCAACTTGATGCTGAGATATGGTGCATCAAAGCCATCCTGTGGTGACCCAAATCAGATAATTTCTTGCTATATATTATACAAATTCATAAATAGCCCGAAGGCTGTCAGTTTAATCTTGAAACGTGTCCAATCGACCTTGGATTAAGGTAAGCGGCCTCAGAAGTGTGAGCAATAAGTGAAGCTTGCTGTCTCGTGCTTTTGTGAAGTAGTCGCAACGTGAGTGGTTTTCTCTAATGATGGGTATTACTGTCAAACCAACAAGATCATTTGCCGATCACACAAATGAGAAATATGGTATATGAATTTCAGTGCCGGTGTGATGTAGGCTATACATCCCAAAGACTGGCGGGTCACATCCTAAACAGCATGTCCTTTTGGCTGTTCACCACAGGCAATGTTCTGACGATGGCAGAGTGGGAACTGCAGAGGCTGGAGATTAGAGTGGTAGTGGAAAAGCACAGCATCTGAGGAGCAGGAAAATCGACGTTTCGGGCAAAAGCCCTTCATCAGGAATGAGGCAGGGAGCCTCAGGAGTGGAGAGATAAATGGGAGGGGAGTGGGGCTGGGGGGAAGGTAGC
>NC_057752.1:4689737-4697510 GCF_004010195.1 Chiloscyllium plagiosum
AGCCTCTCCCTATAGCTCAAACCCTCAAACCCTGGCAACATCCTTGTAAATCTTTTCTGAACCCTTTCAAATTTCACAACATCTTTCCGATAGGAAGGAGACCAGAATTGCACGCAATATTCCAACAGTGGCCTAACCAATGTCCTGTACAGCCACAACATGACCTCCCAACTCCTGTACTCAATACTCTGACCAATAAAGGAAAGCATACCAAACACCTTCTTCACTATCCTATCCACCTGCGACTCCACTTTCAAGGAGCTATGAACCTGCACTCTAAGGTCTCTTTGTTCAGCAACACTCCCTAGGACCTTACCATTAAGTGTATAGGTCCCGCTAAGATTTGCTTTTCCAAAATGCAGCACCTCGCATTTATCTGAATTAAACTCCATCTGCCACTTCTCAGCCCACTGAGGCGTGGACTTGACCAGGTAGATCACGGAGGGAACGGTCTTTGCAGAAAGCGGATAGGGGTGGGGAGGACAATATATTCATGGTGGTGGGGTCCATTTGGAGGTGGCAGAAATATCAGCAAATGATGCGATTTATGCGGAGGTTGGTGGGGTGGAAGGTGAGGACGGGGGGGGGGGGGGGGGGGGTTCTGTCCTTGTTGCGGTTGAAGGGGTGGGGTTCGAGGACTGAGGTGCTGAAAGTGGATGAGATGCGCTGGAGGGATCCTCAACCATGTAGGAGAGGAAATTATGGTCTTTAAAGAAGGAGGCCATCTGGTGTATTCACAATGGTCTGACTGTACCTGACCAACTTGAGCTTCCAAAACTTGCAACATCGTGTCCAATGTTCAATCTGATTGTGCAATTGGGCAACATTTGCTGGGTATCCTGACTGTGTGGCACGGTGGCTCGTGCCACTGTTAGTGCACAGTGCCAGGGTCCCAGGTTCAATTCCCACCTCAGGCGACTGACTGTGTGGAGTTTGCACATTCTCCCCATGTCCGCGTGGGTTTCCTCCCACAGTCTAAAAATGTGCAGGTTAGGTGAATTGGCCATGCTAAATTGCCCGTAGTGTTAGGTGAAGTGGTAAATGTAGGGGAATGGGTCTGGGTGGGTTACACTTCGGCAGGTCGGTGTGGACTTGTTGGGCCGAAGGGCCTGTTTCCACACTGTAAGTAATCTAATCTAAACTGACACCCAATTTAAGATTGTCAGTCAGGACTGTGGCACACTTGTGTGTACTGGATTTTGCGTATATTAATTGACAGGATTCTGCATTTTGCAGATACAAAAACAACATGTACAAGCATTACACCTGTTTCAACTCAACAAAACCAGTGACAGCCATTTGCCAGTTTATTTCTCAGGGCAATGCCCTGATTAGTCAGTCAACCAACTTGATAAAATTTAAACAAAGCCAGGCAGTTAATTGTAAATCATCATTAATTGGTGCTTTGTCCATGGCAATGCCTCTACTAATCAGAGTACAGCTGTCAGCCAATCAACTCTCTCCTTTCATGCAGTATAAATATTGTTTTTTTCCTCTTAAACTAGTTTTTCGTGTGAATTGTCCTGATAAGTGCATAACAAAACACTTGTACCTTTTTTCAGCAATGCCTTTCAGGTTCTGTGCTAAAAACCTGCCTGTTGAGGGTTAGCAATGTTGTGATTGAAATGTTCACTTCAATAGGGTTGTGGTTGAGGTTCAGGGAAGCCTGTTTTTTTCTCTGATGGTAACGTTCTGGGCACATGCTCAATTAATGCATCACTGAACTGCTTGATGATGCCCTAATGGAGGTGTTTCTCCGCTGAGGTACTGCGTTATGCAAACTGGATATCACCACTCAGTGGAACGAGGACCTGACCCATGCAACTCAAAACAATGGAATGTAAGGTTTGGGTGAGGTTGATGTGAATGGTTGAACAGTTTCCTGGCCAGCAACACCTTCAGCTATTCCCCCTAATTTCCTTCCTGGCTGCACAGGTCTCTGAGGCCTGTGTGCGTGACAACTTCCAGAACTGGGAGTCAGTGCTGCCATTGGTGGGCTGACACCAATTTCTATATGGAGCAGCTGTGTATGCTCACAGCCATACAGCTTAGACGGAGACTTGGTGTCTGTTGTAGCTCATTTAGTTGCACTCTGGCCTCTGAGTCCAGAGATTTGAGCATCTAATTCCAGGCTAACACTCTTGGTGCTGCGTTATCTGAGATGCTGAGATGTAAAAACAGGTCCTTCTCATCTGCCTTCGGAATCAAAAGACCCTTCAATATTTTTTCAAAGGAAAGGGGGGTTCTCTCTGGTTCCCTGGGCCAAACCTAATCCTTCATACAACATCTGAAGAACAGATGATCTCATTGTTGTTTGTAGGAGCATGCTGTGTGCAAATTGGCTGCTGCCTTTGCTACATTACAGTGCAGTTACGCTTCAATAATAATTCACTGCAAAGGGCTTTCGCACATCCTGAGTTTGTGAAAGGTGCTGTAACAAAGCAAGCATTTTCACTTTTATGATGTGTCATAGAGTCATAGAGCTGTACAGCACAGAAACAGACCCTTCAGTCCAACTCGTCCATGCTGACCAGATATCCTAAATTAATCTAGTTCCATTTGCCAGCACTTGGCCCACATCCCTCTAAGCCCTTCCTATTCATATACCCATCCAGATGCCTTTTAAATGTTGCAATTGTACCAGCCTCCACCACTTCCTCTGGTAGCTCATTCCATACACATACCACCCTCTGCGTGAAAAGGTTGCCCCTTAGGTCCCTTTTATATCTATCCCCTCTCACCTTAAACCTATGCCCTCTAGTTCTGGATTCCCCCACCCTAGGAAAAAGACCTGTCAATTTATCCTATCCATGTCCCTCATGATTTTATAAACCTCCTCATGATTTTATAAACCTCATTAAGGTCACTCCTCAGCCTCCGACGCTCCAGGGAAAACAGCCCCAGCCTGTTCAGCCTCTAACCCTGGCAACATCCTTGTCAATCTTTCCTGAACCCTTTCAAGTTCCTGTTCCATGAGGCAGTGAATTCAGTTAGAAACAGCAGGATAAAAATACTGCATATTTCTATTTCCTGTCATTAATCATCTAAAGAGTCACTGCCTTCACCAGACTTTGGCCTTGTATAACAGATACAAAAGCAGGAGGGGATGTTCAACATTCAGCTCTGCTCAACTGTCACTAGTCTGGTGTTTCTGAGCCATTTCAACTGCGTGCCTCCAGTTACTTTCATAAAACTGCCCATAGGAAGCAACAAGTTGAAGCAGATATTGGCTTTGCGTCTGGACAGACACCTTTGTGTCATCCCCATTATGAAGACCATCAATCTTTGGCTTAGGAGGAGCAAGAAATGACAGTGCATGACTGGAATCCACAGTCTGGTCCCTCTCGGGTCATTCTTGTTGATTGTCTTTTATTCCACCCCTTGATCAGGCAGCAAATTGCTGGTCGCCTTTATTATTTGGGAGAGAAATGGCAGATACGCAATAAGTGGCAGAAACTCTCCAAGTTCATTGCTGTGGTCATAAGAGTACAAAGGAATGTTTCATGTGCTAAGCCAAGAAGCATTTTTAGAATGGCAGATTGTTTACAGAGTACAACAATAAATTAAGATCCTGTGTGGTACCGACTGGCAATTGTGACATAGTTCATGGAGCTTTTTATTGTGAATTATAATCACCAGTAACACTCATCAGTGAAGGCCTCTGGATTTAACTTGTCTCAAGAACTGGTCAGTGTTAAGTTTTAGAAATTTATGAGCTTAGGAATTATTTTTCGCATTGTCATTTAACCATGTTGCGCTCAAAACGTTTGTTATGGTCCCTACATCATAACAGTGACCGCACTTCAGAAGTATTTCATTGGCTGTAAAGTGCACTGGGGCACCCCGAGGTCATGAGAGGCACTATAGGAATGCACATTCTTTCTTTTCATGCTGCACACACTGCAAGCCGCAAGGCTGCACACTTTTGGAAAAAAATATCTCTTGATTGTAGAAAGCCAAAGGGAATGCATCGAGCTACAGGTCAGCAGTAGCAGAGTTCGGTTGCAGCTTTTTCTCAAATTTCCAGCCCAAACTCACAAACATACTGCAGTAATATTAGCACTTAGCATGCCCTGACCAAATCACAACCAATCGAAGAGCAGTTAAATGGCCAGTTCATTTGCATTTTTTGGTACCGCTGGTTGAGGGAGGTATAATGTCTAAGTCGCAAACAAAATCAACTCTTCGCGGAACATGGTACCAAATGAATTCGTTACCCTCAGGTGTCAGATGGTTAAGTGTGGAGGAATATGTTGAATGGGTGGGATGCAGAAGGGTGGGAGAGGAACGACTTGGATAAGTAAAGTGATTGTACTATCGCCAAGTTTGTAGATGTCACAAAAATAGGGAGGAAGGCAAGTGGTAAGAGGACACAGTCATCTACAGAGGGATGTAGACAGGTTAAGTGAGTGAGCATAAAACTTGATACATGGGCAAATGTGAGCTTATGCACTTTGGCAAGAAGAATAAAGGAGCTGAGTATTATTTAAATGGAAAAAGACTGCAGCAAAGCTACAAAGCAAGGGTTTTGGGAGTCCCCATTCATGAATCACAGAAAATTAGCATCCAAGTTCAGTGTTCCTTATAGAATCATCACAGAATCCCTACAGTATGGAAGCAGGCCATTTGACCCACTGAGTCCACACCAACCCCCCGAAGAACAACCCACCCAGACCCATGCCCTATCCTATCCCTGTAACCCTGCATTTCCCATGGCTCATCCACCTAGCCTACATATCCCCGGACACTGTAGATACTATGGGGCAACTTAGCACGGCCAATTCACTTAACCACTTAATCCACCCAGTGTTGGCCGATATTTCAAAGGGAATGGAGTGTAAAGGTAGGGCAGTTTCGCTAAAACTGTACAAGGCACTAATCAGACCACAGCTGGAATACTGTGAACAGGTTTGGACTCCTTGTTGAATTAAAGATATACTGTCATTAGAAGCAGTCCAGAGAAGGTGCACTCAGCTGATCCTGGATATGGAGGGACTGTCTTATGAGGTGAGATTGAACAGCTTAGGCCTGTACTCATTGGAATTGAGAATAATGAAAGGCAAACATATTGTAACAAACAGGATTCTGAGGCATTCTGGATCAGTGGTGCTGGAAGAGCACAGCTATTCAGGCAGCATCTGACGAGCAGCAAAATCAACGTTTCGGGCAAAAGCCCTTCATCCGGAAATTGACAGGGTCGATGTGGAAGGTTGTTTTCCTTAAAGGAGAGCTTAGGATCAAAGGGCATAATTCTGATTAAAGAATTGTCCATTTAAGACAGCGATGAGGAGGATAAGGTTGACAAAAATAATTATTCTCGTTGGCTGATAGTACCAGTGCTATGAGACAGAGATTTAAGATTTTAAGCAAGAGTTGTAGGGGAATTTAAGGAAGAATTTATTTATGCAGTGAATGGAATGAACTGGAGACAATTGTATAAGGGTGCTGGAAACAGATTCAATCAATCATTTCAAAGTAAATTTGTTGGGCATTTGAGGTAAATAAACGTGCGGACTTTGGAGATGGAACAGAGGGGTGGGACTGACTGTATTGTCAAATACAGGCTGAATGGCCTCCTTTGGTACCGTTGTGACTCGATGTTCCCTGTTTCATTACTGCTGATGTAATATTGTGAATAGTGTGGCGCTGGAAAAGCACAGGCTGGGGTTGAGGTAGCTGGAAAGGCGATAGTTAGATGCAGGTGCGTGGGAAGGAAGATTGTCAGTTCAAGAGGGCGGTGCCGAATTAGAGGATTGGATCTGGGATGGGATGGGTGGGAAGGAAGATGAGGAAACTGGTGAAGTTAAAGTAAATGCTGTGCAGTCGGAGGGTCCCAAGGCGGAAGATGAGGCGTTCTTCCTCCAGGTGTGAGGTGGCTTGGATTTAGCGGTGGAGTAGGCCCAGGACCTGCAGGCCCTTGGCAGAGTGGGAGGGGGAGTTGAAGTGGTCAGCCACAGGGCGGTGGGGTTATTGGGTCCGTGTGTCCCAGAGACGTTCCCCGAAATGTTCCGCGAGTTGGCGTCCTGTCTCCCCAATGTAGAGGAGACCACATCGAGAGCGGAAGAGGTCCAGGACCTGCAGGCCCTTGGCAGAGTGGGAGGGGGAGTTGAAGTGGACCTGACGAGGGAGTTGTGGAGGGAATTGACTCTGAGGAATGCTGATAGGAGTGGGGAAGGAAATATATCTCTGGTGGTCAGGGTCTGATGGTAGGTGGGGGAAATGGTCATACAGTGCATTATCCTTTGCCATTTCCACCACCTACAATCAGATCCCCACCACCAGAGATATGTTTCCCTCCCCACCCCATCGGCAGTCCACAGAGACCATTCCCTCCGCGACTCCCTCATCAGATCCACACCCCCAACCAACCCACCCTCCATTCCCGGAACCTTCCCTTGCTGCCGTGGGAGATGTGAAACCTGCACCCACACCTCCCCCCCTCACCTCTGTCCAAGGCCCCAAAGGATCCTTCCACATTTGGCAGTGATTTTCCTGCACATCCAAACACTTCATCTACTGTGTCCGTTGCTCTCGATGTGGTCTCCTCTACATTGGGGAGACAGGACGCCAACTCGCGGAACGTTTCAGGGAATGTCTCTGGGACACACGGACCCAACAACCCCACCGCCCTGTGGCCGACCACTTCAACTCCCCCTCCCACTCTGCCAAGGGCCTGCAGGTCCTGGACCTCTTCCACCGCTAAATCCAAGCCACCCCACACCTGGAGGAAGGACGCCTCATCTTCCACCTTGGGACTCTCCAACCACAAGAAATCAACGTTGATTTCACCAGTTTCCTCATTTCCCATTCCCCCTCATCACAGATTCAACTCTCCGACTCGTCACTGCCCTCTTGAACTGTCCTACCTGTCCATCTTCCTTCCCACCTATCTGCTCCACCCTCCTTTCCGACCTGTCACCATCACAAGGGCTTCTGCCCGAAATGTCGATTCTCCTGCTCCTCGGATGCTGCCTGACCTGATGTGCTTTTCCAGCACCACTCTCTCGACGCTGATCTCCAGCATCTGCAGTCCTCACTTTCTCCTAATATTATGAATACACAACTAATTAACCAAAGCAAGCTTTTACATCACACATTTATACGAGACTAGAGAATCAGAAAGCTATGCTGTAATTAATATATTATCTAATTACTTGGAGTGCTATTACCTTAATGTGAATGTGATAACATCATTGTCAATTTCTTCAGCTATAAAATGCACATTAGCACAGCTGTCTGTATGGTACTGCATAATAAGCTGAAACAACAACAGTCCTTCTCACAAATTAGATTAGATTAGATTCCCTACATTGTGGAAACAGGCCCTTCGGACCAACCAGTCGACACCAAACCCATTTCCCTCTGACTAATGCACCTAACACTATGGGCAATTTGGAATGGCCAATTCACCGGATCGGCACATCCTTGGACTGTGGGAGGAAACTGGAGCACCTGGAGGGAACTCACGCAGACACGGGGAGAATGTGCAAACTCCACACAGACTGGAGGCTGGAATCGAACCTGAGTCCCTGGCTCTGTGAGGTAGCAGTGTTAACCACTAAGCCACCGAAATTATTTATAATCTCAAATTGTTTTACAATAGTCCGAGGGGAAATTTATTAAAACCGATAATGTGAAGTGAAAGAGTAAACCCAAGAGTTTACAACAACAACTTATGTTTGGAAGGCACCCAAAATGCTTCATTTGAGAAGAGAATCAAACAATTGACACTGAACCAAACCAGCAGATGTTAGGACAGGTGACCGGGTAACT
>NC_057752.1:4698010-4703180 GCF_004010195.1 Chiloscyllium plagiosum
AGGAGACCATTATTTCATCCTCCTCTATCTTAGTGTCTTTGGTCCTCAGGAATTCTTGGGGGGGGTGGATGGAGTGGTGTGAGTCTTCTACCCAGTGTTTTAGTCTTTGGTGGAGCAGCTTGGCCAGTCTGTAAGTTGGTGTTCCAGGTAGCGAGACTATGGGTCTGAGGGGCGGGGGGGGCTCCTGGTTTGTGAATTTTGGGTAATCCGTAGAAACGTGGTGTGTTGGATCCGTCTGGTTTCATTTTTTGGAAGTCCGTCTTATTTATCTGTCCAGATTTCTGAAGTTTTTTTGAGTAGGGCTGTGATTCGGTTATATAAAGAAATGGGGAATAGTTTTACGTGGAAGTCTTTCATAGTTTAAGCAAAGATGCCACGGGAAAACAAAGGATCCGCATTTTATCCCAAAGCATTGCCAGACTGGGAGCAGGCATGGGGTGATGGGTGAACAGAGCTTGTCACGGTGGCTGCCTCACAGCACCCGGGACCCAGGTTTGATTCCAGCCTCGGGCAACTGTGTGGAGTTTGCACAGCCCCCGCCTTGGGATTCCTCCGAGTGCTCCGGTTTCCTCCCACACTCTGAAGCTATGCAGGTTAAGAGGATTGGCCGTGGGAAATGTAGGGGTTTCAGGGATTGAGGGTCAGGGTGGACCCAATAGGCTGAATGGCCTGCTTCCATACTGTCGGGATTCTCTGAATATGGACAGTGAAGTTGGAGCCGAACAGAGAGACGCACGAGAATTCCTAGAAGCATGGCATTCCAACCGGAACACACTCAACAACATATTGACTTGGACCCCATTACCACCCTCTGAGAAAAAGAACAGGAAATGATGTCACCACAGGAAATGACATTACCAACTCAAACATATGAATAGAAAGCGGGCTACACCACCAGTGCTTCACCCAGAGGCCCACTGATGATGTTACCTAGTAGGGTGACGAAACTTCTGAAAATAAACCTTCCAGCTCAGCGAGCAAACCTATATGCAGAACCTCAACCTGAGCTACAACTCTTCTCAAAACTCACTATGAACAGTGGAAGTTTGGAGGTGCCAGGGTATACCGACAGGTAAACGTGCCAGAGTCCGGTGCCAGGGTATACCGACAGGTAAACGTGTCAGAGTCCGGTGCCTGGGTGTACCGACAGGTAAACGTGTCAGAGTCCGGTGCCTGGGTGTACCGACAGGTAAACGTGCCAGAGTCCGGTGCCAGGGTGTACCGACAGGTAAACGTGTCAGAGTCCGGTGCCAGGGTATACCGACAGGTAAACGTGTCAGAGTCCGGTGCCAGGGTTACTGTCCAAGGCTGAGTGACTGTTCCAGATGGAAGAACTGTCGCTGCTGGTTGTTCCTATTACAGGAGAGGCTTCAGAGACAAGCCCCATCCCACCATTTCTCCCCCCGCCCCATCTCTCCACGTCCACTTCCCAGCAGAGGGCACTGTGCGGAGACCAGGTCTCCAGCTTTAGCCCCAGTGAGTCCTGATGCTTTCTCACCAACAGTGCCATCCTCAGCTCAGTGTAGATTGAACGTGTGCACAGATGGATTTCCATGACACCCTGCCAAATTCAAGGTCGCTTTGAGAGAGTGAGCCTTCATTGTTGGAGCCCTTGCACGCTTCCCCTCCATCTTCACTTCTCCAAGAAAGAAGGGAAAGGCTTGCATTATGATAGCGCCGTTCCCCATCCTCATGGCATCTTTATAGCAAATGAGGCATTTTCTAAGGTGTTGGAATGGAGAAACCAGCTTCCACCCGTAGCAATGTGATCGTTTGCTTTTCCTGGTCAAGGGATAACTGTCATCCGGTGCCCTTCTTCGGAATAGTGCCCAGGAGCCTTTAACGTCCGTGATAAGGACTCAATTTCCCACCGTGTCTGAGAGACTAGCCTTCCAACGCTCACCCGGACTCATCCACAGAGCTCCATGTTGATGGTTGGGTTCAAGCCCCAGAGTGGGAGTTGAACCCTGGACCTTGGGAGCTAGCAGTGGCTGGCATGGTACCAGCCAAACCAAGCCTTTGCTAGTCTGCCACTTACTCTTACCCTCTTAAAATTACTGGGTGAAGCAGTTGACGGGCGCCTCACCGGGCACCAATCCCTGGGCACAGTCTTGGTGCCAAGATCACACTGGGGTACTTTTTAAATTGAGGGCATCGCTGGCTAGGCCCAGCATTTCTTGCCCATCCCTAAATGCCCAGGGGGCAGTTAGGAGTCAACCCCACATTGCTGTGGGTCTGGAGTCACATGTAGGCCAGACCAGGTAAGGATGGCAGTTTCCTTCCTGAAAAGGCACTTGTGAGCCAGATGGGGTTTTCCTGACAGTGGATCCACGGAATTAGACTCTTAATTCCAGTTTTTTTTTTCTTATTGAATTCAAAATACACCTTTGGCCATGGCAGGAGTCCAACCTGGATCCCCAGGGCATTACCTGGGTCTCTGGATTAACAATCCACCAGGCCATCACGCGCCCCCCCCCCAGCCTGCCTGTGTGCCCGCCTTGGTGGGCACCAAACAGAAAATACCTGTCCCATTCCTCTCAGCCCAGGGACACTCAAAGGAACTCTGCCATCTTTGGGAATGAGATGCCAGATACTCTGCTCTGTATTGGCTCACTGTGAAATGGTTATCAATAGAGCAGAGAGAGGGAATGCCAGGTGTTTTACTGTGGAGGCTTGGCCTGAGAAAGCAGGAGAGAGCCAAGTCACTCCTAAAGGAACCAGTGCATTCAATGGTAGGACATGAAGGGACGGCTAATTTAAACAAAGGAAAGGAATCCAAACCATGGATCAGGAGAGACACTGAGATTTACAGCTGGGCTTTCTGCCAAGCTGGTCGAGATGGAGTTTGTGCAGAGGCAGCAGGAAGGAGTTGCGGAAATCCAACAGTGGAATGGTTTCATTCCCCTTCCCCATTGGAATGTGCACAGCAGCTTAAAATGTGGAGCAGGTTCAGTGTTCCAGCTGGAACAGAAACAAGGCCTGGCTCCCTTGTGGTTTTCCTGTGACACTGTCCCTGCTGAGACCCCACACACAAATCCTATTATCAACAGACTGCAACAGATATATACACACAGCCCCACAAACTGACTGACACGCAAAAACACACCGGCAGAGGCCCACAGACACAGGCAGAGGCCCACAGACACAGGCAGAGGCCCACAGACACAGACAGACAGACACACACAGACACAGGCAGAGGCACACACACACAGGCAGAGACACACACACACAGGCAGAGACACACGGCGTGTGCGCACACACAGGCAGAGGCACAGACACAGGAAGAGGCACACAGACACAGACGCGCACACAGGCAGAGGCACACACACACAGGCAGAGGTGCACAGACACAGGCAGAGGCACACACACAGGCAGAGGCGCACACACACACAGGCGGAGGCACACAGGCACGTGCGCACACACACAGGCAGAGGCATACACACAGGTTGAGGCACACACAGGCAGAGGCACACAGACACAGGCGTGTACACAGGCACACACAGGCAGAGGCAACACACAGGCAGAGGTGCACAGATACAGGCAGAGGCACACACACAGGCAGAGGCGCACACACACACAGGCGGAGGCACACAGGCACGTGCGCACACACACAGGCAGAGGCATACACACAGGTTGAGGCACACACAGGCAGAGGCACACAGACACAGGCGTGTACACAGGCACACACAGGCAGAGGCAACACACAGGCAGAGGTGCACAGATACAGGCAGAGGCACACACACAGGCAGAGGCGCACACACACAGGCGGAGGCACACAGGCACGTGCGCACACACACAGGCAGAGGCATACACACAGGTTGAGGCACACACAGGCAGAGGCACACAGACACAAGCAGAGACACACAGGCGCGTGCGCACACACAGGCAGAGACACACAGGCAGAGGTGCACACACATAGGCAGAGGCACACACACACAGGCGCGTGCGCATACACACAGAGGCAGAGGCGCACAGGCAGAGGCCCACACACACAGGCAGAGAGACACACACAGGTAGAGGCACACACGCACAGGCACACAGGCACAGTCGCGTGTGCACACACAGGCAGAGGCCCACACACACAGGCAGAGGCCCACAGACCCAGGCACGTGCGCACACACATACACACAGGCAGAGGCACACAGGCGCGTGCACACACACACACACACAGGCAGAGGTGCACACGCAGAGGCACACACACAGAGGCAGAGGCACACACACACACAGGCAGAGGCACACAGACACAGGCGCGTGCGCGCACACACACAGGCAGAGGTACACACACAGGTGCGTGCGCACACACACAAGCAGGCAGAGGCACACAGACACAGAGAGACACAGGCGCGTGCGCGCACACACACAGGCAGAGGTGCACACACAGGCAGAGGCACACACACACAGGTGCGTGCGCACACACACATGCAGGCAGAGGCACACAGGCAGAGGCACACAGACACAGGCGCGTGCGCACACACAGGCAGAGGCGCACAGGCAGAGACACACAGGCAGAGGCCCACGCACACAGGCAGAGGCCCACAGACACAGGTGGGTGCGCACACACACACAGGCAGAGGCGCGCACACACACACACACAGGCAGAGGTGCACACACACAGGCGCGCACACACACAGGTCCACACACAGGCAGAGGCACACACACAGAGGCACGTGCACACACACAGGCAGAGGCATACACACACAGGCAATGGCACAAATACACAGGCAGAGGCACACACACACACAGGCAGAGGCGCACACACAGGCAGAGGCACACAAACACAGGCACACACACAGGCAGAGGCACACAGACACAGGCACGTGCGCACACACACACAGGCAAAGGCACACACACACAGACACAGGCGTGCGTGCGCACACAGATACAGGCACGTGCGCACACACAGGCAGAGGCACACACACAGGCAGAGGCACACAGGCACGTGCGCACACACACAGGCAGAGGCACACAGACACAGGCAGAGGCATACACACACAGGCGCGCACACAGGTAGAGGCACACACACAGGCGCGTGTGCGCACACAGGCAGAGGCACACACACAGGCGCACACACAGACAGAGGCACACAGACACAGGCGCGTGTGCACACACACAGGCAGAGGCACACAGACAGGCGCGCACACACAGGCAGAGGCACACAGGCGCACACACA
>NC_057752.1:4703440-4706136 GCF_004010195.1 Chiloscyllium plagiosum
CACAGGCAGAGGCACACACACACAGGCAGAGGCGCGCACACAGGCAGAGGCACACACACAGGCAGAGGCACACACACACACACAGGCAGAGGCGCAAACAGGCAGAGGCACACAGACACAGGCACACACAGGCAGAGGCATACATACACAGGTGCATGCGCACACACACACAGACAGAGGCACACAGACACAGGTGGGTGCGCACACACACACACAGGCAGAGGTGCGCACACACACACACAGGCAGAGGTGCACACACACAGGCGCGCACACACACAGGTCCACACACAGGCAGAGGCACACACACAGAGGCACGTGCGCACACACAGGCAGAGGCATACACACACAGGCGCACACACACAGGCAGAGGCGAGCACACACAGGCAGAGGAACACAGACGCGTGTGCGCACACACACACAGGCAGGGACACACACACAGGCAATGGCACAAATACACAGGCAGAGGCGCACACACACACAGGCAGAGGCACACAAACACAGGCACACACAGAGGCAGAGGCACACAGACACAGGCGCATGCGCACACACACACACACAGGCAAAGGCACACACACAAAGGCAGAGGCACACAGACACAGGCGCGTGCGCGCACACAGACACAGGCGTGTGCGCACACACAGGCAGAGGCACAGACACAGGAAGAGGCACACAGACACAGACGCGCACACAGGCAGAGGCACACACACACAGGCAGAGGTGCACAGACACAGGCAGAGGCACACACACAGGCAGAGGCACACAGGCACGTGCGCACACACACACAGGCAGAGGCACACAGACACAGGCAGAGGCACACAGACACAGGCGCGTGCGCACACATAGGCAGAGGCACACAGGCAGAGGCACACAGACACAGGCAGAGGCCCACAGACACAGGCACGTGCGCGCACACATACACACAGGCAGAGGCACACAGGCACGTATACACACACACACACACACGCAGAGGCAGAGGCACACAATCATTGGCACACACACACAGGTGCACACAGACAGAGGCACACACACAGGCAATGGCCCACAGACACAGGCATGTGCGCACACACATACACACAGGCAGGGGTGTGCATACACAGGCAGAGGCACACACACACACAGGCAGAGGCACACAATCAGAGGCGCACACACAGGCGCACACAGACAGAGGCACACACACAGGCAGAGGCACACAGACACAGGCACGTGCGCACACACACACAGACAGAGGCACACACACACAGGCAGAGGTGCACACACACAGGCAGAAGCACATACACACGCGCACACACAGGCCCACACACATACAGGCAGAGCCACAGGCAGAGGCACACACACACAGGCAGAGGTGCACAGACACAGGCAGAGGCACACACACAGGCAGAGGCACACAGCGGCAGAGGCACAAGCACACACACAGAGGCACACATACAGACACACACAGGCAGACACATACACAGAGAGAAACACACACAGAGACACACAGAGAAAGAGGCACACCCACATGCAGGCAGACAGGCACACACGCACTTTCACACCCCCTACACACACAGACACACACACACCTTTCACATACACTACACACACACCCTGAAACATAGACACATACACACACACATACCCCCTTCACACACAGACAGACACTAATGTAGCAGTCCTGTGTCGATGATTTATCACTGATTCCTGGTCTCATTTCCCCAGGTCGCAGAGCTGAAAAATCCAGTCGGTTTCTGGCTGGCCTTTGAGGTTCGTGCTGGAGCAGGTTGGGCCTAACTTCCTTCCAGACGGTTTTCCTTACCTCCTGAGGGATTCGGCAGGATAGCAGCTGGAGGGGCTGTACCAGGGGCCCCCTGTTCACTCCACGGTGGGGAATAGATGGCACAGCTCGTGGGTTCTGGGTATGGAACTGAACTCGTAATCCAGAGATTTACGTTCACCTCAAGGTAATTGGGGAATTTCAAATCAGCTAGTTATAGGCATCAATAAGAAAAATGCTAGTATAGCTCATCTGGTTCAGTAATGTGAAGGAAATCTGTCCTTGCCTGGTCTGGTCTATATGTGAGTCCTGCCCATGGGTTGACTCTGAAATGGCCCAGAAAGCTCCTCAGTTCTAATCAAGAAGACAATTCACCATAAACTTCTGAAGGGCATTGGGGGTGGGTAAGAAATGGGTGATATTGTCATCCTGTGAATGAATTGAAGAAAATCCTGTTTCCTTTTCATATCCATCAGCTGGCATTTATGCCTGTGCCCATGACACTGTGGACAAATTACTTAGCCAGGTTGGCATTGAGATTAAATATTCTGCAATGTAGCTCAGTGACACACCCAAAGTGTGGCCACTTTGCTCACACGCCTGAACCCAATGAGCACAATTGGTGACCCATGTGTGCCAACCTGTTGGCAGCCTCAGAATGCAGTCACTGCTCTGGTGGTGGAAGTACCAGGCCCATGATGTACCAGGTACAAACACTGTGGTTATGAATGAAAGAACGTGGAGGCAGGAGGAGGCTGTTCAGCCCTTTAAGCCTGCTCCGCCATTTCATATGATCTCAACTCGGCCTGAACTCCACCCTCCTGCCTGCTCTCCATAACTCTCCGACAGGCGGGAGGAGGTGGGGGTGCGGTGTTGGATGGGGGCAGGAAGGAGGTGGGAGGGGGAGGTGTTGGATGGTTGAGGGGCAGGGGGGTGGGGGACT
>NC_057752.1:4709833-4742908 GCF_004010195.1 Chiloscyllium plagiosum
GGTGTTAGGGTTTGGGGACAGGGGTGCGGGGTTGGATGGGGTTGAGGGGGTGGGTTTGGGGGACGGGAGCGGTGTTAGGGTTTGGGGACAGGGGTGCAGGGTTGGACGACGGGGTCTCACTGTGTGCTGCTGCTAGTCTCCTGGACGGGGAGCAGACTTTAAAAACGCCGAGTCCCAGAGGAAAGGCAATTAATCGATTAACCGAATAATCGATTATCGGAACGAAATAGTGCCTGGCTATCACGTTCAGGTAGTTGACCTTCCCCTGTATATCTTCTCTGTTAATCCCCTTTCACATCTTCTATCCCTCAATTAGATCTCATCTCATTGCTCTGAACTCCAGGCCTGAACTGCTCAACCTCTCTTCATGAGACAGACCTCTCAGCTCTGGAGTCAATTGTGTGAAGCTCCTTTGATGTAGCTGCATCCCTGCTCAAGTCCAGGGTCTGTAAGTGTATGCAGTTCTCCCAAGTGTGGTCTCTCGCATGCCTGGTACAGTTACAGCACCACTTCCCCACTTTAACACTATTCCGTCAGTGACAGATGCCAATATTCCATTCGCCTTCCTTCCTTGTTGAAACACAAACACCACACTGCCCTTTATTGAAAGGTGACCGTGAAAGTCAATGTACAATAACAAACGCCAGCATCAGACGCAGATAAAGCCTAGTTTCCAGAATGACTCCAAATAACCGGATGTGTGGCTGGAATGTATATCAAAAGATTTTCCTTGGATTCAGCCCAGGATGGAACAGATACAGGAGGACCCAGACTGGATCTGATTTTCTCTCTATGTTAAGTATTATTTACCGCACATGGTGTAGAACTGAGCTCTGCGTTTCAGATAAACCACCCACCGCCTGGGCCTCTGAGACACTGAAGAGTTTGAGCTCCATTTCCTGGCCAACACACCCTGATCTCATGGAGACAAAGAGTCTTCAATTCAGTTCAGTGTTTTAATTCCAGTGCTTTTGTCCTCTTTCAGAGTTCATTGCTGTATTGCACGGATCCCCGCCATAAATACGTGGCTTATATGGGCATGGCACAAGCCTTTCAATGGCAAGGGGAAGAGGAACATGGTGACAAACCTGTCATCCTGCACTCATCAGGACAAATGCAAGAATGCCCCATTTCGAACCATTATAACAATTTGTCCTGTAGGCGAAAAGCATGGTGACCGCCAGGTTAACAGTAGCCAGCGGAAAACAGAATGGGGGAGCCATGGGCTGGATCATTCCAAAACATTGCAAGGCACAGAACAGGTACCTGCAGGTGAAATGTGTGTCACCTCCAGCAATTGTAAATGACCCACACTACGGACTCAACTGATTGCCTTGAAGATACTTACACACACATGCGCACTCACACACACATACGCACACTCCCTCTCTTACACACACACACACTCATTCACTCACACAGACACATGCAGATAGACATGCACACACACACACACACACAGACACTGTCACACAGACACATTCAAACACACACACTCATTCACTCACACAGACACACTCCCACTCTCTCACAGACACACACATTCTCTTTCACACACACTCTCTCTCACACAGTCACTCTTTCTCTCTCACACTCAAACACACACTCTCTCTCTTACACACACATTCTCTCTCTCTCACACTCACACACACACACAGTCTTTCTCTCACACACACACACTTTCTCTCACACTCAAACACACTCTCTCACACACTCTCTCTCTCTCCCTCACACACACACACTCGCACAGATCAATGAGTTTCATGAATTTTTAAAAATCAGGTAATGGATCCAAAAACCCTTGAGTTTTCTCCATGTTGCAATGAGGAAGCCTGGAGAGATGGGCTGACTGGCCTTGCTCAATCCAGGAATAAAGTGAGGGGAAGGAGCACATTTGAGACAATGTCATTTAAAGATATGATTGAGCCAAGGTTCATAAATACAGAAAATCCCAACAGTGGAATCCTGTGGAATTTTACAAATATTGACACTAACCAATACGGTCGTTTAAAAGAACAAAAACCTCCCAAAAATGTGCTCCTCTTGTCAGTGTGGAAGTTTCCCTCATGATCACTGTCCCCCTCCTCCCCTTTTCCTGATTCACTTTTAGTGCTCCCCTCCACTTGTGCATTGATCGCTCTCCCATCTCATTTGTCATGTTCGGCTGGCCTCTCTGTGTTCCCTTTCTTACCGACAGATGTGCTGCTTCTGGCCTACCTGGGCCATCCAACCATCCATTCCCCACCTGGCCTTTCAGCCCGGGGTGGTGTGGGATAGTTTGTGTCAAACCGGACCCAAGCTTTTACAAACAGAGTTTATTAACTAACTCAGTCTTCAAACTCCTCCCACACTTCAGTCCCACCCGCCCCACCTACCCAGTCAATGAAGTGGAGTAAACTGCCAGATTCATAGTTTGGACATCCGTTCCTCGGCAAATTAAACCCGGCCAGTTTGTAAACTAAAATGGATGGGATTTTCAAAAGCTGCATGAAATACAGGGAGGTGGGAGGCTTTTGCTCAGAATGAGAGATGCGTTTAAACAGGGTCTTGTAGTCAGGATGGTTCCAGTGACTTTGAGGATTCAATCAGAGGGCAATTTGACACAATGATGATGACCAGCTTCCAAAGCACAGTTAGTATTCATACAAGGCTGGCATTCAAGGCCTTCGGTGGTGTGGTGGCAGTGTCAATGCCTCTGGCCTTGGAAGCTCTCGGTTCAAATCCCCCCTGCTCTGTCAGTGTGTCGAACGTATTCAGGAAGGTTAACCTTCAGCCCAGCTAAGTGGGATACCTGGGAATAATGTCCATTAACACTCCTGATGATTCCGAAACGGCCAGACTGTTACAAGTCTCAACAACCAGGGGCCAAAGCAATATTATAACGGTCTGGTGAATGGCTCATAGCCTGACCTATGAACTCTTGCCCTCTCTCCTCAGGTGTGGCCTGACTAATTCATTTTTGTTTTCTGTGTTTGTGTTAAAAGTGCCTGAGATTTGCTTGGTCTCTCAAGACACCTAGTGGAATATCTACGTCATTGCGTCACGTTTGTTCAACATCCATTTGGAACCTTCCATCAGATCTGAAAAAACAGGGGCCAGTATAGGCCACTCAGTCTGCTCAACCCCTCCATGTGGATCATGCCAACATCACCTTTCCTCATAATCTCTCAATTCACTTAGTGCCCAAAGATCTAACCATCTCTACTTAAATATCTTCAATGTCCGAGCCTCCATGTGCCCCCCCCGGGGTAGAGAATTCCAAAGATTCACCACCCTCTGAGGGAAGAAATCCCTCCTCACCTCTGTCCAAAATGGCCGCCCCCGATTTGGTCACTGTATCCTGTGTTCAACAATCCCCAGGGGAGATATCCTCTCGATACCGTGACGTCCCTTCAGAAATGTAATTGTTTCAATTTGGTCATTTCACATTCTTCTAAACTCCAGGAAATGGAGACTAAGACAGGACAATCCCATCATTCCCAGGAGCCGGTCTTAGCCAACCTTCGGGCAAATCCTTCCTTATCTTCCAGAAGTGGATGAAATCTAATCTTTCCTGACCAAAATAAATGGATCATGTTAAAATATCACATCAACATGCCAAGGGCTGTTGATTGACAAAACTTTGTCTTTTCCATTTGTTGATGCTATTGTGATGGTGTAATCAAACTAAAAAAAACCATCACCCCACACGTTTGTACTACGCTCTTACAACACACACAGTTCTTGGAATGCTGACAGCTCCCCTGCTAATGTTTGATCTGATAATATTATCTGTTTATTGTCAAATCCAGCTCCATGCCATCTCTGAGGCCCATTCTGTACAGATTGAGGGCGTATCCCTGCTGTTGCTGGTAGGACGACAGAAGGATCATGCTGATGGGGCCACAGGAAGGATAAACAAAGAACGCTGAAGATCCAAAACAACAACAGGAATGGTTGGATGAAGACGTTTCACGTGGAGAATAAACACTAGCATAAACACTAGGTGGGCCGAATGGCCTGTTTCTGTTGCGACATGGGGGGGGTGTAATTGACCTCAGCGTCACTGGTCTTTGGGAGGGGCTGTTCGCTCAGGGCTCCTTTGACACTGCCCGACAACTCCAGACTCTGGCAAAGTTAGCTCCTATTCACAGGACATGGGCGTCAAAAAAACAGCCAACGTCTGTTGCCCACGAGAAGGTGGTGGTGACTGTTGCTGAGGGGAAGTTGGGAGTTAAATATGTTGCTGTGACTCTGGAGCCAGATGTAGGCCAGAATGGGTGCGGACAGGAGAAAGGGAGGAAAAAGACATTTTTTTGAAGGAAACATGCTGTTTTCTTCAATGGGTTGCTGTTGGGGTGGGGGTGGGGGCAACTCTGAAGTGGAGCCTGCGGCCTAACACACCAGAACGGAAAAGCTGCTGGCTATTTCTAACTCATTTAAAATCCTGACAAGCTTATTGCCACCTGGCAACTTGTGGTGTGTTTGAAGCACTGGCCTCTTTTTTTTTCTTGTCGTCCAATTATCCTGAAAAGCAATTTTTAAAAAAAAAACAAGTGCATCAAGCTACAGGAGTTGTCCTCGGCAAATATTCTGGATTTATTTTGGCAGTGGTTTCCTGGAATGGGATGTGGAAAGATGGGATGTCTGTAATGGGATGAAAGGGAGTAAATATTTTCAATAGAGGTGTTCCCCCTGCTCCCCCCACCCAAGTGTTGCCAGGCAACCAGGAGGTGGTAACACTGTGACGTGAGAGGAGAAAAGTGGCAAAGACATGATATAAGATAAAAACCCTGTGCAGAGAAAACAGTTAACGTGTCGACATTAATAACCCTTCCTCAGAACTGATAGGAGCTTGCTGTAGGTGGTAATTGTGCTAATGACAGCCAGTGGAGGGGCAAATAGGCCGTTAGCTGCAGATGGAGCCCAGAGAGAGAGTGTGACAGTTATGGACCCAAAAGGATGGATAATGGCAAGCCAGGGAAGGAGAAAAGCTGATCAAGAAGCCCCAACCAGCAATTGGAGGCAGTGGTGCCATGAGACTTTACAAGATGGCAGCACTGGCAAGGCAACATCTCGGAGGAGGGCCGCTGCAATGGGACTCTCGGCAAAAAGGCTGTGCTGCCTTGGTCTGGCAGTTGGGCAGGGACTCCTGGCTGCAGTGGACCTGGAGCGGGGACCCCTGGTTACAGTAGACCTGGAGCAGGGGAGTCCTGGCTGCAGTGGACCCGGAGCAGGGGACCCCTGGTTACAGTAGGCCCGGAGCGGGGGACTCCTAGTTACAGTAGACCCGGAGCAGGGGAGTCCTGGCTGCAGTGGGCCCAGAGCGGGGACTCCTGGTTACAGTAGGCCCGGAGCAGGGGAGTCCTGGCTGCAGTGGACCCGGAGCAGGGGACGCCTGGCTGCAGTGGACCTGGAGCGGGGGATTCCTAGTTACAGTAGACCCGGAGCAGGGAAGTCCTGGCTGCAGTGGACCTGGAGCGGGGGACTCCTAGTTACAGTAGACCCGAAGCGGGGGATTCCTGGCTGCAGTGGGCCCAGAGCGGGGACTCCTGGTTACATTAGGCCCGGAGCAGGGGAGTCCTGGCTGCAGTGGACCCGGAGCGGGGGAGTCCTGGTTACAGTAGGCCCGGAGCGGGGGACTCCTGGCTGCAGTGGACCCGGAGCAGGGGACTCCTGGTTACAGTAGGCCCGGAGCGGGGGATTCCTGGTTACAGTAGGCCCGGAGCGGGGGAGTCCTGGTTACAGTAGGCCCGGAGCGGGGGACTCCTGGCTGCAGTGGACCCGGAGCGGGGGACTCCTGGCTGCAGTGGACCCGGAGCAGGGGACTCCTGGTTACAGTAGGCCCGGAGCGGGGGATTCCTGGTTACAGTAGGCCCGGAGCGGGGGACTCCTGGTTACAGTAGGCCCGGAGCAGGGGACTCCTGGTTACAGTAGGCCCGGAGCGGGGGATTCCTGGTTACAGTAGGCCCGGAGCGGGGGACTCCTGGTTACAGTAGGCCCGGAGCAAGGGACTCCTGGTTACAGTAGGCACAGAGCAGGGGACTCCTGGTTACAGTAGGCACAGAGTGGGGGACCCCTGGTTACAGTGGACCCAAAACGGGGGATTCCTGGCTACAGTGGACCCAAAACGGGGGATTCCTGGCTGCAGTGGACCCAAAACGGGGGATTCCTGGCTGCAGTGGGCCCGGAGCAGGGGACTCCTGGTTACAGTAGGCCCGGAGTGGGGGACTCCTGGTTACACTGGACCCGAAGCACAGACTCCTGGCTGCAGTTGTCAGAGAGCGGGGGACTCCTGGTTACAGTGGGCCTGGAGCTCGAGTGTCCTGGTTACAATGGGCCCGGAGCAGGGGACTCCTGATTACAGTGGGCCCAGAACAGGGGACTCCTGGTTACAGTGGGCCTGGAGCTCGAGTGTCCTGGTTACAGTGGGCCCGGAGCGGGGGATTCCTGGCTGCAGTAGGCCCGGAGCGGGGGATTCCTGGCTGCAGTGGTCCCGGAGCGGGGGATTCCTGGCTGCAGTAGGCCCGGAGCGGGGGACTCCTGGCTGCAGTGGGCCCGGAGCGGGGGATTCCTGGCTGCAGTAGGCCCGGAGCGGGGGACTCCTGGTTACAGTAGGCCCGGAGAGGGGGACTCCTGGTTACAGTAGGCCCGGAGCGGGGGATTCC
This sequence comes from Chiloscyllium plagiosum, assembly GCF_004010195.1. Classification (NCBI taxonomy): domain Eukaryota; kingdom Metazoa; phylum Chordata; class Chondrichthyes; order Orectolobiformes; family Hemiscylliidae; genus Chiloscyllium; species Chiloscyllium plagiosum. The sequence continues at coordinate 4,716,481 of NC_057752.1, forward strand.
TGGCTGCAGTAGGCCCGGAGCGGGGGACTCCTGGTTACAGTAGGCCCGGAGCGGGGGACTCCTGGTTACAGTAGGCCCGGAGCGGGGGACTCCTGGTTACAGTAGGCCCGGAGCAGGGGACTCCTGGTTACAGTAGGCCCGGAGTGGGGGACTCCTGGTTACAGTGGGCCCGGAGCGGGGGATTCCTGGCTGCAGTTGTCAGAGAGCGGGGACTCCTGGTTACAGTAGGCCCGGAGCGGGGGACTCCTGGCTGCAGTAGGCCCGGAGCGGGGGACTCCTGGTTACAGTAGGCCCGGAGTGGGGGACCCCTGGTTACAATAGGCCCGGAGCGGGGGACTCCTGGTTACAGTAGGCCCGGAGCAGGGGAGTCCTGGCTGCAGTGGACCCGGAGCAGGGGACTCCTAGTTACAGTAGGCCCGGAGCAGGGGAGTCCTGGCTGCAGTGGACCCGGAGCGGGGGACTCCTGGTTGCAGTGGACCCGGAGCAGGGGAGTCCTGGTTACAGTAGGCCCGGAGCGGGGGACTCCTGGTTACAGTAGACCCGGAGCAGGGGAGTCCTGGTTACAGTGGGCCCGGAGCGGGGGAGTCCTGGTTACAGTGGGCCCGGAGTGGGGGACTCCTGGTTACAGTGGGTCTGGAGCAGGGGACTCCTGGTTGCAGTGGGCACAGAGCGGAGGACTCCTGGTTACAGTGGGCCCGGAGAGGGGGACGCCTGGTTACAGTGGGCCCGGAGAGGGGGACTCCTGGTTACAGTGGGCCCGGAGCAGGAGACTCCTGGTTACGGTGGGCCCGGAGCAGGGGAGTCCTGGTTACAGTGGGCCCAGAGCGGGGGACTCCTGGTTATAATAGGCCCGGAGCAGGAGACTCCTGGTTATAGTAGGCCCGGAGCAGGGGAGTCCTGGTTACAGTGGGCCCAGAGCGGGGGACTCCTATGTTGGATCTGGCTCTGGTGATGGCAAGGTGGTGGAGGAAGGTGATGGTACACGTGTCGTTGGTGAGCTGGCTCAGGGCTCTCCTTCAGTTCTGTCTGTTATCGTTTGTATTCTTAAACTATTCGAAATGGCGCTGGATTGTGGTGACACCTGAAGCTTTTTGCTGTATTCTTACTGTTTGGTTCACTTAAAAGTGCAAGTCACAATAAATAAATAATTTGTTCATTTATTCAACCTGTGAAAATGGCCTGTGTGTGTGTGTCTCTCTCTCTCTCACACACACACACATCAGAGAGCCTGCAATTAGACAGAATGTCAGTGGTTATTTTGAAAAAGCACAATTTCCAGCCAATCTGAAGTTTCAAACTGTGCAGGTGCCCCATGAATTAAAGAAAACTTTTTTTTTGCAGACAACGAGGGAATTGATGAAAGTATAATAAAGGTGCTTTGCAGGAGTGCGATAAAATTGAGCCACAAACTGAGGTAAAGAGACAGGGATTAACAGTTTGGTTAAAGAGGGTGCTTGGAAAGGAGAGAGAGAGCTGGAGAGTTCAAGCCTAAAGTGCTCCACCTGCTGGTTGCTGTGCCTCTCCTGCACCTCCCTTTTACCTCACCAATGTTGCAATATTGTTACTTGTAATACAAGTCGCATTGTGTGGTCTTAATTTTAAATCGCCCCCTTGAGTGCATCCTGTGCAGGGTTCGAATGGGGGCCTTGTTGTAAAGGCGGTGTTCAGAAAGCACACACAGATTGGTTCAAATCAGAAAGAAACAACTTGCTCTTCGATAGAGGCTGGCCCAATTTCACAAAGTGTGTGTTACACTCTGCTCAAAGTGCAGTCACTGTCGCCAATGTCGAAACTGTGGCACTAGTTTGCACACCAATATGGTCATGATCAGATAAACTGTTTTAATGATGTTGACACAGATGAAGTTTGACCAGGATGCTGGCATAATTCCCCTGCTCTTCTTCCAACGATTTGATTTGCTCACAGGATGTGGGCTTCATGGGATAGGCCAGAATTTATTGGCCATCTCTAAATGATGACTAGGAAGTTGAATGCCTGCATCGACCCATGATGCTCTTGGGGAGGGAAGTGACAGATCGTGACTCAGCGACACGCTGAAGGAACAGCGATCTATTTCCAGGTCAGGATGGTGAGGGGAACTTGCCAGGGGTGGTGTTCCCACATATCTGCTGCCCTTGTCCCTTTAAATGGTCGTGGTCATGGGTTTGGAAGGTGCTGTTGAAGGAGCCTGGGTGAATTGCAAGTTGAAAGTATTGGTGGTGGAGGGAGGGGATGTTGAAGGAGGTGGATGTGTTGTCAATCAAGCGGTGGCTACTTTGTCCTGGATGATGTCGAGCTTCTTGAGTGTTGTTGGAGCTGCCCCCATTCAGGGCAAATGAGGAGTATTCCATCACACTCCTGATTTCTGCCTTGTCAATGGTGGACAGGCTTTGGGGAGTCAGGAGGTGAGTTACTCACTGCAGTATTCTTAGCCTCTGACCTGCTCTTGGAGCCACTGTGTTTATGTGGCTACTCCAGTTGAATTTCAGCTGGTCAATAGTAACCCCCAGGATGTTCATAGTGGGGAATTCAATAATGGTCATACCATTGAATGCCAAAAGATTCTATCTCTTGGTTGGTGATGGTCATAGCCTGGCATTTGTGTGGTATGAATGTTACTTGCTACTTGTCAGCCCTAGCTTGGATATTGTCCAGGTCTTGCTGCATTTGAACATGGACTGCTTCAGTATCTGAGGAGCCGCGAATGATGCTGATCATCGGCGAACATCCCCACATCTGACTTTGTGATGGAGGGAAGATCATTACTGAAGCAGCTGGAGATGGATGGGCCTTGAACAGCAGTGATTCTGAGAAACATTAACATTCTCTGAAGAGGGCAGACAAAGCTGCCGTTTCACCTCACATTTTGAAGCCTAATTTGAGAACACTAACAGCCAATCCCGAATGTCCTTAACCTTTGAAAGTGAAGCCGTATTGAAACAGACCTGCAGCCACCGAATGAAGATTGAATTTTGTTTTGTTTAGGAATGAAATAATTCAAAATGAAATTCTGGACGACCTCCTGTTCAAACAGGAGCAAGTCCCAGAAGGAGCGAGGCTCCACGTTTTCCGTTGCTCGCTGTGAACAGGTTGACTCCTGGGTTTGGTGCCATTATTTTTGCGTGGAGATTTGGGGAGGCTACAATATACCTCATCACAAAGATCCTGAGGCCAGAGAAACTGAAGGTGCCAACATTGATAGGTGCCTCTATTCCAGGCTCTGAAAAGCCATTTTTTTCGGGATAGTGTGGACAAGGGTGTACCTGGAGCATTACCAAGCTCAGGGAATGTGATGTGATGTGATTCCCTCTGGTGGGTTGATGGCCGAGTGTTATTATCATGGGGCTGTTAATCCAGAGACCCAGTTCAAATCCCACCATGGTAGATGGTGGAATTTTAATTACTTTTTTAAAAATCTGAAATTAAGAGTCTAATGGTGATCATGAATCTATTGTCGATTGTTGGGGGAAAAAAAACCCATCTGGTTCACTAATATCCTTTAGGGAAGGAAACTGTCATCCTTACCCGGTCTGGCCTATATGTGACTCCAGACCCACGGCAATGGGCTTGACTCTTAAATGCCCCCTGGGTAATAAATGCTACCCTTGGGCAGTGACGCCCTCATCTCATGAATAAAGAGAAAAAAAAACTGACCTTCCATGACCTAAAAAGACAACTCACTGTCTCTTCTTGCACTTTTTTTCCTCACGGAAGAATTCCTGTCGAAAGTGCTGGGAGAGGGAGAGCTCAATATTTCACTGAAAATGCTGGGCAGCACGGGGGCGTGATACACCTCTCCTCCCCCCGCCCCCCATCAATCCCTCAGAGAATATGCCGTGCCAAAATCCCTCACCTGGAGAATTTCGGTGCAAATTGCTGCACCCACCTCATTCAGACTCGAAACAGCAATCCTGAACAAATGGAACAGGCCACTCATGAAGCAATAGTTGCTCGCTTTATTTCAGAAATGTTCACACTGCAGCAGAACTGACCATGTCACCATGGACAGGGAGATCCGCCAAGACCAAATCCTGGAGCGTCGGAGGCAGAGGGGGTGACCTTATAGAGGTTTACAAAATTATGAGGGGTATTGGTAGGATAAACAGACTGGGTCTTTTCCCTGGGGTGGGGGAGTCCAGAACTAGAGGGGCATAGGTTTAGGGTGAGAGGGGAAAGATATAAAAGAGACCTAAGGGGCAACCTTTTCACACAGAGGGTGGTACGGGTGTGGAAATGAGCTGCCAGAGGAAGTGGTGGAGGCTGGTACAGTTACAATATTTATAAGGCATCTGGTTGGGTATATGAATAGGAATGGTTGGGACGGATATGGGCCAAGTGGGACTAGATTGGGTTGGGATATCTGGTCGGCCTGGGGGAGTTGGATCGAAGGGTCTGTTTCTGTGCTGTATAGCTCTAGGACTCTAATCTCCGCGATACATCGGAGGCAAGTGTTCCCCAATGTTGCTTCACAGCTCCCTAAAACCTGCTCTTGCTCTCGCTGCTCTGATTTTCCAATGTGCTAACTAGAATAGCCCGAGGTTTGTTTGATTTGTGCTCAATTGTTGTGCTCGCTACCGATAGAGAACAGAAGTGTGGCGGGAGCTGTAGTGCCTCAGAACAGTGTTGGGGCCAGTGGTTAGAAATGTCACCTCCACAGGCCAGTCGAAATACTGAGACCGGGCTTTCGGTGAATTCACAATGTGATGTGGCCAAAACTTTCCCCATTGCTGCAACAAAGCAAGGAGATAAAAGGACTGGGACTGAATGGCGAGTAAAGTCTATCGCTGTGTACGCATTGTGTCATTCCAGAAACAGAGATGTCAAACATTTACAAAACAGCTCTCTCATGTAAATCAGATCCTCAAGTGCCTTGTACAGTATTTTGATATTTAAAAAAGTATGATTGCTCACATCAGAGCAATAAACCCCTCAAACTGTCCTCTATCTGTTTGACTTAGTCTAAACGAAGCAAAGAAGTGCTGATGTGGGTGGTGTTCTCTACCTGCTTTAGATCTCCATGTGCACCTGAGGCTTCCGTCTCTGCACCCAAACCTTCAGCAGACATTGGAACACAGCAACAGAAGTAGACCATTCAGCCCCTCAAGTCTGTTCCACCGATCAGAGAGCTCGTGGCTGATCTGTGGCCTAATTCTGTGCACCCTTCCACGTTCGTGTCTATCCCCCATGTGAACAGCACGCCTTATCCTCGACCCCTTTACTCAGTCAACCATTCGGAAAGTAGAGAATGCTGGAGAATCTCAGCAGGTCTCAGTGTGGAGAGAAACAGAGACAATGTTTCAAGTCCAGTCCGACTCGTCTTCCGCAACGTTCACCCTGTTTCTCTCTGCTGCCACACCTGCTGAGTTTCTCCAGTGCTTTCTCTGCATTTATTTCAGATTCCCAGCCTCCACCTATTTTTCCTTCAGTCAACCATAATGAAATATTAAGAACAAAAGACAAGTACAGCACACGAACAGGCCCTTCGGCCCTCCAGGCCTGTGCTGATCATCACGCCCTAACTAAACTAAGCAACAAACCGTCTGCCCTTATTCGGACCGTATCCCTCTATTCCCTCCATATTCATGTAACCATCCAATGTTGCCCATTTAAATGCTTCCATCATCTCTCCTGGTAATGCATTCCAGGCTCCTATCACTCTCTGCATGGAAAACCTCCTTTGCACATATCCCTTCAACTTGCCCCCTCTCACCATGAACCTGTGCCCTCTTGTAATTCAAAACTCAACCTTGGGGGGAAAAGCCTATCCATGCCTCTCATCATTTTGTAGACCTCTATCAGGTCTCCTCTCAGCCGCTCTCTTTCCCAGTCTTTTGAACCTCCCCTCACAGCCAAAGCCCTCGAGACCAAGCAACATCCTGGTGAACCTCCTCTGCACTCCCTGTGCCAAAGCTTCCATGCCCTGCTGGTAGTGTGGCGACTGAAACTGCACACAAAACTCTGAATGCGGCCTAATGAGGGTCTTATATCACTGCTATGTGGTCTGGCGACATGGTGGCTCAGTGGTTAGTACTGCTACCTCATAGCGCCAGAGTCCCAGGTTCGATTCTAGCCTTGGGTGACTGTCTGTGTGGAGTTTGCATATTCTCCCCATGTCTGCGTGGGTTTCCTCCCGCAGGCCAGTTGGATTGGCCATGCTAAATTGCCTATAGTGTTAGGTGCATTAGGCAGGGGGGAAATGGGTCTGGGTGGGTTACTCTTCAGAGGGTTGGTATGGACTTGTTGGGCTGAAGGGCCTGTTTCCACACTGTGGGGAACCTAATCTAATCTACTCCATTCCCCAGCCAATGAAGCGAGCATGCCATGTGCCTTGTGTTGCCACTTTTCGGGAACTATGGACCTGTACATCAGTCTGTACGTTAACGTTCCAAAGGGTTCTGCTGTTTACAGTAGAATTCACCTCTCCTTTGACCACACACTCCAGCTCTGGGCAATAACTCTGTCATTTTGTCCTGCTCTCTGTCCAGACTCGCTAACGTTTAAAATCCCTTCCGATCTAAGATTAGAGTGATGCTGGAAAAGCACAGCAGGTTAGGCAGCATCTGAGGAGCAGGAAAATCGACGTTTCAGGCAAAATCCTTCCTATCCAGCACACTGGGGATCCACTCGTCACACAGTTTCCTCTCTCAAAACCTTCACCCTCTCCCCCCCCCCACCAAAATTCTCAGGAAAATGGCTCTGACTTCCTTCATGCCTGCCTTTGTATCTCCCTGCAACAGGCTGAGGGTAACCAGCACTTACTGTGTCACCTCATTGGGTGAGGGCACTCTGTCTTCAGCTGCTCAGAGGGGACAGCTACAGGCCGCAGGCTGCAAGATCTACCAACAGAAAAGAAGCCAAAAGAGCTGCCGATACTATCAATCAGAAACGACAACTAAAGCTGATGGAAAAGCTCAGCAGATCTGGCAGCATGGGTGGACAGGAATCAGAGTTAACGTTTCGGATCGTTAACTCGGATTTCTCTCCACAGGGGCTGCCAGACTTGCTGAGCTTTTCCAGCAAGATCTATTAAAGTTTTGGATCATCAGGCGGGTGCAGGGTATGGAATCTCTGCATGGGAAAACCTTCTCCCTTACTTACCCTCCTCCTGCTGCTCTTTTCCAGATAAAGCCGGATATTAGGAAGCTGGCGAGCGTTCAGAAGAGATTTATCAGGATGTTGCCGGGTATGGAAGGTTTGAGTTATAAAGAAAGGCTGGAGAGGTTGGGACATTTTTCACTGGAGCGTCGGAGGTTGAGAAGTGACCTTTATAGAAGTTTATAAAATAATGAGGGGTATAGATAGGGTTCATGGTAGCTGTCTCTTTCCGAGGGTGGGGGATTTCAAGACTAGGGGGCACATTGTTAAAGTGAGAAGAGAAAAATTTAAAAAAGACATAAGGTAAATTTTTCACACAGAGTGGAGTTTGTGCGTGGATTAAACTTCCTGAGGAAGTGGTGGATGTGGGGACAATCAAAAGACACTGAGATAAGTACATGAATAGGGAAGGTTTGGAGGGTCACACACTCTTGTCAGGATGTCACCAAAGTCAGGTTGGAAATCCCGCAGTGCGGAAACAGGCCATTCGGCCCATTAAGTCCCTCACTGACCCTTCAGAGAGCATCCCACCTTCTCCATCCCTGTAACCCCGCATTGCCCATGGCTAACCCACCTAGCCTACATTTCCTTGGATACGATGGGCAATTTCTCATGGCCAATCCACCATAACCTACACACCTTTGGACCGTGGGAGGAAACTCACGCAGTCACGGGGAGGACATGCAAACTCCACAGACAGTTACCAGAGTCTGGGATCAAACCTGGATCGCTGGCAACACGAGGCAGCAGTGCTACCCACCGAGCTAGCATGCTGCCCACAACAGACTGCTTGCCCTAACTGTCTCCTAACACTATCTTTCCTCTGAGGCTCATCCTGATTTTTTTTTCACCTTCAAAGCCCTTTTGTGATTCATGTGTCGAAGATGCACAACAGCAGCTCTGTAAACATGGTTGCAGCAAACTCATACTTGACTGAAATCCCTCTCAGTGCTGCTTCAGTGGCGAAACAACACTCTCCTTTATCTCCCCTAAAACAGCAGCGAGTTCCCCCAGGCAAACCTCGTAAGTGAGCTGTCCGACAAACCAAGTTCATCCTGAAGGCACCAGTGATGTTCAGGTGATCGTGATGCCTGGATCGCAGGTGGGCTCAGCTCAGGGCTAGTGAGGAAGAGGCCATTCAGCCCCTCGAGCCTGGATCAGCAGGATCATGGCCATTCCAGTGGAGTTCCCGTTCTCGCCATCCCCCTGGCATTCCAAGTTTGATAAAGTTGACAGGATGATGGCAAAGCACGGGAGCTGAGATGGAGACCAGCTGTGATCTAATTGGAGGACGGAAACAGGCCCAGGCAGGGGCGGGTGGGAGCTGAATGGCCTCCTGCCCTCTGTCCATTCTGTGGAAGGTGCAAGCTGAGCAGCCCATCAGAGGCGAGGGGAGGAACACACTGTCACTGTCAAACGTGTCGGGATCAGAACGAGGCCAGTCCAGTGGCCCTCATAGAATCTGAGTTCCCTGATTGGGGCTGTTAATCTGGTTCAATCAGGGAGCCCTGGCTGACAGATAGAAACAGGAGGGTCAGAGATTCTGTTCACTCAGTGCTGGCTCTGAGGGAGCTGGATCAGTGTCAGGGACTCTGTGCGTGTAAATAAAGGGTGACTCGGTGACAGGAGACCAGCCCCTGGTGAGTTATATCCAACCAGGGTTTGAATAAGGAAATGAGGCAGTGTTTGAATTGAAAGAGAGCGTATCAGGCGTTCGATTCGCTCGCTGCAATTGAGTGCGACTCCTGGGGTTAGAGGACAAGGAACTGATTTGGAACTTTCGACCTCTGAACAGAAAGGGAGTGGGAAATGGAAAACTTCGGGCAAACGGAAAATCAGAACTCTCTTCCGCTTCCAAATGCAAACCGTCTCCAGGCTGCCCCGGATTCAATGCTCTTGCTCGTTCTGTCGCTCCTTCCTGGATTCATTTATCACCTGCAGAGACAAAACAAAAAAAGGAGAGAGGAGAGTTTTCTACATAGCGGGCAACGAGCGAAAGAGCTTTAAAAATGTGCAGTGGAGGTGCAGAATTCTTCATTTCTTTCACTGGGTGTTTCTGCATAACAGTGTGATTTAATTTAAACTGACATCCCCAGTGTTAAGACTCTGGAGTCAATAAATGTGAGGCTGGAAGAGCACAGCGGGTCAGACAGCATCTGAGGAGCAGGGAGGTCCTTACGAAGGGTTTTGAGCCAAAGCATTGATTTTCCTGCTCCTCGGATGCTCTTCCAGCTCCACACCTATTGACTCTGTCTTCCAGCATCTGCAGTCCTCACTGTCTTTAAGATTCTGGGTTTGGTTCGAGCTGGTTCTATTACATAGAACATTCCAGCACAGTACAGGCCCTTCGGCCCTCGATGTTGCGCCGACCTGTGGAACCAATCTGAAGCCCAACCAACCCATACTATTCCATTCTCGTCCATATATTTATCCAGTGACCATTTAAATGCCCTTAAAGTTGGTACGTCTACTCCTTTTGCAGGCTGGGAGTTCCACGCCCCTACTACTCTGAGGACCTACCTCTGACATCTGTCCTCTATCTACCACCCCTCAATTTAAAGCTATGTCCCCTTGTACTAGCCATCGCAATCCGAGGAAAAAGGCTCTCACTATCCACCCGATCTAACCCTGATTATCTTACATGTCTCAATTAAGTCACCTTTCATCCTTCTTCTCTCTAACGAAAACAGCCTCGAGTCCCTCAGCCTTTCCTCATCTTGTTGGGGAAAGGACCTGATTTACTGACGTCCCACAAAACCAACTTCCCTTTTGAAGCAATCTTTTTTTAATCCCCCTCTCCAAAATACAGCTGCTCTCGAAATCAGTAAGATCCTCACCTCTCCGTCCTGTGTCTCAATGGTTTTGATTAACACTGTCTTCCTGCTCGGAATCTCCGAACTGAGATCGTAATCTAAAGCATGACAGCCAACACACAAAAGAAAGAGAATTACCCAGCCACCTCCGTCGCAAAATACAATGATCTCAAAACAGTTTAGAATGCTCGCCAATTTTTATAGGACTCACCTCTGAGGCTCAGGGAAGTAAAGGATTGAACTGGGACTGCAATCCTATTGAGGGAACAAGACACACAGTCACTGCAAATTCCAGAATATCTTTTTTTCACAAATCTAGCTTGAAAGGAATGTCACAAAGCAGTGGTGGGAATCTGGGAATATTTTGGACACTGGCGATGCTATTCGAATATGTCAGAACCAATGCTGCGAGCTGAATTCAGACAGGTCCGACCATTCAGTTTGTCAGTGGTTACAGACCCTTACTCCCTGTTCTCATCTCAAATCTGCAAATATCTGAGCTGAGGCTTGGCTTCACTGTTGAGGGGGTATGGCATCGCCAGGGGTGCCACCAGTGAGGTGGAGTGCCAGGTTCTTGGAATCTCATATCCCAATCAAACATTCCTCCTCCCCCTGGCTATCCGACGTGCTTATGGGATCTCACCTTCTGCAAGGGTTTGTTTACAACATGAACTGTGGTCAGAGAGTCACAGAACTGCACAGCACAGAAACGGACCCCTCGGTCCAACTCATCCATGCTGACCAGATATCCTAACCTAATCTAGTCCCATTTGCCAGCACTTTGCCCATATCCCTCTAAATCCTTCCTATTCATGAACCCATCCAGATGCCTCCACCACTTCCTCTGGCAGCTCAGTCCGTACACGTACTACCCTCTGCATGAAAATGTTGCCCCTTAGGTCTCTTTTATATCTTTCCCCCCCTCACTCTTAAACCTATGTCCTCTAGTTTTGGACTGCCCACCCCAGTGAAGAGACTTTGCCTATTTACCCTCTCCATACTCCTCTTGATTTTATAAACCTCTGGGAGGTCACCCCTCAGACGCTCCAGGGAAACCAGCCCCAGCCTATTCAGCCTCTCCCTGTAGCTCAAACCCTCCAACCCTGGCAACATCCTTGTAAATCTTTTCTGAACCCTTTCAAAAGTTTCGCAACATCCTTCCTAGAGGAGGGAGACCAGAATTGCACGCAATATTCGGTTGCGGGGTGGGTAGTTTGTGAACTTTGGCAGAGGGAGGGGGGGAACTGCTGCTGGGGTACAAGTTCTTCTGTTTCTATTATGTCTCCCTGGGTGAACCCATCACGTTTGGCTGTGCCACAGGAAAGCCTCTCAGCTTCAGAGCTGAAGCACGAATCCATGGTGAGGCAGAGAAACACAGAACAATCACAGGAAGGGTAGGCCCTTCGAGCCTCCTGCACCACTCCCCCCCCCACCCCCTCCCCCGCCCACCCTGATTCAATAGGATCATGGCTGATCATCCAACTCAGCCCCCTGCTCCGGATTTCTCCCCCATACCCTTTGATCCCTTTAGCCCGAAAAAACTATTAAAATGGAGGCAGCACAGGGAGATATCCTTGGAAATGAGGGAAACCAGCTCCTGGTTTTGAATATCTTGTCACTCAGTACTGCAGCTCTAAAAAACAAAGGAGCTCTCACTCCAGTGTGTTTGCTTAAATAGACGTCAAAATGATGGGAATAAAACTGCTCTAAATACAAGCACACAGGATTTCTTTCGCCAGCCCCTTTGGTCTTATCCTCAGCAACGACACAAAAAAATCTTCAGTGGGCCTCCGGACGAAGCACTGCTGATAATCACCACAGGAAATGGCATAACCAACCGAAAGAAACCCAAACATATAAATAGAAAGCAGGAATTATCAGCAGTGCTTCATTCGGAGGCGCACTGAAGATGTTACCTAGTAGGATGATGAAACGTCTGGAAATGAACCTTCCAGCTCAGCGAGCAAACCTACATCCAGAACCTTAACCTGAGCTACAAATCTTCTCAAAACTTGCTACAAAAAAAAATCCCCATTTATGTGTGAATTTACAGCTCAAGTATTAATGCCTTTTTGACAGGCTGCTTCCTCGTTCAATCAGACAGCAAGATGCTGTCGGTTGGCAGTGCCGTGTCAAAGGTCAAGGTCAGTCTTGCAAATGAGGAAAACCACGTCAAAACGACAAAGGCCTGACTAGTTTCGGTTAGCTTTTTCATTTATTCTGGTAAATGGAAGAAGATTGGTCTTGAAATGGTTTTCTAAGTGGAGATTATAGGCCAAAGCTGAGCGGCCTGGTCAGAACAGCTCAAAGGCAATGCTCCCAAACACGTGGCCACTCCCGACATCAGAAAAAGGAAGCAGCAATTATTTAAACAGTTTTACTATCAATGTCTTTTCTGATGAACAGACAAATTTTGAGTGCTTTTGGACAAGAGCTATTTTTACTGGGTTTGAGTCTCACTGACTGGGTCACCACTTATTGCCAGTCCCTGGTTGTCCCTTGAGAAGGTGACGGCGGGCTGCCTTCCTGAACCACGGCAGTCCATTTGGTGTCGGGTTAGTCAGGATAAGGAGGGAGGCTGTTCCCGGATTTTGACCCAGCGACACTGAAGTAACAGTGCTATCGTTCTGAGGCAGGATGGTGAGCGACCTGGATGGTGATTGGAAGTGACATTCATAGAATCATCGAATCCCCACAGTGCAGCAAGGGGCCATTTGGCCCATCGAATCGGCACAGACTGTCGAAAGAGCATCCTACCCAGACCCAAATCCCTACCCCCATCCCCATAGCCCTCCATTTCCGAGGCCAATCCAACTAGCCTGCACATCCCTGGACACTATGGGCAATTTAGCACGGACGATCCACCTCACCTGCACATCTTTGGACTGTGGGAGGAAACCGGAGGATCCGGAGGAAACCCACGCAGACACGGGGGAAGAACATGCAAACTCCACACAGACAGTCGCCCGAGGCTGGAATCGAACCCGGGTCCCTGGCACTGTGAGGCAGCAGTGCTAACCACATTGTATCAGAAGTCACACGACACCAGGTTACAGTCAAAACGTGTGGTGCTGGAAAAACACAGCCAGTCAGACAGCATCCAAGGGACAGGAGAATCGATGTTTCAAACATAAGCTCTTCATCAGGAAAATAGGACAAGTCATGAGAACGGTGCTGAGTTGGAGGGTTGGATCTGGGATGAGATGGGGGGGGGGAAGGGGAGATGAGGAAACTGGTGAAATCCATGTTGCTCCGGTGTGGTTGGAGTAAACCTGTTGGACTGTAACCTGGTGTCGTGTGACTTCTGTCCTTGTCCACCCCAGTCCAACACCGTCACTGCCATATCATGGCCACCATATTGTGGGCAGCTTTAAACCAGATCCACGTTAGAAGCTTAATATTCGTTCCCAAACAGAAACCGTCCACCTCTCAACACCAAAAGGAGATAGGATTTCCCTCCCCACAGTAAGTCAGCCATCGGTACACATCACCCTGGCACCCTGGCAGAGAATGGCCTCCGAGGTGGGATGCTGAAGTGGCCTTCCCCATAGCAACAGGAGCCTGAAGCCTCTGATGCCTTTGGCTCGATGGGGCCAATCCCCGTCCAGCTCACCTGCTCTCTTCCCCTTCCAGAAGTTTCCTGTAGGTGGCGATTTCGATATCCAGCGCCATCTTGACATTGAGCAGGTCCTGGTACTCTCTCAGGTGTCTCGCCATCTCATCCTTCATGTGATGAACCTCTTGCTCCAGCCGGGCAATGGTATCCTGGTAACCAGACGCTTCAACGGAGAACTGCTCCTCCAATTCCCGGAGCTGCCTCAGCAGGGAGTCGTTCTGTCGGCAAATACTCAATAAATGTGACAGAGAGCCGAGACCCACCCGTATACAGACAGCACTCTCTGAGGGATACACCACCTAACCCTGAGGGAGCGAACAGACTGAGAAGCATGACAAACCCCTCATGAACTGGATATTTTTACTTCTAACTGAGCTGATCGATGCTATCTCAAACAGAAACAACTAACACGGTCAGAAAAAAAAGTTAGCATCAAACTACGTTTCTAAATATGCCTCTCAATTTAAACAACCAGCGAACGGCATCACTTTTCGTCCCCCTGATGTTTTGAAAAAAATTGAGAGAAAGATGCATAATCCGCAGCAACAGTTTACATTTATGTAGCCCCTTTAATACAGCAGAATGCACCCCACCCACCCCCCTCCCCAAGGTGCTTCATGAAAACACAGTCGACCTCACGTTGACATCGAACCACAGAAGGGGATATTTCGATAAGTGACAAAACGTTTGGCCAAGGAGGTAGGTTTCAAGAATATAATTGAAACACAGAAATTAGGAGCAAGCGTAGGCCATTCAGTCCCTAGAATCCCTACAGTGCGGTAGCAGGCCATTCAGCCCATTGAGTCCACACCAACCCTCCGAAGAGCATCCCACCCAATCCTTGTAACCCCACATTTCCCCATGCCTAACCCTCCCAACCTGCACATCCCTGGACACTATGGGACAATTTAGCATGGCCAATCCACCCTAACCTGCACATCCCTGGGCACTACGGGACAATTTAGCACGGTCAATCCACCCCAACGTACAAATCCCTGAGCACTATGGGTAATTTAGCATGGCAAATCCACCCCAACCTGCACATCCCTGGGCACTACGGACAATTTAGCATGGCCAATCCACCCTAACATACACGTCCCTGGGCACTACGGGACAATTTAGCACGGCCAATCCACCCCAACGTACAAATCCCTGGGCACTATGGGTAATTTAGCATGGCCAATCCACTCCAACCTACACGTCCTTGGGCACTATGGGACAATTTAGCATGGCCAATCCACCCTAACCTGCACATCCCTGGGCACTGTGGGATGAAACCGGAGCACCTGGAGGAAGCCCACGCAGACAAAGGAAGAATGTACAAACTCCACACAGACAGTCACTCAAGGCTGGAGTCGAACCCGGGATCCCTGGCACAGTGAGGCATCAATGTTAACCACTGAGCCTGGTCTGTCGTTCAACAAGATCATGGCTGGTCATCCAACTCAGTCCCATATTCTCCCTTTCTCCCCATACCCTTTATTCCCTTTAGCTCTAAGAACTATATTTAACTCCTTCTCAAAAACATGCAATGTTTTGGCTTCGACTACTTTCTGTGACAGAGAATTCCACAGGCTCCCCACTCTCTGGGTGAAGACATTTCTCCTCATCTCAGTCCAGAATGGCCTACCCCATATCCTTACAATGTGACAGGAGAATCGACGTTTCGGGCATAAGCCCTTCTTCAGGAAATGTCGATTCTCCTGTTCCCTGGATGCTGCCTGACCTGCTGCGCTTTTCCAGCAACACATTTCCAGCTCTGATCTCCAGCATCTGCAGACCTCACTTTCTCCCCTTACAATGTGACCCCTTGTTCTGGATTCTGGTCATCGGGAATATCCTTCCTGTCTAGTCCTGTTCAAATTTTACAGGTTTCTATGAGATACCCCCCCCCCTTCATTCTTCTAAACTCAAGTGAATATAATCCTAACCGATTCAGTGTTTCTTCATACGTCAGCCCTGCCATCCCAGGAATCAATCTGGTAAACTTTTTTTTTTTTTTTTTTACAGGCGTGGTCTCAGCAAGGCCCTGCACAATTGCAGCAAGACCCCCAACTCCTGTACATGAATCTGTTCGCTATGAAGGCCAACATACACTTGCCTTCTTCACCACCTGTTGTACTTACAAGTTTACCTTCAGCGACTGGTGTACAAGGATATTCAGGTCTTGATGCACCTCCCACTTTCCCAATCTATCACTATTTGGATAATAATCTGCCTTCCTGATTTTGCAACCAAAGTGGATAACCTCATATTTATCCACATTATATTTCATCTACGTTGCATTTACCCACTCAACTTGTCCAAGTCACACTGAAGCATCTCTGCATCCTCCTCACAGCTCACCCTCCCACTCAACTTTGTGTCATCTGCAAACTTGCAGACACTCCATTTAGTTCCCTCATCTAAATCATTAATATATTTTGTGAATAGCTGGGGACCAAGTACTTACTACTCACTGCCTGCAACTTGGAAAAAGACACATTTATTTCTATTCGTTTTGCTGTCTGCTGCTAGTTGTCTATCCATGTCAGTACACTACTCCCACTCCCATGTGCTTATATATTTTATACGCTAATCTCTGATATGGGACATCATTGAAAGTGTTCTGAAATTCCAAGTAAACCACATCCACTGACTCCCCCTGATCAACTCCACTAGACACATCTTTGAAAAATTCCAGAAGATGTGTCAAGCATAATTTCCCTTTTGTAAATCCATGCTGACTGTCTAATCCTGTCACTGTTTTCCAAGTGCTGTACTATTAAATCTTTTACAATGAACTCCAGCATTTTCCTCACCACCAATATCAGAGCAACAATCTATAATTCTGTTTTCTCTCCACCTCCTTTTTGAAATAGTGAGTTTTCATGAACTACCCTCCAATCATACAAACTAATTCAGAGTCTATAGAATCTAGAGGTGACCACCAATACATTCACTATTTCTAGAGTCTTTCAGTACTTTGGGATGTAGACTATCGAATCTTGTGAATTCATCGGCCTTTAATCCCATTGATTTCCTCAACACCATTTCTCAACTAATACTGATTTCCTTCACTTCCTCTCTCACTAGACCCTGTGTCCCCCAACACTTTTTAGGATGTTATTTGTGTCTTCCTTTGTGAAGACAGAGCCAAATTATGTATTTGATTGGTCTGTTATCTCTTTGTTCTCCACTATAAACCTTCCCCTGTTTCTGACTGTAAGGGACCTATATTTGCCTTCACAAGTCTTTTCCTTTCCACATGCCCATCTTAAGGGAGGAAAGAGAGCCAGAGGTTTAAGGAGGGAATTTCAAACACACAGAGGAATGCAGCAGGCCTGGACATACATGTGGAGAGAAAAAGAGAGTTAACCTTTTGAGGGTGGTGTGGCTCTTCCCCAGAACTGAAGACGTTCTGACATTTTTGACCCAAACTGTACAGCCAGCGTGGGAGTGTTGAACACTGCTCTTCCCCGGCTGTCATTACTGATTGGTCAGTGCTTTCAAAAACCGGACTTTCTTTCGCACTTACGGTTCCTCTCAGGGCATCCAGGTCACAGGTCAGGGTCTGGATTTGACGCCGCGACTCATTCAGGTCCTGCTTTGTCTGTCTCAGGGTTTCATTGTGTCGGTTGGCGGCTTCGGTCAGGTCAGTGAACTGCCGAACGGAACAAGGACAGAGGTAGGTTACAGTACATAGAATCCCTACAGTGTGGAAACAGGCCCTTCGGCCCACAACGACCCTCTGAAAAGCATCCCACCCAAACCCATTACTCTACATTTCCCCCTGACTAACGCAGCTAACCTACACATCCCTGGACACAATGGGGTAATTTAGCATGGTCAATTCACCCTGAGCTGCACATCTTTGGACTGTGGGAGGAAACTGGAGCAAACCCACACAGACACGGAGAGAATGTGCAAACTCCACACAGACAGACACCCGAGACTGGAATCGAACCCGGGTCGCTGGTGCTGTGAGGCAGCAGTGCTAACCACTGAGCCACCATGCAGAAGACAGTGGGGATAGCGCAGTGTAAACACACTGAGAGGAAGGAGCTAACCACTGCCCCCTGCCTTTCCCTCCCTTCCACCATCCAGCCTGGAAACTCTGCCCCATGGAGAGACGGCTGGGTTTGGCTCTGTTCAAATCGAGAGAGGGAGACCAAGGTGGGGGAACCTGGAACCCAACATGAATGCCCATTAGCCGAAGTGGGGAAAAGGGAAAATCTAGTGGAAACTAAAGACCGAGACTCGGGTGACACTTGGGGGCTGGTATCAGATGGAAACGATGACTGATGCAGCTCACTGGATTGCTGTAAATAGCTCAAAGAAAGCTCCAGGCAACGTCAGTCCCACTCTACATTGGCCACTCTTAAAGGTATCGGGCTAACGGAGGACGGGCAAGCAATGTTAACCATGCCAGTGTCACCCACATCTCAAAACAGATGAGCAGAAATATTCATTTTAAACAGGGCCCTTTGTGAAGGATCTGTGTCAAACTGCTTCACAGAGGTTTATAAAATCAAGAGGGGCATGGATAGGGGGGATAGACAAAGTCTTTTCCCTGGGGTGGGGAGACCAGAACTCAAAGGCGTAGGTTTAGGGTGAGAGGGGAAAGATATAAAAGGGACCTAAGGGGCAACTTTTTCCACACAGAGTGTGGTACGTGTATGGAATGAGCTGCCAGAGGAAGTGGTGGAGGCTGGTACAATTGCAGCATTTAAAAGGCATCTGGATGGGTATATGAATAAGAAGGGTTCAGAGGGATATGGCCAAATGTTGGCAAATGGGACTAGATTAGATTAGGGATATCTGGTCAACATGGACAAGTTGGACTGAAGGGTCTGTTTCTGTGCTGTATAAGAGAGACAACACTGAGGTTTTATTGTTGCCATGGGACACCAGAGGCCTATAGTGAAAAGGCTTCACAATGGGACTCATCACTGGGAGCTCTGGGCAGCTGTGCTGAGTTGTTACCTTAGACTTGTACCACTCTTCAGCTTCCTGCACGTTCTTGGTGGCAATGGTTTCGTACTGGGTGCGGATCTCTTTCAGAGCTGCAGTCAGGTCAGGCTTTACCACTTCCATCTCGAGCTGTAGCTGTGAAGCCTGCATGTTCGCCTGCAGGTCCCGCAGCTCCTGGGATTACAACAGGGAAAACGTAACTCCCCCATCCGTCATGTTTACACCCACCACATAAAACCCACTATTGACCATCCAGTTCCCCCTTTGCAACGCTCTTTAAGAGAAAAACACCAGAAATAGATGACCTTACAGGAGTTAATTAAAATCATGAGGGCTACAGATAGAGTTAATGGCAGTTGCCTTTTCTCCTAGGAAGGGGGGTTTCAGAACTGGGGCAGGGGAGGCATTTTTAAGGTGAGAAGAGAGAGATTTAAAATAGCCATGAGGGGCAAGGTTTTTACACAGAGGATGGTTCTCCCGTGGAATGAGGAAGTGGTGGATGTGGATACAGTTACAACATTTAAAAGACATTTGGATAAGGACATGAAGAGGAAAGGTTTGGAGGGATATGAGCCAGGAGCAGGCAGGTGGGACTAGGTTAGTTGAGGACTATGGTCAGCATGGACTGGTTGGGCCGAAGGATCTGTTTCCACGCTGTACGACTCTATGATTCTGTAAAAGGACTGATCATCATTCCAAAACTGGACCCACAATCCTCTGACTCAGAGGCAAGAGCAAACTGAACCACTCAAAGACGGAAATGCTGACAATTCAATCAAAGCATGGAAGTCAACGGTTACAAGATGGAGAGCTCTGACCTGCATCTGGGCCCAGCCGAGAATGCAGAGTGTGGATACAGGAAAAGGCTTTCATTTCCCACGACCGAGGCCCCTTGAGGGAGGCAAGGAACAACCCCGAACCTCCAACGGCCCAGCTCACCTCATTGTGTATCTTCTTGAGAAACTCGATCTCGTCTAGCAGAGATTCCACCTTTCTCTCCAGCTCCAGCCGAGTCAAAGTCGCATCATCCACATCCTGTGGGGGTTCACGTTAGGGGACGGGGGGGTGCAGGGAGTAAGCCAGAGAGGGAGAGAACAGGAACATGCAAAGGGCATTCAGGGGGAAGGGGTAAGGGGCCAAAGAACGGAAGACATTTTAATTTCTGTCTTCGAGCTGGTTGTTATCGTTGTCAGAGCAATGCTCAGTTTCAATTGCTGACTCGGATTCAGTTTTCGAGAGAGTATTTTGCTAAAAATGGTCGCTTTGATGCTCAAGTTTAGGGCAAAATGTCCCACTTTAAGTCTCCATGGCAGCTGAGGCTTTGCTGCTTGCTGTGATACACTTGCAGTGTCTCAAAAGCAAGGTTCACAAACCTTCCTCTGAAGGCATGACACACTAGACTCAAAACCATAACTCGGTTCCTCACTCCACACTTGCTGCCAGACCTGCTGAGTTTCTGTTTTTTAATTCACCCTGTGTTGTGCAAATTATGACATCGTTTCCAGCACAAATATTTCTTCCACCTTCTAATATCTTGGAATGGATGTGCTGGTGGCCCAGTGGTTAGTACTGCTGCCTCACAGCACCAGGAACCTGGTATTGATCCCACCCTTGGGCTGTGTGTGGAGTTTGCACATTGTCTCCGTGCCTATGCGGGTTTGCTCCGGTTTCCTCCCACAGTCCAAAGATGTGCAGGTCAGGGTGGATTGGCAGGGCTACAGGGACAGGTTGGGCAGGTGGTGGGTCTCGATGGGATGCTTTTCAGAGGGTCAGTGTCGACTTGATGGGCCGAACGGCCTGCTTCTACACTGGAGGGATTCCATGATAATATCTGCTGCAAATCTGGTGAGCCCCACTCCTCAGGGGCAGCTGAGAGAAGGCTGACAGATTTAACAAGCCATGGCCCCTCCGACAGTGCAGCCTCCCACCAGCTCTGCGCTGATCGATCAGGCACAATTTATTTGGTCAATCTTCCGGTCTGAAGCGGAGGGAAGTGTGTTACAACTTAAACTGCAGCGGTTCCAGAAGGCAACTCACTACCAACTCCTCCAGAGCAACTGGGGACGGGCAATAAATGCTGGACCCAGCCACATTCCACAACCACATATTAAAGACAGAGCCACACCAAGAGCCCAGGCAAGTGCAGAGAACAAGGCTGCGAGATTTTTAATTTTTGTGATGGCTCACACCCTCCCATCAAATCACAATTTAACCCCTTAAATTCCAGGAAATACAACCTTTTCTTTTGTAATTTAAGCCCTGGGAGTCTAGCTATTAGTTTGGTGTATCTGTGCTGCGCTCCCTCCAAGGTCTGACACCCAGAACTGCTCATGGTTACTCTAGGTGTGGTCCAACCAGGGCTTTGTATAGGAAGGATGTTGTGAAACTTGAAAGGGCTCAGAAAAGATTTACAAGGATGTTGCCAGGGTTGGAGGATCTGAGCTAAAGGGAGAGGCTGAACAGGCTGGGGCTGTTTTCCCTGGAGTGTCGGAGGCTGAGGGGTGACCTTATAGAGGTTTACAAAATCGTGAGGGATATGGATAGGGTAAATAGACAAGGTCTTTTCCCTGGGGTCGGGGAGTCCACAACTAGAGGGATGAAGGAGCAGCACTCTGAAAGCTTGTGATTTCAAATAAACCTGTTGGACTATAACCTGGTGTCATGTGACTTCTGACCCTGTCTGGAATGAGAGTGAAATGCGTAAATTACAGACACCTTTTTTTTTGTCAATGTCTCTACTTCCCAACCATTACTGTGTGTACTGTAACCATTTTCAGTAGAGCACAGAATTATTTAGATAGGGTCCAGCAGAAAACCTCTATCAATCACTGGGACAGAGCCACACCAGCTCCATTCCCAGGGATGCAGCACTTTCTCGGTCACAAAGTCTACATTCTGCAACATTTCTTTTCCCTTGCTAGCAGCTCGTGCTAGCTCTGTGTTGTGAGTTCTAGAAAGGTTTGGTGCAGATATCTGCTGTTCAGGATTTGAAAAATGCCTCTTGTATATTCTACCATGCTGAGCATTTGGCTCTCCCAATATGTGCCAGCTTTGGTCGGAGTGTTTATCTTCGGGGAAGTGGTGGCAGACGGGAAAGCGATAGGTAATTGCAGACGGTGGTATTACCAGTGGCCAGCAGTCTGGACCAGTTTACTCACCTTCCTGAACAGTAACAGATTACTCTCAGCATCCTCCCTCTTCTGAGCTTCCTCTTCCAACCTGCAGCACAAATACACACGACCATTACTGATCTCCCGGCCTGACCGCAAAACCGTCACCACCCCATGCTGCAGCAGTGACCTGTGGCATTGCTGGACCTCTCCTTTAAGTGGTGCATGTTGACGTACCAACACAACTGGTATGCATTTCAACAGCACCACCTCCCATCTCGTCCATCAGCCACTCTGGAACATGGCTGTATTTCTCTTTTGTTTGTTTGCTTTCCCCACACGTAGCATAGAATCCTGACAGGCCCTTTGGCCCAACATGTCCACACCAACCTTCCAAAGAGTATCCCACTCAGTGCCCTACCCTACATGTACCCCAGACTAATAATCTAACTTACACATCCCTAGAAACTACAGGACAATTTAGCATGGCCAATCCACCCTAACTTGCACATCCCTGGGCACTACGGGACAATGTAGCACAGCAATCCACCCTAACCTGCACATCCCGGGGCACTATGGGACAATTTAGCATGGCCAATCCACCCTAACCTACACATCCCGGGGCACTATGGGACAATTTAGCATGGCCAATCCACCCTAACCTGCACACCTTTGGACTGTGGCAGGAAACCAGAGCACCTGGAGGAAACCCACACAGACACAGGGTTCCCACCCTGAGGCTGGGATCGAACCCGGGTCCCTGGTGCCATGAGGCAGCAGTGCCAGCCACTGTGCCACCCATCCCACTAAACAAGCTGCAAAGTGAGGATCTGGGTGAGCGGTTTTATGGCAACTGGGGGGCAGGGTGGTGGTTGGCAAGGGCACCAGGCAACCCTCCCCACTCTTGTGGGAACATTTACAGCCCTGAGTTGACGAGAGGCGGCACTTCCCTTCCCTCTCCACCCTTAGGACCCTTCCCCCCACCCCCTTCGGCGCTTTAGCACCCGCCGAGATAATCAAGCGTTCCCCTGGAGCTAGATGTAACCTTGTCTCTGGCCATCTCACTTAGGGAGTGCCCAGTGAAGGGCAGGTTGGTGCTGGGAAAGCTGGTGCGCGCTCTCTCTCTCTGCGCGCGGGAGAGGGCGAATGTCAGGATTACCTCAGCTGTCCGCCACCCACCACCAGGGGCCTCTGCTGGCCATCTGTTTCGGAAGGTGGTTGCGAAGAATTCGGATTTCTAACAAAGCCATGTGCCCTCCCACCCCCTTCTCCCGCGGGCATTGTATGGGTGGCAGCTGCCATCTGGCATCCCAGCAACCCCGGCTCCTTTCAGCCCTCGCTGGTCCAGGGCCTTTGGAATTGATGCCAAGGTTCGGTCAAAGCGGCGCTTCCTGAAACCTGCAGCCTCCCTGCTCTGCGTCGTGTCATTAAACCTTCGAGGAACCCATTAATAATAGGGGCACACACCAGTGATTGAGGCCTTTAGTTTGCATCCAGAGGCTTGCGAACACGATGCCTGAAGGGTGGGAGGGGGTGTTTAAAAAGAAAGTAGCTGGCCCTGTGAAAGACCACAGCTTCCAGGGCTACAGGACACAAAGGGCCTCTCTCTCTCTCTGTGCTGTGACGCAGGGTCAGGCCTGTGGGGATGATGTTCGGGAAAGTGCACAGTGATGGAAGACACCTACCTTTTAAAACTCTGCTGTGACAAAAGGAGCTCTTGACTTCAACAGGGAATCCACAGAACATCACGTGGAACAGATTTGCAAGAGGATATAAACCTTGAGCTCAGAGGTAGTGTCCCTACCTATGAGCAAGGAGGCCTGGGTTCAAGTCCCACCTACTCCCAAGGTGTGCCAATACAGGGCGGCACGGTGACTCAGTGGTTAGCACTGCTGCCTCACAGCACCAGGGACCCACGTTCAATTCCAGCCATGGGCGACCGTCTGTGTGGAGTTTGCACATTCTCCCCGTGTCTGCGTGGGTTTCCGCCGGGTGCTCCGGTTTCCTCCCACAGTCCAAAGATGTGCAGGTTAGGGTGGATTGGCCATGCTCAATTGCCCATAGTGTTAGGTGCATTAGTCAGAGGGGCGTGGGTTACTCTTCGGAGGGACTTATTGGGTCGAAGGGCCTGTTTCCACACTGTAGGGAATCTAATCTAATCTCTGAACAGCCTGATGCGAAATTATCGAGAAATCCTGTCCGACATTAGTGAGGGGCCCAGCATATAGGATTCACCTCCAACTGACCTTATTGGAGGGAAATCATTCGACCCAAACTCCCCCCCCTGAACATGTTTGATCTGTCAGCTTCAGCAAACTGAAGAATATTGGAGAAGGAGCAGTCCTGATCATTTACAAATGTGCTTCTACTATTTTACAATGTTGCCTGGTGACTCTGGGTTTAAAATTCAATAAAACTAAGCTCTGAGCCTTGACTGCATAAAATGTGGTCCCACATGCAGGGGTAATTAGACAAAGTCCGTTCCCTGGGCTGGGGAGTCCAGAACTAGAGAGCATAGGTTCAGGGTGAGAGGGGAAAGATATAAAAAGGACCTAAGGGGCAACTTTTTCATGCAGAGGGTGGTACATGTATGGAACAAACTGTCAGAGGAAGTGATGGAGACTGGTACAATTACAGCACTTAAAAGGCATCTGGATGGGTATATGAATAGGAAGGGTTTGGAGGGATATGGACCAAGTACTGGCAAGTGGAACTAGATTAGGTTAGGATATCTAGCCAGCATGAAAGAGTTAGACTGAAGGGTCTGTTTCCATGCTGTACGTCTCTATGACTCTAACAAGGACAAGAATTTTCAAATGAGTGCCATGCTTCACCAATGTAGGTCAGAGAGCATAGGGCTGGTATATGAACCCAGGATGTGGTGGGAGTCAGGTCATGGGGTAGCAGAGGTTTGGGTGAGTTGAGGTTGATGGAGGGTAGAATGTGGGGGAAACCAGCTGAGAGTGTGCTGAAATAACTTTGAGGGAACAGAGGTTTGAGGGAGGGTTTCAGCAGGCAGGATGTTGAGTGATGTTGCAGCGACGTGGTGATTCGTGGCCATAAGAAATGGAGTGAAGGTACAAACAGAATATCTCCCCAGTGTGAACCGAGACGCTGTCTGGCCAAGCCGCAGACAGATGCCACGGAGAGGGATGGAGTTGTTTTGCAGTCAGGGATTGAAGGCAGTGGCCTCGGTCTTCTCACTGTTGACCAGATCACCCCCAGCACTAAATCAATGATGAGCTGCTCTGGATGATTTCTCTCACCTCCCACCACTCCCCACACCCCCCCGCCACTTGCCTGCATCAAAGTGGCTCCAACACCCCCATTGTGTTGAGCGACTGGAAGAAGGATTCAATCTGAGACCGTATGGTGTCCACTTGAGGTGTCTGGAATTGTGTGTGTCTCAGTGACTCAGAAAAAAAATCAAGATGGCACCCTTCTGCATTCTGATAGAAACAGTGTGGCTCAGTGGTTAGCATTGCTGCCTCGCAGCACCAGGAACCCAGGTCCGATTCCAGCCTCAAGTAACTGTATGGAGTTTGCTCCCAGTGTCTGCGTGGGTTTCCTCCCACAGTCCAAAGATGGACAGGTTAGGAGGACTGGCCATGCTAAATTGCCCATAGTGCCTATGGATGTGCAGGCTAGGTGGGTTAGCTATGGGAATGCTGGGTTAGGGTGGGATGCCCTTTGGAGGGTTGGTGGCAGCTGAATGGCGTCTATCTGCACCTTCGGGGATTCTCGGTGTACACCCTCGGCAGGACAAGCTGCTGTCATGTAGCCCCGGGTTGGAGGGGGAAACTGGAATTCCTCAGCACTCAACAGTCAAGCTGCCGTTGGACAGTTGACAATTTGTACTCCTATGGACGAGCAAGGAGCCAAATACTTGGTATCATTTCTGACCAACGGCAATAACTGGTCAATAACTGGCCTCATCCTGACTGAAGGCTCTCAGTGATCTCAGGTTAGAGAGGAGAGGAAAATAATCTGTGACTCCTCCTTGCCGCAGCACTCCCAGGGCTGCTGCATTACTGTGTGCAAATTATAGAGGCCTTGAATCTGGAAAGTTCTGCCTTAGAAGGCCAGAGTCATGCCAACCATTGTATATCCTATCCTTTGCTTGTTGTGGGACAGTGTTTCATCTAAGTTTCAGAGGGAGAAAGCAGCAAACTCCATCATCCAACATCAACCTTCCTTCTCCCCATCACCTGGAATATTCCCTGCATTGGTTCTGCAGCATTCAGAACCTGACAGATAAAATCAAAGAGTTTATGAAGCAATGCTTGCTCCTGTATTATTGAATAGATCAGAAGGCTAAACTACGAGAAAGATTGACACTGAATGGTTATTGATAGCACAGGTCAGTTAGCTGAGGGCCAGTAATGATGGAATAGGAACTTGGCTCAGTTCGGAGCCAGAAGATCCAGGGGAGACATTGCAAGCCAAGGAGAGTGAAAGGTTATCAAGGGAAGACGGGAATGTGAGTAATTAGATCAGCCCTGATCCTATTGAATGGCAGAGAAGGCTCAAGGGGTTAATTAACCTATTCCTGTCATATATTCATATTGAAGGATTTGGGCTTGTTTCAAGACTAGAAATGGTTATAGAGTCATACAGCATGGAAACAGACCCTTTGGTCAAACTCATCTATGCTGATCAGATATCCCAATCTGACCTAGTCCCATTTGCCAGCACTTGGTCCATATCCCTCTAAACCCTTCCTATTCATATACCCATCTAGATGCCTTTTAAATGTTGTAATTGTACCAGTCTCCATCACTTCCTCTGGCAGCTCATTCCATACACACACTACCCTCTGTGAAAAAGTTACCCCTTAGGTC
>NC_057752.1:4743279-4751480 GCF_004010195.1 Chiloscyllium plagiosum
CTGGGCTCCCCCACCCCAGGGGGAAAAGACCTTGTCTATTTATCCCATCCATGCCCCTCATGATTTTATAACCCTCTATAAGGTCACCTCTCAGCCCCCGATGCTCCAGGGAAAACAGCCCCAGCCTATTCAGCCTCTCCCTATAGCTCAAATCCCCCAACCCAGCAACATCCTTGAAAATCTTTTCTGCACCCTCTCATGTTTAACAACACCTTTCCCATAGCAGGGAGACCAGAATTGCATGCAATATTCCAAAAGTGGCCCAACCAACGTCCCGTACAGCGACACAATGACATTCCAATTCCTAACATTTCAAGAGAAAGCCGTTAATTGTTTAATTACATCTAGACTTTTGTTTCACTTGACAAAGCCCACTTAACTACACCGTAAGTTTTTCCCATCTCGATTTGATGCTAGGTCACTTTTCCCTGTCACTTTTAATTCTTGGGCTCCTCATTAATTACTGCTCTCTCTGTGTCAGGACCTCTGGAGAAACCTTACTGTGCAGCTTTTAAAAAGAATCATTTTCATAATGTCTTTAAAACAGAAGGCAAATGTTACTGTTTGGTTTCAAGCATCCCCAAATTCTGCTTGTTTGTTCTTATAAAGGAAACATACAACTTTTGCAGAAGTAACATTAGATTATATGCAACTTTTCTTTCTTTTAAAATGATCCTGTAGTGATTGTAACAAGGTCAGGTAGGTCGACCTCATAGAATCTGAGTTCCCCGATTGGGGCTGTTAACCTGGTTCAATCAGGGAGCCCTGGCTGACAGGTAACCACAGGAGGGTCAGATCACACTGAGAGCTGGCTCTGAGGGAGCTGGATCAGTGTCAAGGACTCTCCACATGTAAATAAAGGAGGACTTTGTGACTGGATACCGGCCTCTGGGGAGTTATTTCAGTGGCGACGAGAGTAAAGCACGTTCCTGAAATAACTCGCAACAGTTCTCTGTAGATTGGGGTGAGCACCATGCTGTTATTTGGGAAGCTTGTTCTGACACCTCTTATGGCCCTGAGTGGAGAGACCCAGGAAACTGCAGGCCAAGGATACACAGGCTAGATAACAACCAAGAGTGGAGAATGACTGAAGCAGCACATCTAACAACAATGGACTGAATTCATCTAGCCCTATCAACAATGTGAAACTGACAGGTTGGAATTCAGTCACAGTAAGAAGCTAGGTCACTTGGTTCAGGCCTGTGGCCAGTGGAGTGCCACAAGGGTCTTTGCTGGGTCCACTGCTTTCCGTCATTTATATAAATGATTCGGATGTGAGCATAGGAGTTACAGTTAGTAAGTTTGCAGATGACACCAAAATTGAAGATGTAGTGGACAGCGAAGAAGGTTACCTCAGATTACAACGGGAGCTTGATCAGATGGGCCAATGGGCTGAGGAGTGGCAGATGGAGTTTAATTTAGATAAATGCGAGGTGCTGCATCTTGGGAAAGGCAAATCAGGGTAGGATTTATACACTTAATGGTAAAGTCATGGTGAGTATTGCTGAACAAAGAGACCTTGGAATGCAGGTTCATAGTTCCTTGAAAGTAGAGTTGCAGGTAGAGAGGGTTGGGGGATTTGAGCTATAGGGAGGGGCTGAATAGGCTGGGGCTGTTTTCCCTGGAGCGTTGGAGGCTGAGGGGTGACCTTATAGAGGGCTATAAAATCATGAGGGGCATAGATAGGATAAATAGAGTAGGGGAGTCCAGAACTAGAGGGCATAGGTTTAGGGTGAGAGAGGAAAGATTTAAAAGCTCAGTACTGAACAGGGCAGTGTACAATTTTTCACTCGAGTTCAGTGAAACCCCATGCTGTTTAAAACCACAGTGAAGAAGGTTTCACTCATTTCCCAGAAGCTGACCCAGTCACTGTAACAATGCGAGAAGCATCCAGAAGATAGTTTGCTTCTTTGATTCAACTCATGTTTTTTCTCATTTCAAATGATTTCTGCTTAGAAAGCACAGGAAACTGCACCATGCAATGCGAGGTGTGAGTCAAGTATTTTGCCTGAATAGAGATGATTTCTGACAATATTTGAGTCAGTCAGATCACAGTTCCTACCTGACCTGACAGATATTGAAGGCCGGTGTGCAGGATGGACTTTAAAATAGTCAACATCCTCCTTGCTTTCACTTTGTTTCTGGATGTTTGCACAGATCTAGCTTTGAGTAGGGACCATCTGTGGAAGACCATGCAGAATGGACAACTAGGCAAAAGAAGCGGACTTCAATTAGTCACCATTTCACGGATAGAATAAAGAAAATGGTGTGTGTGGAGAAATGATGCATCTAAGCAGGAGATCACAGCTCACACAGGGCTTAGGGTTAATGGCTCATGGAAAGTACTTGCTCAATACAGAATCCTTCAGTCAGGATCAAAGACAACTCGAGGCCAATTCACAAAACAGGAAATCCAGATAAGTATATATAGCCATAGAGCCTAACACTGAGCTGAATGTATACACAGCGTTCAGAAGACCAGGAGAATCGACGTTTTGGGCAAAAGCTCTTCATCAGGAATGAGGCTTGTGAGCCGAGGGGGTGGAGAGATGAATGGGAGAGGGGTGGGGCTGGGGGGAGGTAGCTGCCTTGTAGAGAGAGGAGGAGAACTTCTTCAAGGTAGGCATCCTTGCAAGAGGATTCGCAGTAGGGTTAAAATCAACTAGGAGAAAGGTGAGGACTGCAACTGCTGGAGATCAGAGTAGAGAGTGTGGTGCTGGAAAAGCTCTGTTCCCCCCCAGCCCCAACCCCCCCTCCCATTTATCTCTCCACCCCCTTGGCTCACCAGCCTCATTCCTGATGAAGGGCTTTTGCCCAAAACGTCGATTCTCCTGCTCCTCGGATGCTGCCTGACCTGCTGTGCTTTTCCAGCGCTACACTCTCAACTCTGATCTCCAGCAGCTGCAGTCCTCACTTTCTCCTGAGGAAGTCTGTAGAACATGTTTATGACTGATGGTATCGTGTTGCTATCTTTGGCCATCAGAAACCTAACAGTATTGGCCGTGATGGGGGCTGAAGAATTCAGAGCAGTTGGTTTAAGTCTTTGTCAATGTGGCTTCCCTTGTTTCCAAACTGCAGGGCCAGCAGAACCTGACTGTGGCCTGCAAAACGCCAAGGAAATCACTTCAACATCTCCACTGGACAAGGTCCTATTAGGTCAACTCTCCTCAGACAGCACCTTCCAAACCCACGACCACTTCCATCTAGAAGGACAAGGGCAGCGGATACATGGGAACATCACCCCCTGCAAGTTCCCCTCCACTCACTATCCTGACTTGGAAATATATCGCCGTTCCTTCACTGTCACTGGGTCAAAATCCTGGAATATCCGCCCTAGGGGCATTGTGGGTGTCAGTACACCAGTAGTTCAAGGAGGCAGCTCACCACTGCTTTCTCAGGGGGTAACTGGGGACAGGCAATAAACGCTGGGCCCAGCCAGTGATGCCCATGTCCCATGAGTGAATAAAAGTGCTCCTCAGTTCTTGACAAACACAGAACAATATCAGTTCACTACTGGATTGATGTTTGCATGGGGCAGTCAACTTAGGACAGAAACAGACCTTTCAGTCCAACCAGTCAATGCCAAACATAATCCCAAACTAACCTAGCCCCACCTGCCTGCTCCTGGCCCATATCCCTCCAAACCTTTCCTGTTCATGTCCTTGTCCAAATGTTTTTCAAACATTGTAACTGTACCCACATGCACCACTTCCTCAGGAGTTCAGAAAAGATTTACAAGGACGTTGCCAGGGTTGGAGGATTTGAGCTACAGGGAGAGGCTGAACAGGCTGGGGTTGTTTTCCCTGGAGCGTCGGAGGCTGAGGGGTGACCTTATAGAGGTTTATAAAATCATGAGGGGCATGGATAGGGTAAATAGGCAAAGTCTTGTCCCTGGGCTGGGGGCATCCAGAACTAGAGGACATAGGTTTAGGGTGAGGGGGGAAGATATAAAAGAGACCTAAGGGCCACGTTTTGGGTGGTGCGTGTCTGGAATGAGCTGCCAGAGGAAGTGGTGGAGGCTGGTACTATTGTCACATTTGAAAGGCATCTGGATGGGTATATGAATAGGAAGATTTAGAGGGATATGGGCCAAGTGCTGGCAAATGGGACAATATTAGGTTGAGATATCTGGTCGGCATGGACGCATTGGACTGAAGGGTACATCTCTATGACTCTAAGTCCTTTCCACACGTGAACCACCCTCTGTGTAAAATATTTGCCTCTCATGTCTTTTTTTTTAAACTCTCTCTCTCCTCTCACCTTAAAAGTGTGCCCCCAGTCTTGAAATCCCCCATCCTAGAGCAAAGACAGCTACCATTAACTATCTATACCCCTCATGATTTTATAACCTTCTATAAAGGTCACCTCTCCACCTCCTATGCTCCAGTGGAAAAAGCCCTTGATACACCCAGTCGATATGTGACGCAAACTTCAAAATGGGCGTAACTCCCAGAGGTGAGGCTTGAACCACAGCCTTCTCAATGGAAGGCCAACAAAGCCAAGCCTATGCTTTATCAGCATCTGACTTTAGAACATAATGGGACCATGTGCAGCCATGTTGGAGAGTGACACTTCAAAACCCGCTCTGAGCAGCGCGGGGAAAAGAATGAAATGATAGAATGAGGGATGGAGTGCACTTTATGCTGAAAATAAAAGAAACCAAGTGGCCCAGATATGGTTAATTGATACCACAATGCGTCTGCATATTCGGACTAAAACAATGGCCCCATCAAAAATCTTCCACAACCAGCAAAGACTTTCAATTTAAATGATACACAGACTAAAGCTGAAGCCAATTTTCCTTTTAGCTTCGTGGATTGAGTTCCAGCCTTCAATAATTCGCTTTTGCAGCACTTTGGCTTTGAAATGTTTCGGTTTAGAAGGATCTCGATGAAATGGAATCGCCCGGATTTTGTGGTCCTGGGTGAAAGAATGGTGCCAGCTGGTCAGTACGACTTAAACTTACCCCCAGGCTTTTTCCAGAGAACCTGGAGAGAATAAAAGACTTGCATTTCTGTCACGCTTTTCACAAGCACCAGGCATTTCAAAGTGCTCTGCAGCCAAACAGGTACTATTGTAACATCAGTGCTAACTTCTGTTCAGCAAAACCCCCCCCAATAGCAATATATGGGCAGCATGGTGGTTAGCACTGCTGCCTGACAGCGCCAGGGTCCCCGGTTCAATTCCAGCCTCAGGCAACTGTCTGTGTGGAGTTCTCTGGTGCTCCGGTTTCCTCCCACAGTCCAAAGATGTGCAGGTTAGGGTGAATTGGCCATGTTAAATTGCCCCATAGTGTGCAGGCTAGGGGAATTGCAGGGATAGGGAGGTGGGTCTTTGGAGGTTCAGTGTTGACTTGATGGACCAAATTGCTGGCTTCCACACTGTAGGGGTCTTGTCTGAACCATTGATTCTCCTGACCCACTGTGCTTTTCCAGCCCCACTCTCATCCTGGTTCTGTGATCATGACCAGTCAAATTATTTCTTGTGTGATGTTGATTGAGGGATGAATATTGACCTAGACACTGGACTCAATTGTCTGCCTCTACTTTGAAACAATGCAGTGGGACCTTGCACGTTCACCCAAGCAAACAGCTGGGATCTGAGTT
Source organism: Chiloscyllium plagiosum (assembly GCF_004010195.1). Lineage (NCBI taxonomy): Eukaryota > Metazoa > Chordata > Chondrichthyes > Orectolobiformes > Hemiscylliidae > Chiloscyllium > Chiloscyllium plagiosum. The sequence goes on from NC_057752.1 coordinate 4,748,886, forward strand.
GAACGGTTCGTTCACACGACAGCACAATGCTCCCTCAGGACTGCAATGGAATAAAAACCTCGAATTTTGCACTGAAAGTCCAAGAGAGAGACCTGAACCCAGAGACAAGTGGTGCGACCACTTGAACCATGAACTGACATGGTCGTAGCAGAGCTGAATTGAAATCAATATCTGCATGCTGTCTTCTGCAGGATGTAGAACACCGAACAATACAGCACAGTACAGGCCCTTCGGCCCATGATGTTGTGCTGAGCATTTATCTTAATCTAAGATCAACCTAACCTACACACCCCTCAATTTACAACCATCCATGTGCTTGTCCAGCAGTCACTTTAATGTCCCTAATGTCTCTGACTCTACTACCACCGCTGGCATTCCATGCACCCATCACTCCTACATAAAGGACTTATCTCTGACATCTCCCTGATACCTTCGTCCAATCACCTTAAAATTATGACCCCTCGTGACAGCCATTTCTGCCCTTAGGAAAAGTCTCTCGCTATCTACTCTATCTATGCCTCTTATTACCTTGTACACCTCTATCAAGTCACCCCTCTTCCTCCTTCTCTCCAGGGTGAAAAGCCCTAGCTCACTCAACCTCTCTTCATAAGAGATGCCCTCCAATCCAAGCAGCATGCTGGTAAAACTCCTCTGCACCCTCTCTAATGCATCTACATCCTTCCTATATTGAGGCGACCAGAACTGAACACAATATTCCAAGTGTGGTCTAACCAGGGCACTCAATCCCCCTGTTAATGAAAGCCAACACACCATACACCTTCTTAACAACCCTATCAACTTGGAACTTGTGTGAACAGGGGAAGCAATAATGTGCCTTCTCAACCAACCAAGCAGAGAGAGCCTGAGTCAGAGAGTACTTATGCCAAATCCAGTGCAGAATGCAACACAAAGAGAATTACATCATGAATGTGTTACGAAAAAAAAGGGACTAAAAAAGACTGACAGAAAAAAAAAAAGTTTATTTCAATAAATCTCCAGTAATAATTAAAGTCTGAAGGACTGTGAATCTGCACTTGGACAAATTCATTTTCACTTCCAGCGAGGTGGTCTGCTGTTAATTGTGCTGGTAGCCTCACTGTTCATTTTAATCACAAAATCTGAGCCAATGCACTGAGGGGTTGACTGTTGCCACAAAGTCACCTCATCTAGAAGACAGACAGCATGCATCTCTTCAGCATTAGGCAGCACGGTGGCTCAGTGGTTAGCACTGCTGCCTCAGTGCCAGGGACCTGGATTCAATTCCAGCCTCAGGCGGCCGTCAGCGTCGAGTTTGCATGTTTTCCCCATGTCTGGGTGGGTTTCCTCTGGGTGCCCCGGTTTCCTCTCAGTCCAAAGATGTGCTGGTTGGGTGAATTGGCCAAGCTAAATTGCCCATAGCGTTCAGGGATGTGCAGGTTAGGTGCATTAGTCAGGGTTAAGTGTAGGGGGATGGGTCTGGTGAGTTATTCTTCAGAGGGTCGGTGTGGACTTGTAGGGTTGAATGGCCTATCTCCACACTGTAGTGATTCTATGTTTAAATTGATTGATCATAGCTGGATGATGGGCTTTTGCCCGAAACGTCGATTCTCCTGCTCCTCGGAAGCTGCCTGACCTACTGTGCTTTTCCAGCACCACACCCTCGACTCTGACTCTCCAGCATCTGCAGTCCTCACTTTCTCCCGATCCTAGACCTTTCAAGTGAGCTTATTCTAGCCCACTAAAGGGGTGCAATGGTAGTGCCCTCACCTCTGAGCCAGGAGGCCCAGTTTCTAGTCCCACTTGCTCCAGCAGTGAGTAATAAATCTCTGGACTCGTTGATTTCCAATTTCCCCTCCCAGTGGGAAAGAGTTAGGTTGCCTCAGTTCACCCTTATCCCACCGCCCCACCCGAACTCAGCACCCCCTCCCCACTACTTCACCATTCCCAGTCTCTTTCCTGAATTTCTGCGGGGAGTCCTGTCCCATAGGCAGCATGGCTGAGAACTCACCGAGAAGGGAAACACCACCACACCTTCACACCTCCCTGCTCCGCGGTGCAAGGGTGGGTGCACGGATTCCATTTGCATCGGTGTTACCACGCCTGCGCCAAGCAACAAATGTGCCTGTTGTCAACCGGGTTCAGAATTTGACTCTTTAACAACAGAATTAGGTCACTTGTCCTCTTCACAGTGATTGATCCAGCCAGCTCCCTCGGGTTCCTCTTCAAAACTCATACACAGAAATCAAACTTACAAGGGAAATAGATGGTGACATCTTGCAAAATGTCCAGATTACAGAGGAGCAAGTGCTGGATGCCTTGAAACGGTTAAAGGTGGATAAATCGCCAGGACCTGATCAGGTGTACCCGAGAACTCTGTGGGAAGCTAGAGAAGTGATTGCTGGGCCTCTTGCTGAGATATTTGTATCATCGATAGTCACAGGTGAGGTGCTGGAAGACTGGAGGTTGGCTAACGTGGTGCCACTGTTTAAGAATGGTGGTAAGGACAAGCCAGGGAACTATAGACCAGTGAGCCTGACCTCAGTGGTGGGCAAGTTGTTAGAGGGAATCCTGAGGGACAGGATGTACATGTATTTGGAAAGGCAAGGACTAATTAGG
>NC_057752.1:4751882-4765638 GCF_004010195.1 Chiloscyllium plagiosum
TGCGGCTGTACAGGACATTGGTTAGGCCACTGTTGGAATATTGCGTGCAATTCTGGTCTCCTTCCTATTGGAAAGATGTTGTGAAACTTGAAAGGGTTCAGAAAAGATTTACAAGGATGTTGCCAGAGTTGGAGGATCTGAGCTATAGGGAGAGGCTGAACAGGCTGGGGCTTTTTTCCCTGGAGCATCGGAGGCGGAGGGGTGACCTTATAGAGGTTTACAAAATTATGAAGGGCATGGATAGGATAAATAGGCAAAGTCTTTTCGGGGAGTCTAGAACTAGAGGGCATAGGTTTAGGGTGAGAGGGGAAAGATTTAAAAGAGACCTAAAGGGCAACTTTTTCACGCCGAGGGTGGTACATGTATGGTATGAGCTGCCAGAGGATGTGGTGGAGGCTGGTACAATTGCAACATTCAAGAGGCAGTTGGATGGGTATATGAATAGGAAGGGTTTGGAGGGATATGGGCCGGGTGCTGGCAGGTGGGATTAGATCGGGTTGGGATATCTGGTTGGCATGGACAGGTTGGACCGAAGGGTCTGTTTCCGTGCTGTACATCTCTATGACTCTAATTCCTGATGAAGGGCTTATGCCGGAAACATTTAGTCTCCTGCTCCTCTGATGCTGCCCGATCGGCTGTGCTTTTCCAGCACCACACTCTGACTCTGATCTCCAGCATCTGTAGAGTGATAGAACATGCCGAGTTGAGAGGGTAGTGCTGGAAAAACACTGCAGATCAGGCAGCATCCGAGCAGCAGCATGTTTTAAACATAAGCCCTTCATCAAGAATCTGACATGGATCAAACATTCGAGGTTAGACTAAGAATGACCTTTCACCCCTGCTTTCTGCAGAGCTCCCCCATCCCTGCAATGTGGCTTTTCCCCACTCTGTCCATCTTGCAACTTTGTCCATCTCCCCTCAACCCCCCCCCCCCCCCCCTCCTTACGTCCATCTCCCTCTTTGCTTCGCCCATATCTCCCTACATTGTGCAACGTTTCCACCCCCCGTTACAAGGAGGAGTGCAAACTCTCCAACCCTGCAGTAAATGATGCAAGTTGACCATTGGATTGGGCTGGGAGCAGGAACAAATCAGCATTGGAAAACGAGCAATAACAGAAAGAGTTTGTGCTCTCTCTCTCTCTCTCCCTTTGAAAACAACAGGGGCCAGTGCAAGAGTTCTCTTACCGTTGTCTGCAGCTCTGGAGATCATCCAGTAAGTTCTCTTTCTCCATCTGGATCCGGTCCTTGTCCTTGACCACCAGCTCCAGCTGTCTCTTCAGCTCCCTGACCTCCTGCAGATAGACCTCCCCGGCTCGGCTCGGCTCCTTCGCTCGGAGCTGCCTCAGCTCGGCCAGTAGCACCGCGTTCTGCTGCTCCAAGCCCCTCACTTTGTCGATGAAATTGGCGAAGCGGTCGTTCAGTTCCTGCAGCTGCACCTTCTCGCTGGTCCGGGTGGTCAGGAACTCCTGGCTGAGGGCATCGGCGACTGAGAAGTCCGCCCTGTCCAGGTAACTCCTGGCGGCTGGGGTGCTGGACCGGGGCCGGTAGGAGCCGGTGCTGGTCCTCAGGAAAGCTGCAGGCGAGCTGAGCAGCCGGGAGCCGGAGATAGGGGAGATGGAGGCTCCCCCGAAACTCCTCTTGGAAGAGGCGGTGCTCACACGGTAGGAAGACATGCCGCTGTGACTTAAGGCGAGCCCACTGCAGGGATGGAGCTGCTCAGGTTCCTTATATAGGGAGCCCAGCCTGGCCACGCCTGAAGCTCACGGTTCAATCCCAGCCCATGGCACACCGCCCCCTGGTCAGTGGGGAGAGAGGGTCAGAACTGAAATAATATTGAAGGTGCTCCTGCATCCCCACGTCGCTTTTCAAAAAGTTTGCAGATTTCTTTCTCCCCGCCAACCAAAGACTGGTATTAAACTCCAAATCAGAGGATGTGTGTGTATGGAATGAGCTGGCAGAGGATGTGGTGGAGGCTGGTACAATTGCAACATTTAAAAAGGCATCTGGGTGGGTATATGAATAGGAAGGGTTTGGAGGGATACGGGCCAAGTGCTGGCAAACGGGACAAGATTGGGGTTGGGATATCTGGTCGGCATGGACGGGTTGGACTGAAGCTGTACAGCTCTCTGAGTCCAGAAGTGAATGGGACTCTGTGGCTCCATTAGGGACAGCGTCCAAGCCCTCCACACTTTCAATGAGCTCAACACAACGGCAAAGGGAGCACAGGCTCCTGGGGTCACAGAATCTTCCTCTGAGCAGGAACAAAAGACGAAAGCACCGCTAGTCAGAGTTGTCCTGGGTCCTTTTCCCCTTCCTGTACACCGTGTAAAACCCAGGCTCCTGTACACCGTGTAAAACCCAGGCTCCTGTACACTGTGTAAAACCCAGGCTCCTGTACACCGTGTAAAACCCAGGCTCCTGTACACCGTGTAAAACCCAGGCTCCTGTACACCGTGTAAAACCCAGGCTCCTGTGCACCGTGTAAAACCCAGGCTCCTGTACACTGTGTAAAACCCAGGCTCCTGTACACCGTGTAAAACCCAGGCTCCTGTACACCGTGTAAAACACAGGCTCCTGTACACTATGTAAAACCCAGGCTCCTGTACACCGTGTAAAACACAGGCTCCTGTACACCGTGTAAAACCCAGACTCCTGTACACTGTGTAAAACCCAGGCTCCTGTACACCGTGTAAAACCCAGACTCCTGTATACTGTGTAAAACCCAGGCTCCTGTACACTGTGTAAAACCTAGGCTACTGTGAGCTGTGTAAAACCCAGGCTCCTGTACACCGTGTAAAACCCAGGCCCCTGTACACCGTGTAAAACCCAGGCTCCTGTACACCGTGTAAAACCCAGGCTCCTGTACACTGTGTAAAACCCAGACTCCTGTACACCGTGTAAAACCTAGACTCCTGTGCACCGTGTAAAACCCAGGCTCCTGTACACCGTGTAAAACCCAGGCTTTTGTACACCGTGTAAAGCCCAGGCTCCTGTACACCGTGTAAAACCCATGCTCCTGTACACCGTGTAAAACCCATGCTCCTGTACACCGTGTAAAACCCATGCTCCTGTACACCGTGTAAAACCCATGCTCCTGTACACCGTGTAAAACCCATGCTCCTGTACACCGTGTAAAACCCATGCTCCTGTACACCGTGTAAAACCCATGCTCCTGTACACCGTGTAAAACCCATGCTCCTGTACACCGTGTAAAACCCATGCTCCTGTACACCGTGTAAAACCCATGCTCCTGTACACCGTGTAAAACCCATGCTCCTGTACACCGTGTAAAACCCATGCTCCTGTACACCGTGTAAAACCCATGCTCCTGTACACCGTGTAAAACCCATGCTCCTGTACACCGTGTAAAACCCATGCTCCTGTACACCGTGTAAAACCCATGCTCCTGTACACCGTGTAAAACCCATGCTCCTGTACACCGTGTAAAACCCAGGCTTTTGTACACCGTGTAAAGCCCAGGCTCCTGTACACCGTGTAAAACACAGCTCCTGTACACTGTGTAAAACCCAGGCTCCTGTACACTGTGTAAAACCCAGGCTCCTGTACACCGTGTAAAACCCATGCTCCTGTACACTGTGTAAAACCCAGGCTCCTGTACACTGTGTAAAACCCAGGCTCCTGTACACTGTGTAAAACCCAGGCTTCTGTACACTGTGTAAAACACAGGCTCCTGTACACCGTGTAAAACACAGGCTCCCGGAACCGTGTAAAATCCAGGCTCCTGTACACCGTGTAAAACCCAGGCTTCTGTACACTGTATAAAAACCAGGCTCCTGTACACCGTGTAAAACCCAGGCTCCTGTACACCATGTAAAACCCAGGCTCCTGTACACCGTGTAAAACCCAGGCTCCTGTAACCGTGTAAAATCCAGGCTCCTGTACACTGTGTAAAAACCAGGCTCCTGTACACTACGTAAACTCAGGTTCCGGTACACTATGTAAAACCCAGGCTCCTGTACACTGTGTAAAACCCAGGCTCCAGTACACTGTAAAACCCAGGCTCCTGTACACTGTGTAAAACCCAGGCTCCTGTACACCGTGTAAAACCCAGGCTCCTGTACACTGTGTAAAACCCAGGCTCCTGTACACTGTGTAAAACCCAGGCTCCAGTACACTGTAAAACCCAGGCTCCTGTACACCGTGTAAAACCCAGGCTCCTGTACACCGTGTAAAACCCAGGCTCCTGTACACCGTGTAAAACCCAGGCTCCGGTACACCATGTAAAACCCAGGCTCCTGTTACCGTGTAAAATCCAGGCTCCTGTACACCGTGTAAAACCCAGGCTCCTGTACACCATGTAAAACCCAGGCTCCTGTACACTGTGCAAAACCCAGGCTCCTGTACACTGTGTAAAACACAGGCTCCTGTACACTGTGTAAAACCCAGGCTCCTGTACACCATGTAAAACCCAGGCTCCTGTACACTGTGTAAAACCCAGGCTCCTGTACACCGTGTAAAACCCAGGCTCCTGTACACTGTATAAAACCCAGACTCCTGTACACCGTGTAAAACCCAGGCTCCTGTACACTGTGTAAAACCTAGACTCCTGTACACCGTGTAAAACCTAGACTCCTGTACACCGTGTAAAACCCAGACTCCTGTACACCGTGTAAAGCCCAGGCTCCTTACACCGTGTTAAAACCCAGGCTCCTGTACACCGTGTAAAACCCAGGCTCCTGTACACCGTGTAAAACCCAGGCTCCTGTACACCGTGTAAAACCCAGGCTCCTGTACACCGTGTAAAACCCAGGCTCCTGTACACTGTGTAAAACCTAGACTCCTGTACACCGTGTAAAACCTAGACTCCTGTACACCGTGTAAAACCCAGACTCCTGTACACCGTGTAAAGCCCAGGCTCCTGTACACCGTGTAAAACCCAGGCTCCTGTACACTGTGTAAAACCCAGGCTCCTGTACACTGTGTAAAACCCAGGCTCCTGTACACTGTGTAAAACCCAGGCTCCTGTACACTGTGTAAAACCCAGGCTCCTGTACACTGTGTAAAACCCAGGCTCCTGTACACTGTGTAAAACCCAGGCTCCTGTACACTGTGTAAAACCCAGGCTCCTGTACACTGTGTAAAACCCAGGCTCCTGTACACTGTGTAAAACCCAGGCTCCTGTACACTGTGTAAAACCCAGGCTCCTGTACACTGTGTAAAACCCAGGCTCCTGTACACTGTGTAAAACCCAGGCTCCTGTACACTGTGTAAAACCCAGGCTCCTGTACACTGTGTAAAACCCAGGCTCCTGTACACTGTGTAAAACCCAGGCTCCTGTACACTGTGTAAAACCCAGGCTCCTGTACACTGTGTAAAACCCAGGCTCCTGTACACTGTGTAAAACCCAGGCTCCTGTACACTGTGTAAAACCCAGGCTCCTGTACACCGTGTAAAACCTAGACTCCTGTACACCGTGTAAAACCTAGACTCCTGTACACCGTGTAAAACCCAGACTCCTGTACACCGTGTAAAACCCAGGCTCCTGTACACCATGTAAAACCCAGGCTCCTGTACACCGTGTAAAACCTAGACTCCTGTACACCGTGCAAAACCCAGGCTCCTGTACACCGTGTAAAACCCAGGCTCCTGTACACCGTGTAAAACCCAGGCTCCTGTATACTGTGTAAAACCTAGACTCCTGTACACCGTGTAAAACCCAGGCTCCTGTATACTGTGTAAAACCCAGACTCCTGTACACCGTGTAAAACCCAGGCTCCTGTACCCTGTGTAAAACCCAGACTCCTGTATACTGTGTAAAACCTAGGCTGCTGTGAGCTGTGTAAAACCCAGGCTCCTATGAGCTGTGTGAAATCCAGGAAAATGTCCCATCTCTGCACTCCTTGAAATGCTTTGTTCCCTCATCTCTTGCGTGTCTTCAAGGCCTGACATACAGCAGGCATCGTTTCCACTGGTACTGACAGCTCTCCTTTCACCATGGGCATCCACTACTGTGCGGGAGGCTGAACACCCTCTGTGGAAGCCATCACATATCCTCAAATGCCTTCCAGCTGGAGTCACAATAAATTGAACAGAGCCTAAAGTTGGCTCCTTCTTGTTTCGCTTCTGACCTGCAGGACATTGAGGCAAATATTACCTCCTCTCGTGATCTGACTGGTCTCAGAAATGAGTGAAACCCATGAGGAGTCGGGACCAGAGTCTGGGAGTCTGGGTTTTACACAGTATACAGGAGCCTGGGTTTTACACAGTACCTGCAGGACATTGAGGCAAATATTACCTCCTCTCGTGATCTGACTGGTCTCAGAAATGAGTGAAACCCATGAGGAGTCGGGAACCAGACCAAACGGGAAAGAGACATTATATTGAAAAATATATTGATGGCAACATATATATTTAAGACTGAGGTAGATAGGTTCTTCAGTTTTAAGGGAATCAAGGGTTACAGGGAGAAAGCAGGAGAATGGGTTACACGGTGTACAGGAGCCTGGGTTTTACACAGTATACAGGAGCCTGGGTTTTACACGGTGTACCAGACCAAACGGGAAAGAGACATTATATTGAAAACTATGTTGATGGCAACATATATATTTAAGACTGAGGTAGATAGGTTCTTCAGTTTTAAGGGAATCAAGGGTTACGGGGAGAAAGCAGGAGAATGGGGTTGAGCAACGTATCAGCCATGATTGAATGGCGGAGCAGACTCAATGGGCTGAATGGCCTAATTTCTGCTCCTATGGCTTCTGGTCTTATAACATAAACTTTAGTTATAAGTATACAATCCACAGCACGATTGGCAGTTCAGGACAGATTGAAGGATATGGGGTGCCCATTCCAGGTGTGTGCCATGTATAAGGGTATGATTCCTGATGAAGGGCTTTTGCCCGAAACGTCGATTTTCCTGCTCCTCGGATGCTGCCTGACCTGCTGTGCTTTTCCAGCACCCTCTGATCTAAACTCTGGTTTCCAGCATGTGCAGTACTCACTTTTGCCTTAGGAGTATGGGGTGTCCATTCCAGGTGTGTGCCATATATAAGGGTATGGGGTGCCCATTCCAGGTGTGTGCCATGTATAAGGATATGGGGTGCCCATTCCAGGTGTGTGCCACGTATAAGGGTATGGGGTGTCCATTTCAGGTGTGTGCCAGGTATAAGGGTATGGGGTGTCCATTCCAGGTGTGTGCCAGGTATAAGGGTATGGGGTGCCCATTCCAGGTGTGTGCCATGTATAAGGATATGGGGTGCCCATTCCAGGTGTGTGCCACGTATAAGGGTATGGGGTGCCCATTTCAGGTGTGTGCCAGGTATAAGGGTATGGGGTGCCCATTCCAGGTGTGTGCCAGGTATAAGGGTATGGGGTACCTGTTCCAGGTGTATATCAGGTAGAGGGATATGGGGTGCCCATTCCAGGTGTATGCTAGGTACATGGGTATGGGGTGCGCATTCCAAGTGTATGATGCTAGGTACATGGGTATGGGGTGCGCATTCCAAGTGTATGCTAGGTACATGGGTATGGGGTGCCCATTCCGGGTGTATAACAGGTAGAGGGTTATGAGGTGCCCAATCCAGGTGTGTACCAGTAGAGGGGTATGAGGTGCCCAATCCAGGTGTATGCTTGGTACATGGGTATGGGGTGCCCAAACCAGATGTGTGCCAGTAGAGGGGTATGGGGTGCCCAATCTAGGTGTATGAGCCCAGGCAGGTACAACTGCACGGAGTGTCTCTAATTGAGATTCTGCAAGCCCAGCAGCTGCAGATCTGAAAATAGAAGCAGAAACATCCAGAGCAAGTGGCTGAAGTTGGAGAGGGCGGAAATGACCAATTCAACTGGAGGAATACAGTCAGAATAGGAATCTGAGTCCAGACGGAGGCCACAATCCCTTTTCAAGTCCAGATAGACTCACAGAGGGGTAACCGCTGGATGCCGGGACAAGAGACAGTTTGGAGTGAGTGGAAGAGGTTACAGAACAGAAAGAAAATTCTTCCAGGTCGATGTGGGAACCAGTGATCCCAGAAAGGAAACGAAGAACAGTACAGCACAGAAAAGGCCCTTCAGCCCACCATGTCTGTGCTGACCACGATGCCATTCTAAACTAATCCCATCTGCCTGCACGTGGTCCATATTCCTCTATTCCCTGCCTGTTCATGCATCTGTCTTCATACCTCTTCACTTTGCTAACATATTTGCTTCCATGATCTCCAGGGAAAATATAAAGTGTTGAAAAATAGCAAATAGGAATACAGAAAGTAGATGCCCATGTGAATATATGGCAAGATTGATAGAGATGCATCAAAGACGTTCTTCCTCACAGACAGAGGGTGGTAGTGGAGGGTTGTTTTTCAGACTGGAGGCCTGTGACCAGTGGAGTGCCACAAGGATCGGTGCTGGGTCCACTGCTTTTTGTCATTTATATAGATGACCTGGATGTGAATATAGGAGGTATGGTAAGTTTTGGTAAGATGACACCAAAATTGGAGGTGTAGTGGAAAGCGAAGAGGGTTACCTCAGATTACAACAGGATCTTGACCAGATGTTGCGGCTGTACAGGACATTGGTTCGGTCACTTTTGGAATATTGCGTGCAATTCTGGTCTCCTTCCTATGGGAAAGATGTTGTGAAACTTGAAAGGGTTCAGAAAAAATTTACAAGGATGTTGCCAGGGTTGGAGGATTTGTGCTATAGAGAGAGAGGCTGAACAGGCTGGGGCTGTTTTCCCTGGAGCATTGGAGACTGAAGGGTAACCTTTTGAAGTTCATAAAATCACAAAAGACACAGATAGGGTAAGTAGACAAGGACTTTTCCCTAGGTAGAGGAGTCCAGAACAAAACGGAAAAGGTTTAGGGTGAGAGGGGAAAGATATAAAAGGGACCTAAGGGGCAACTTTTTCACACAGAGGGTGGTACGTGTATGGAATGAGCTGCCAGAGGATGTGGTGGAGGCTGGTACAATTAAACATTTAAGAGGCATTTGGATGGGTATATGAATAGGAAGGGTTTGGAGGGATATGGGCCAAATGTTGGCAAATGGGACAAGAGATATCTGATCGGCATGGACGAGTTGGACCAAAGGGTCTGTTTCCGTGCTGTGCATCTCTGTGTATCCGTTGCCTAACACCATGTGCAATTAGCTATTGGGAGTGGCTTTTCTTTTGCCTCAACCTTATCTAAACCGAGCTAAGCCTCCTGTTTTGTAAACATTTGAATTGGAAGCTGGAGAATTCTACTCAAACACGCCCCTCAACACACGCAAAAACACTACTCTGCCATCCAGTAAGATCATGGCTGATCACAGTACTCCACATTTCCACCCGCTCTCAAAAACGTTTCACCCCTTTACTGATCAACAATCTATCTACCTGTGCCCTGAAAACATTCAAAGTTAATGTGGCAAAGTAAAGCTGGAAAATGTGGACACCGCCCCTCCAGCCCTACGTCCAAACCTTTGCTGTCGATAATGAATGTTCAAAAGCACAGAAAGCAAAAAGGTCTTTTCTAAGTGTATTGATAGAAAGATAACTGAGGAGAGGAGAGTTAGTTCCATTTCAGGAGTTCGAATTATGCAGATGTATTCTGGGATCATTGGCTAATGTAATGTGCTTTCTCACAAAAAAGAAATGCAGTATCAGCTCGTTAGAGTTTAATATCTGTAGTAGGCATGATTCGGCTATCTTTAATAATTAAAGATTAAATTATGAAATATGTAGAGGAGGAGAAAATTGTTTGAAACAGCCAACATGGACTTCAGAGAGGAAACTCCTGCTCCAGAGTCGCGATAGATTCTGAGGTGGCAATAAGGTAGCACGGTGGCTCAGTGGTTAGCACTGCTGCCTCACAGCGCCAGGAACCTGGGTTCGATTCCAGCCTCGGGTGACTGTGTGGAGTTTGCACATTCTCCCCATGTCTGTGTGGGTTTCCTCCCACAGTCCAAAGGTGTGCACATCAGGTGAATTGGCTGTCTAAATGTTAGGTACATTAGTCAGGGGTAAAGATGGGGTAGGGGAATGGGTCTGGGTGGGTTACTCTTCAGAGGGTGGGTGTGGACTTGTTGGGCTGAAGGGCCTGTTTCCACACTGCAAAGATGTTTAATCTAAACAAGCTGCTATGGGGATGGGGTGATGCAATGGATGTGGTGGGTAGGGCATTAGAACAAGCCTTTGGCAAGTTCTGAGGAAAAGTCACTCGACCTGAGACGTTAACTCTGATTTCTCTTCACACGTGCTGCCCAGATCTGCTGAGTTCTTGCAGCAGCTTCTGTCTTTGTTGTCTTTGACCGGGTACACAGTAGATCGCTGGAAGCGAGTAAGGGGCATGGGATTATCGGGAGGCAGAAAACTGGATCACCAATTGTTTAAAGAGAGCAAGAGAACAGAAATTAAAGACAGTTTCAGTTGGAAACGATGATTAGTCCTTCAGAGTTCCGATCACTGTGTACAGCCGTGGTTTGGATATGGATTAGAGGGACTGACATTTAAATTTATCAGTAAAAAATAGGAAGCACAGTAAATTATTCTGAGGATCAAGGAAGCTGTAAGGAGAGATGACAAGATAGCAGTAAAAATATGGCAGATGGAATTCAACATCTATAAGTGTCAGGTGCTATCTTTTTACCTTAAGAATCAATTGTATTGACGTAGGCTAGGCTCAGCGATATAGAACAGCTGAGGGATTTGGAAGTTGAGCTTCGCATGACATTAAGTGGATCAAATAAAAGCTAATGGAATGCTGGGTATTGTGCCAAGAGGTATGAAATATAAATGTTGAGATAAAACCTCTATAAAACTGCAGTTGTAGTCACCTGCAATTTGGCCTCCAATTGGAAGAATGTTGAGGGAATAGAGAGGATACAGACGAGACTCACAATGATACAAATCCACTCTCCACTTTGGAGTCTTACTATGAAGCAAATTCACAGGGATGTTTCCTGGTGTGAGGAAGTACAAGTCACAACTACATTTTGAAGAAAGATTGGTGCTGTTTCTCATAGAGAGGAGCATTGATGGTTATGATGAGTTAGGATAGTACTAATAGAAACAGATTGTGTCCCAGTGATTGAGGGTTCTCAACTGAGGACCATGTCAACTTCACATTAGTTGGAAGTATTTTCAGATCGAGAGAAGGAGAAATCTTTTCGTACAAAGGACTACAGAGTGCGTGGCTGGAGTTGGCCGCCGAGACTAGATCCACATTTAAGTATTGTTTAGAACAGAGGAGTGGGAATAGAGAAAATGAGAACATGACTTCTTTAGGCACTCTTCTCACAGAGCGCTTTAGGGAACATCTCCGGGACACCCGCACCAACCAACCCCACTGCCCCGTGGCCCAACATTTCAACTCCCCCTCCCACTCTGCCGAGGACATGCAGGCGCTCCACCCTCCCCTTCGACCTATCACCTTTACCCCCACCCCCAATCACCTATTGTACTCTTTGCTATCTTCTCCCCAGCCCCACCCCCCTCCCATTTATCTCTCCACCCTGGAGGCTCCCTGCCTTCAATCCTGATGAAGGACTTTTGCCTGAAACATCAATTTTCCTGTTCCTTGGATACTGCCTGACCTGCTGTGCTTTTCCAGCACCACTCTAATCTAGACAGGGCTTCTTTACTCAGAGAATGTGGAGGTTTGTATCACAGGGGAGGCGAAACAAGGAAGGGGAGGGGGTGACAATGCTGGATTCAGATTCGCAAAGTTCAGAAGAGGCTGCAGTGGAGCATAAACATCAGCATTTCCTGGATGGATAGAATGGCCTTCATCCAAGGCCATCCATCCGACATAATCCCACATAAAGACAGGTACATGGCATCAGGTCTCCAGCTGGTTACCAGAATTCCACAAACTAATACCAAGACTAATACCAGTGCAAAAGCAAACAAGCAAATAGCCTCCAAAGTATTTATTTCAAATGTTAGTACAATCCTTCCTTCCTCCCAATGCAGAGGTTCACTTTCAGAAGTAAATCAGATGTTTTGTCCTTGTAAATGGGTGCTGAATGTGACTGTTTATTGTGATGTTTCCTCCAGCTCCTCAGTACCACGGCATGTGTGACCATCAATCTTCCTAATCTCCTGCAAGTCTGGAATGCCAAACTGAAAGGAGAGATTTTCCAAAGTGTGTGGGCACCTTCCTTCGATGCAGAGTCTTGTTTCTTAAACACTCTCACACTCGGTCTCTTCATTACAAGCTAGTATTGCAGAATGCCTCAAAACCCTATCATATCTTTCGACCTCGTCGAGAATTCTGAGATTGGCCGGCGTATTTGCGCTCAATTATTGCATGGGCAAAGATGGACTGCAGAACAGACAGAGTAGAGATTCCTGCCATCTATTCTGGGCTTATTTGAGGTCGAGTGAAGTTAGTCCTGGGTATTGGAGCTTTTCAGATTTCTGAGTTCATTTCTGATATTAATGGAGTTTTTAAGGCTTTTCTTTGAAAGGGACAGTTGGATAACCAATGCTACCAACCCCAATTTCAGTTACTGTTGGCGTGTCCTGTGGTTGTGAAAGGTGTTATATAAGATTCATAGTCATTACGGCAGAGAGGAAAGTCAATTGGGCCATCAAGTCAAAGCCTTTTCTCTGTCAAACCTATAGACATAGAGTTGTACGGCATGGAAACAGACCCTTCGGCCCAACTTGATGATGCCGACGCAATATCTTAAATAAATCTATTCCCATTTGTCAGCGTTTGGCCCAGAATCCTCTAAACCTTTCCCATTCATATACCCACCCAGATGCCTTTGCACTGCTGTAATTGTAACCAGCCTCCACCACTTCCTCTGGCAAAAAATTGTCCCTCAGAATTTCACTGTTTATTTTTCTTAGAATGAACTCCAGAGGTACTTGAAACTAAACAGCAGCAGTCAGCTGTGAAGGATCACTGTCTGGTCAGACAACTCTGTGGCTTTACTGCTCCATTTTGTTACACCTTCCACATGGAATACATTGTACTGCTATAATGCGAGTTTTGTTAGTGCAAATTTGCTATCACATGATTGACGAATTGCGGATACTGTCTCTAAACAACAAACTTTTAAAGCGTGTATTAGTTATAACGCCATTCTGGCCCATTAGTTTAAATGGTGCCGCTATTACACGGGATTGCATGAGAACAGAACTACTGAGCTATAGCAGATTCTGGATTAGAGTGGTGCTGGAAGAACACAGCAGTTCAGGCAGCATCCGAGGAGCAGTAAAATCGACTTTTCGGGCAAAAGGCCTTCATCAGGAATACAGGCAGAGTGCCTGCAGGGTGGAGTGATAAAAGAGAGGAGGGTGGGGGAGGGGAGAAAGTAGCATAGAGTACAATAGGTGAGTGGGGGTAGGGATGGAGGTGAAAGGTTAGGGAGGAGGGTGGAGTGGATAGGTGGAAAAGAAGATAGGCAGGTAGGACAAGTCATGGGGACAGTGCTGAGCTGGAAGTTTGGAACTGTTAGTCACAGGTGAGGTGCCAGAAGACTGGAGGTTGGCAAACGTGGTGCCACTGTTTAAGAAGGGCACTAAAGATAAGTCAGGGAACTATAGACCAGTGAGCCTGACGTCGGTGGTGGGCAAGTTGTTAGAGGGAATCCTGAGGGACAGGATGTACATGTATTTGGAAAGGCAAGGACTGATTCGGGATAGTCAACACGGCTTTGTGCGTGAGAAATCATGTCTAACAAGCTTTATTGAGTTTTTTGAAGAAGTAACAAAGAAGATTGATGAGGGCAGAGCAGTAGATGTGATCTATATGGACTTCAGTAAGGCGTTTGACAAGGTTCCCCATGGGAGACTGATTAGCAAGGTTAG
>NC_057752.1:4767288-4780135 GCF_004010195.1 Chiloscyllium plagiosum
AATGTGGAGGAGACCGCATCGGGAGCAACGGATACAGTAGATGATATTAGTGGATGTGCAGGTAAAAGTTTGATGGATGTGGAAGGCTCCTTTAGGGTCTTGGATGGAGGTGAGGGAGGAGGTGTGGGCACAGGTTTTACAGTTCCTGCGGTGGCAGGGGAAAGTGCCAGGATGGGAGGGTGGGTCGTAGGGGGGCGTGGACCTGACCAGGTAGTCACGGAGGGAACGGTCTTTGCGGAAGGCGGAGAGGGGTGGGGAGGGAAATATATCCCTGGTGGTGGGGTCTGTTTGGAGGTGGCGGAAATGTCGGCGGATGATTTGGTTTATGCGAAGGTTGGTAGGGTGGAAGGTGAGCCCCAGGGGGTGTTCTGTCCTTGTTATGATTGGAGGGGTGGGGTCTGAGGGCGGAGGTGCGGGATGTGGACGAGATGCATTGGAGGGCATCTTTAACCACGTGGGAAGGGAAATTGCGGTCTCTGAAGAAGGAGGCTATCTGGTGTGTTATAGCAGAACCAACTGTACCTGTTTTCTCTCTCTCCCTCCTTTTTTAAAGTGCTGTTGTTTTGATCTTTTTTTTGCCTAAAGTTCTCAAGCAGCTTATAAAACAGTAATTATTGCTCCAAGAATTCAAGGAAATCACCTCCAACATTGAAAATACCTCAAAAACGGAGCAGCTCCTCCAGCCACAAATATTTCCTGTCCTCCATTTATTTGCTCTATCACTGCAAACTTATTTCTCTCATATCAATCCAACGTTATTTTGTGTCATGTGATAAGATTAATTCAAGACCTCTGGGTTACAGCAACCACAACATGTTTGCATTTTACATTCTGTTTCAAAAAGAGAAGAGTGTGTCTGAGACTTGTGTTTCAAACTTAACTAAGGGCAAATCTGTAGGCGTGAAAGCTGAGCTAGCTGTAGGGAACTGGGATAGTAGGCTAGGGGATAGTTCAATAGAGGTGTAGTGGCAGACATTAATGGGGATATTGCCGAATACTCAGAATAAGTAGAGTCATAGAGATGTACAGCACGGAAACAGACCCTTTGATCCAACTCGTCCATGCCGACCAGATATCCTAACCTAATCTAGTCCCATTTGCCAGCACTTGGCCCATATCCCTCCAAACCCTTCCTATTCATATGCCTGTAGAGATGCCTTTTAAATGTTGTAATTGTACCAGCCTCCACCACTTCCTCTGGCAGCTCATTCCATACACGCACCACCCTCTGTGTGGAAAACTTGCCCCTTAGGTCTCTTTTATATCTTTCCCCTCTCACCCTAAACCTATGCGCTCTAGTTCTGGACTCCCCATCCCAGGGAGAAGACTTTCTCTAGTTATCCTATCCATGCCCCTCATGATTTTATAAACCTCTAGCTCACCCCTCAGCCTCTGCAATTCTGGTCTCCTTCCCATAGGAAGGACATTGTGAAACTTGAAAGGGTTCCGAAAAGCTTTACAAGGATGTTGCCAGGATTGGAGGATTTGTGCTGTCGGGAGAGGTCAAACAGGCTGGGGCTGTTTTCCCTAGATATATTCCTGTTATAAATAAAAACTCTGTGCAAGGGATCCACCATCCATGGTTAAATAAAAAAGTGAAAGGAAGCATCAATCTGAAGGAAAAAGCATACCATTGTGCAAAGATGAGTGACAGATCAGGTGACTGGGTCAGACTATAAACATCAGCAGAAAATGACTAAAAGATTAATCAGGAGTAAGAAATTAGAGAAGAATATAACTAGAAATGAACATAGAAGATTTTCTACAGGTATCTAATAAGGAAAAGATTTAGTAAAGTGAGTGTGGAACCTCAAGAGAGTGAGAATGGGAAACTCACAATGCATCATAAAGAAAACTGGATGAATTGAGCAAATATTTTGCTTCTGCCTTCACTGTTTATTAAGGGACACTCAACCTCCAGCCCACAGGCCGCATTATAATAGCCTCCCACAATGTTTCACACAGGCTAACATCTGCTTTACTGGTGGATGAATTTACAGCTCATTTGTAGGATTCCCTGTACATAAGCTCACACAAGAAGGATCAGACTCCAGGGAAAATAGAATGTGAAGTGAACGTTTGCTGTTAGTTTGGGAATCGGAGGCTTCCCAGGAGACACTGGCCTGTGGAGGTTGGGGGGAAGGAGATGATAATTGCACAATGAGGGTTGGATGGTGGACGGGGACTGTGAGTCAGACGGTGACCATGAGGTGGGCGGGGGAGGGGCCAGTTCACACCCGCTACTTATTCTTTTGTTTCATTTGAAAAGTAAATCACCCTTTACCCAATTACATTGAAGTGTCTCCAGAAAGGCAAATCTTAGCCCCTCTCATTTCAACATGAAATGATGGTGGTTGGGGTAACAGTACTGGTGGAAATATTTGTCATGTAGATGCCCATGGATTATTTCCCACAGGTTCAAGGGGGCAGGGTAAGACAGACAGACTGAGACAGGGGTGAGGGGTATAAAGAAGGGGGAGGGGATAGAGAGGGGTAAGAAAAAACAAGAGGGAAAGGGCTCAGAGTGGCCCGGGGGAAAGCAGGCTGTAAGAGGAGGAACCCCCAGGCTGAAAGTCAACTCACCTCTCACCCCAATGTTCATGTGAATTTCACCAAGGCCAGCTCAGAGTGTGACCCACTAGAAGAGACTCCAGGTCAGCATTAGTTAAACCAAACTCCTTAGCTCGGCTCCAGTCACTAACCTCTTCCCTGGGGATCGTGAAATTATTCTTTTTCCTCTCTCTAGCTAGGCTGCTTCATCAAAAACTGCGCTTGTTATGAAGCATTGCTATTTGGCACTTTTTAATCATACCTTCTATAAATTACTCATTTAAATGATTAATTTATTGCTTTTGAAGATTTTTTTCTTTCGTGTATTCATGCTTACTGTTCTGGCAACTCCTATCTTTCAGAAGTCTGTCATTCTGGCAAGTGCTCTCGGTGACCCTCACTTTCTGTCTGAAGTGTGGCGACCAGAGCTGGTTTGTGATAAGCCCTGGTAAAAACAATGACTGCAGATGCTGGAAACCAGATTCTGGATTAGTGGTGCTGGAAGAGCACAGCAGTTCAGGCAGCATCCAAGGAGCTTCGAAATCGACGTATTGGGCAAAAGCCCTTCGATTTCGAAGCTCCTTGGATGCTGCCTGAACTGCTGTGCTCTTCCAGCACCACTAATCCAGATTGTGATAAGCCCCGCAAGGCCTATGGGCAATCACGACTCAATTTCCCCGTGGAGCCCCTGGAGTATGGGTTCTCCTGGTAACAGGCAATTGAGCTCTTTAGCTGTCACTCTGTAGACAGTGCAGTTAAAGCTGTTAAAGGGCTGTGGTGCTGTGATGGTAGTATCGCAGCCCCTAGACCAGGAGGCCTGCATTCAAGTCCCACCTGCTCTATAGGGGATGTAATAACATTTCTGTACAGGTTGATTAGGAAAAATAGGTTAAATTAAAGCAGACCCAGGGATAGATCTGTAGCTCTGCCTGTCCCAGGCCAGGGCCAGCCTATGAATGCCTCTACTTTCCAGTCAGGCTTCCTGCCTTATTACATGGTGGTAGTATATAAACTTAACCTTTCTATTTATATGTTGTTTCTGGATTACAGGTAGGGTTTCTGTTATATGCCTCATCATATTCAGATAGTCATAGAGATGTACAGCACGGGAAACAGACCCTTGGGTCCAAACCATCCATGCCGACCAGATATCCCAACCTAATCTAGTCCCATTTGCCAGCACTTGGCCCATATCCCTCCAAATGCTTCCTATTCACATACCAATCAAGATGCCTTTTAAATGCTGTAATTGTACCAGCCTCCACCACTTCCTCTGGCAGCTCATTCCATACACAAACCATCCTCTGTGTGAAAAAGTTGCCCCTTAGGTCTCTTTTCTATCTTTCCCCTCTCCCCCTGAACCTATGCGCTCTGGTTCTGGACTCCACCAGCCGAGGGGAAAAGACCTTGTCTATTTATCCTAACCATGCCCCTCATGATTTTATAAACCTCAGCCTCTGACGCTCCAGGTAAAACAGCTACAGCCTGTCCCTATAGGTCAAACCCTCCAAAATATTTGGCAACAAAATCTTTTCTGAACCCTGTTAAGTTTCAAGCATCCTTCCTATAGCAGGGAGGCCAGAATTGAATGCAGTATTCCAAATGTGGCCTCACCAATGCCCTGTACAGCCACAACATGACATCCCAACATTTCACCAGAAAGTTAAAGTCAATCGAACGTAATACGCCTATTATAAACTAAATCCACCGAACAGACATTCACCAGCTGGTGAAGTCCATTTAAGTAACACGGGAGCTCTGAATGTTTGTAAATTAATTGAAACAGAGACCCATCAGTCAAATTCCTTTGCCTTCATTTGTAAGCCTCTCAATCCCTACTCAGTATCTACTGCCATAACAAGACCATTTCATATATTACAACAACGACTCCTCTTCAAAAGCGCTTTCTTGGTTTTGAAATGCTCTGGGACACATATATATAAATAAATAAAAACACAAATCTCTTTATTTATCGAAGATTTGTATCTCACCCCAACAACTCTCTTGGCCAGGTCAAATCTATAGCACTGTACTGTGTCAAAAGTTAACCCCTCATAGAGTTATCCTCGAGAAATCAGTTCACAGCAGATACCGTTCACTCACACATGAAGATCAAAATTCAGGACAGAAACCAAGACATCCAAATCCCAGGAAGAGGCCATTCAACCCTGTTCCACCATTCAATTAGATCATGGATTAATCTGTATCTTGACTGATGTGACTTAGGACTATTTATATACATTGTATAAATCATATCAAAAGGGGACAATTTTCTTCATGAACTGAATCAGAAAAGCCATTCCTAAAGAATATGTTTACAGCCCTGTTTTAATCACCCGGACAGGAAATCTGCCCCAGAGGGGCGTTTTCTTTTCTCTTCAATCTGAACCGATCCCTTCTCATTGGAGGGTACTTGAAAGCCAGCCATTTGCGAGACGGGCTGCAGTCCGGAATGTCCTTGTCAATTATTCATGTGCTCATTCCCAGATGTCCTCTGTACAAATGACTGCAGTAAACCAGGAACTGAATCAGTGATAAACTGACAGTCATTAGTCCTTACTGTCCTGGCCATCTGAAGCTAGCATCTGTTCAGTATCTTGTTGCACTCACACTTTCCCCCAGGCACACAATGCACATCTTTAGGCTCACAACACCCGCTGTATACTTTTTAATTAATGCTTAGTATTGTGCTAATTAAGCTATCAGTGGCTCAGTGGTTAGCACTGCTACCTCACAGCACCAGGGACCCGGGTTCAATCCCACCCTCGGGTGACTGTCTGTGTGGAGTTTGCATGTTCTCCCCATGTCTGTGTGGGGGTTTCCTCCCCCAGTCCAAAGATGTGCAGGTTAGGGTGGATTGACCATGGGGAATGAAGGGGTCTGGGTAAGATACTCTTCAGAGGTCTGGTGCCAACTGAGTGGCTGCTTTCTGTACTATAGAATTCTGATTCCAAATATAATGAGATTTTAAAATCCTGGGCTTTGGCTATGTAATTCTTGCACCTTCTCCAAAAAGGAATGACTTTTGCTGAAT
The DNA here is from genome assembly GCF_004010195.1 of Chiloscyllium plagiosum. NCBI lineage: Eukaryota > Metazoa > Chordata > Chondrichthyes > Orectolobiformes > Hemiscylliidae > Chiloscyllium > Chiloscyllium plagiosum. Next base: position 4,772,873 of record NC_057752.1, read on the forward strand.
TCAATGGCTTCAAGCAGACAGTTATGTGTGAGCCCAGGCAACAAGGATTGGCAGAGAATCCAACACTGGAGGGATCAGATGCAAGGGCTTTTGCCTGAAACGGCGACATTTTCTGCTCCTCGGATGCTACCTGACCTGCTGTGCTTTTCCAGCACCACTTTAATCTTGGATCAGAGGCAAAACTGATCTTTTCTGAGCTGAACATCTTGACAGTGTACATTGTCAGGTAGGAGGCTGGAAGAACACAGCAAGCCAGGCAGCATCAGGAGGTGCAGAAGTCAACGTTTCGGCTGTAACCTTCCCTCAGGACCCGAGACATCGACTTCTCCACCTCCCAATGCTGCCTGGCTTGCTGTGTTCTTCCAGCCGCCTGCCTGTCTACTGTGGATTCCAGCATCTGCTGGGTTTTTTTTGTCTCTAACCAGTATACATTGCCAAGCAGATATGGCTGGATAGGACTCAGGAACTGATTTGCTTTCTGCCCATTGCAAAAGTGATTTCACCAGTTCCTGACTGCTGCCTTGGAAAGCCTGCATCTGACATTCACCAGCATGTTAACAGAGCTGATGAATAATGACATTAACTCCGTCAAATGCAAAACATCCTGGATGCTGAAGATCGAATAGTGTCAAGAGAAAATGCTGCAAACACTCAATAGGACTGGCAGCACCGATGGAGTGAGAAATAGAGTTAACCTTGAAGATTAATGCCCTGCATCAGAGCTTCCATTTTTCTGTTGGCTTAGCAAAACACTGTGTTTTCACGCGCACTGGCAGCTAAGCTGACTCAGTAATTGATTGGAAAGGAAAGTATAATTTGATTGTTTCAGAACATTTCCTGGAAATTTCTTTTGTCGGTGTGATGAGATTGAGATTTAAACTGTGGGTGGCCACGGTGGCTCAGTGGTTAGCACTGCTGCCTCACGCTGCCAGGGACCTGGGTTCGATTCCAGCCTCGGGTGCTGGCCTGTGTGGAGTCTGCACGTTCTCCGCAGGTCAGCCCTGCTCGCCCCTGACTGTTAGGCCCTCTCTGAAGGTCTGTGCAATTGCACCATCAGCTAAGCACTTAACAAATATCAGGGTTTCAACTTTGGACCAAATTTGGAAATGCTCCCCACTGAACTGCAGAGCTTAGGCTGTGCTGTGGCAGAGGGAAACATCGAAGCTGATGCTCTTGTGATGTAGACATTCCCTGTTTGAAAGAACAGGAGCGGGATTATATCTGGAATCCTGTCCAATATTCAATGTTACGAAACACACAGACTATCGGTCAGATTATTGCTGTTTGTGGGAGCCTGCTGTGTATGAATAGGCTGTGATTTCGGAAGTCCCTTACTGGGTGTGACCCTCTTTGAGACATCCCGTGCACACCTTGCTTAATTTTTTGTGCCTTTCTTACTTTATTTAATATTCCGAATGCAGAAGCAGAGAGCAGATTTGCATTGGATTGTTTGAGAAGTAGCCTCAGGCATTGCTGAGGGGTCATGATCCCATGACAACCACAGAGGGATTGATAGATACAAAGCAAAGTGGGTGAGGGAAAATTAGATAATAACCCGTGGCAAATGTCTCCACTAATGGGGTCAAGAGGTTATTTATGATGGCTATATGCTGAAAACCAGGTTACTGGGGTCAAATGAGAGGAAACAATTATCTCCTTAACTCAGGAATTTGATAGCCCCCCCTGAATGATTTATTTTTTAAGATGATTTTGCAATTAAAGCCGATGTCACAGAATGCATCAGAGAAAGGTTGCGAAAAATTAAGTGAGACTTTCCTTCTCAGGTATTCACTGAGTCAGTGTAGTTCCTGGTGTGTATGCCCAGGGGAGGGGAGTCCAAAACTAGAGGGCATAGGTTTAAGGTGAAAGGGGAAAGATTTAAAAGAGACCTAAGGGGTACCTTTTTCACGCAGAGGGTAATGTATGTATGGAGTGAGCTACCAGAGGAAGTGGTGGAGGCTGGTACAATTACAGCATTTAAAAGGGATCTGGATGGGTATATGAATATGATTGCGTTGGGATATCTGGTCAGCATGGACGAGATGCTGTACATCTCTATGACTCTATCATTCTATGTGCAGGTTAGGTTGATTATCCATAGTGTCTGTTTCTGTGCCGTACAGCTCTATGTGCAGTACAACTCTGCGACTCAAGTGAGATTTTGGTTTAGTAAGCAGGCAGAAAAATTCTAACGAAAGGTGAGTGATCTGAAATGTTAACTTGTCTTCTCTCTCTGCAGATACTGACGGACCTGCTGTGTGCTTGCAGAATGTTTGGGTTCCCTGTCACATTTCTAGCCTTTGAATATTTCGGAGGTTGTTGAATGGTGTAACATAAATGCAAGCGCTTTCTTCACCATGACCACCCGACTGTGTGCTCAGTTTGAACTGTTCACCCTGCCTGGCCTGTGGACTGCTCTCGCTATAAGGACCAGAGCAAGAAGTCAGTCGTTTAGCCCATCGAATCTGTTCTACCATTCAGTGTTATCATGACTGAGCCGATAATCCTCACCGGCTCTGAACTTCCAGGTGGAAATCCCGGGGAAAACCAGTGGGGCCAGGAAAAATAATCTCTTTGAATTTTTTCTTGTGGCACAATCAAGCCGCTAACAGAACCCAACATCCAGGACGTTTTGCGTTGAAGGATGATGCAAAATCCAGCTGGCATCTGGGTAAAGAATGAGGATAGATTGATGGAATTGGCTCTGTTCTCTTTGGAGAGAAGAAGGCTGGGAGGGGATTGGATGGAGACTTTCAATATCATGAGCAGGGGTGGGACAAGGTCGACAGTTCTCACTCAGAAAAGGGACAAGAACAAAAGGGTGCACAGATTTAAAGTCGTTGGCTAATGGAGCAAATATGATGTGAGAACATTTTGTTTCACTCAGCGAGTAGTTAGGGCGTGAAATGCACTGCCCTGAAATGTGATAGGGCCAGGGAGCACTGGGGCATTCAGGCGGAGGATTGGATGGTTGTTAAATTGTGCAAGGAAACAGGGAGACAACAGGAAATTGGCAGAAGGTAATTGGCTTGTTTTCCGCCTCACTTCAACTCCCCCTTCCCACTCCCTTTCCGACATGACCATCCTTGACCTCCTCCATTGCCACAACAAACCACAGTGCTTATTGGCGGAATAACACCTCATCTTCCGCCTGGGCGGCCTACGGCCTGGAGGACTCAACATTGAGTTCTCCAATTTCAAATAACCTCCCTCCCCATCCCCCAACTCCCTTCCCAGCCCCTCCCCCTCACTGCCACTCCTCCCTGCCACCAACCGGATTCATTCCTCCCATTGACCAACCAGGTCATGCCCTCTATCCGTCCTCACCTATCTCCACCTCACCCAAAGGGTGACCGAAAGGGTAACACCCGAAACGTTGTCTTCTCCACCTCCTGATGCTGCCTGACTTGCTGTGTTCGTCCAGGGTCCAGCCTGTCTACTTTGAAAAGCTGGGGCAGGTAGAACAAGCTAAATGACCTCCTTTTGCCCTGTGACACCTCAGAGATCTTGTGGCCCTTTCTTTTCATTTAAAAAGGTTCCAATTCCTCTGCACAAAGTCAAAATCATCTGTGATTATACGCACAAATGACTCACATCAGAAAACAAAGCCCATGTGGGATGAAGCCAGACTGTTTGTCTCCTCCCAAAAGATTTTCTGTCAGAAAGGAGAACTTTTCCGCCCTGATTTCTCTTCCCCATCAACCATTCCACACCCCCTCCCCAACCACTCGGAAGGCGTTCACCACCTTTGACCTTGTGGCATCATGTCCCATGATTCCAGCTGCACCAGAGCTCATGTCACAGCAAGACCAATGCGTTTCAGGGCTGGCTACAGAGTGCAGACTTCAAAGGCATCTCAGGACAGCACTGTGCCCACCTTTCACATAACCTCCTACCCTCAAATTACATTGATTTCACTGCAGACAGCCGGTGTGGACGATGGGAAAGTTTAATAATTCACAAAAGAACTGAGCAACCTCAAATAAAAGAAGCATCCCTCTGTGCAGCCTGTTATTTCTTGCTCATCTTCCAAAAGGGAGGATATAGATTTGAGGCAGTGAAGCCAACACGGTTACAGCAGAGGATGTACCAGAGTTGGGAGCGCTCTACACCGAAGGTTGGGAGCTTCATGTCCCATTCTAGAGGGCCCAGCACTGAATTCTAGACTGACACCCTAGTGCCAGCACTGTCACAGGGCCCACCTTTCAGATGAGACATGGAACCCAACTCCTGTCTGTTCTCCCAGCTTGACGTGATAGATCCCAGGGCACTCATTCAGACAAGCTCTCCCCAGTGTTCTGGCCAATATCAATACCTTGATTTACATCCCAAGGACTGATTCGCTGCTCGTGATCACACGTGTAGGTGTTGCCATAGTCCTACCAGAGCATTGGGACTGCTGACTCATTAGAGAGAAGCGACTGGTGGTGATTTAACCCGAGTGCAACCAGACCTCAGGTGAGGGAAGAGGTTGAGGAGTATCCTTCATGGTCACCTCAAACCAGTGATGGGAATTGATCCCACACTGTTGGCGTCACACTGCTCTGTAAACCAGCAATCCAGCCAACTGAGCTAAACCGATTTCCCATGATCACATTACTGTTAGTGGGAGCTTGCTGTGCCAAAATTGGACTGGACTGCCTCCAACATTGCATTGCAGAAAGTGCTTTCTTGTCAAATACTTTGAGATGTCCTCAGATTGAGAAAATCACCACCAAAAGTACTTGCTTTCTTTTCTTTTTGACAAAAGTCGAACAATAGAAGTTCATCAAACAAGACTTATTCTGCCTCAGACAACTAACTGTCTGGCCTCATAAGCTCGCGCAAAAAACAAAAACGATTCTCTCAGTTTCTGCTACTGGAGCCTGCCTTTTTGATTTCCACTCCTTACCGACATCACCTGTTCTCTGCTTCACTTTTCACTTTTCGCTTTCGCAGGATCATGAGCAGAATAACGCCATTCGCCCCCATCATGTCTGCTATGCCATTTGATTAAGGCTCCTTTCCCCACCCCACCCCCAGGCTGCTCCCCACTGTGTTCACTTTGATCCCTGAGCAATGCTATGGGAGAACACCTGACACTGAGCGTATGTTCTGTGCACAAAATAAACTGGAGGGACAAAAAACCCAGGGGAACTGCAGATGCTGTCAACCAGAAACAATAACCACAGTTGCTGGAAAAGCTCAGCAGGTCTGACAGCATCTGTGACGAGAAATCAGAGAGAATGTTTCGGGTCCGGTGACTCTTCCTCAGAACTGGAGGAGCTCAATTGTTTCAGGAGACAATTGATTCAATTGTCTCTAATTTTCAAGTTCTGGTCAAGACCCTTGACATAGCCACGGATACAACCCCAGTATAGTACTTTAAGGCGTGAGTCTGTAGCTGATGCTACAGGACATGACCAATATAACTCATTCACACTCAATCCCTGCCTGCCTTTTCAACGACTCCCATTGTGTAGAATTTGGACTCAAATATAAAATGGGTTCTATAAAACAGAACATCCTAATGTTTCAGCACATGAAATTTGCTGATATACATTTTCCTGAGACCATAAGGAATGATGTTGCGCTAATTGTTTTTTATTTTGATTGGGTTGTTGAATTAATGATAGGTTCTAATTTAAGAGATTTGTTTGTCATTGCTGGTTAATGGACACTTTGGACAACAAGGCAAAAATGAGGACTGCTGATGCTGGAGATTAGAGTCAGGAGAGCGGTGCTGGGAAAGCACAGCAGGTCAGGCAGCATCCGAGGAGCAGGAGATTCGATGTTTCAGGCAAAGGCCCTTCATCAGGAATGGGCCTGGCAGCCGAGGGGGCTGAGAGATCAATGGGAGGGATGTGGGGTTGGGGGGGGAAGGGAGCTGAGAGTGTGATTGGTAGATGGAGGTGGGGGTAAGGGTGATAGGTTGGAGGGAATGGAGGTTAGTGGGGTGCAAGGTGAGGTCCAAGGGGGTTCTATCCTTGTTGCGGTTGAACGGGTGGGGTTCGAGGGCCTAGGTGCGGGATGTGGATGAGATACGCTGGAGGGCATCATCAACCACGTGGGAAGGGAAATTGTGGTCTTTAAAGAAGGAGGCCATCTGGTGTGTTCTGTGGTGAAACTGGTCCTCCTGGGAGCAGATGCAGCAGAGGCGAGGGAATTGGAAACAAGGGATAGCATTTTTACAGGAGGCAGACCCCTCCAACCTATCACCTTTGCCCCCACTTCCATCGACCTATCGCACTCTCAGCTCCCTTCCCTCCCAGCCCCATTCTCCTCCCATTTATCTCTCCAGCCCCACGGCTCCCAGCCTCATTCCTGGTGAAGGGCCTTTGCCCGAAATGTTGACTCTCCTGCTCCTCGGATGCTGCCTGAACTGCTGTGCTTTTCCAGCACCACTCTCTCGACATTAGAAAACAAGTTTTAGTTGCATTCAACTGTATGGAAGTTGAGTAGCTACTGTTTCCCAGGCCACCAGCGATGTCAAGCTCTGGGACAACAGATATGTGAATACCTCTTCCAGCGTTCAGAAAGAAAGGATGGGTTTCTACAATTCATTTCACAGTTTCAGTTTCCAAAGCACCCTTTTTGAGCCAATTTGTCCTTGTGTGGTCATGTACAGAATGACCAGAATAAATTGGTTCACTTCTCCTTGATATGATTGCTGAGGCCTCTTCTGGAATACTGTGTCCAGTTCTGGTCGCCCAGCGACACGAAGGATATTATTAACCTGGAGGTGGTTCAGAAGAGATTTACCAGAATGTTGCAGGAAAAAGGTTTGAATTATACAGACTGGGCAGGCTGGAACTTTCTGCACTGGAGCACAGGAGGTTCAGAGGTAACCTCATAGTCATAGAGATGTACAGCATGGAAACAGACCCTTCGGTTCAACTCCATGCTGACCAGATATCCTAACCTAATCTAGTCCCATTTGCTAGCACCCGGCCCATATCCCTTCCTATTCATATACACATCCAGATGCCTTTTAAATGTTGAAATTGTATCAGCCTCTACCACTTCCTCTGGCAGCTCATTCCACACACACACTACCCACCCTCTGTGTGAAAAGGTTGCCCCTTAGGTCTCTTTTATATACTTCCCCTCTCACCCGAAACCTATGCCCTCTAGTTCTGGATTCCCCCATCCCAGGGAAAGTACCTTGTCTATTTATCCTATCCATGCCCCTCATGATTTCATAAACCTCTGTAAGGTCACTCCTCAGCCTCTGATGTTCCAGGGAAAACAGCCCCAGCCTGTTCAGCCTCTCCCTGTAGCTCA
>NC_057752.1:4782503-4793974 GCF_004010195.1 Chiloscyllium plagiosum
CCTCCCTCAGCACAGCTGTAATGCTATCCCTTATCAAAAATGCCACTCCCCCTCCTCTCTTGCCTCCCTTTCTGTCCTTCCTGTAGCATTTGTATCCTGGAACATTAAGCTGCCAGTCCTGTCCATCCCTGAGCCATGTTTCTGTAATTGCTATGATATCCCAGTCCCATGTTCCTAACCATGCCCTGAGTTCATCTGCCTTCCCTGTTAGGCCCCTTGCATTGAAATAAATGCAGTTTAATGTATCAGTCCTATCTTATTCTCTGCTTTGTTCCTGCCTTATAGAGGTTTATAAAGTCATGAGGGGTATAGATAGGGTAAATGGTAGCTGTCTTTTCCCTAGGATGGGGGATTTAAATGCAGTTTAATGTATCAGTCCTATCTTATTCTCTGCTTTGTTCCTGCCTTATAGAGGTTTATAAAGTCATGAGGGGTATAGATAGGGTAAATGGTAGCTGTCTTTTCCCTAGGATGGGGGATTTCAAGACTAGTGGGCATGTTTTTAAGATTAGATTCCCTACAGTATGGAAACAGACCCTTCGGCCCAACAAGGCCATACCGATCCTCCAAAGAGTAACCCACCCAGACTCATTTCCCTCCCCTATATTTACCTCTAACTAATGCACCTAACACTATGGACAATTTAGCACGGCCAGTTCACCTAACCTGCACATCTTTGTGACTGTGGAAGGAAACCGGAGCACCCGGAGGAAACCCACGCAAACAGGGGGAGAATGTGCAAACTCCACACAGAGAGTTGCCGGAATCAAAGCCGGGTCCCTGGCGCTGTGAGGCAGCACTGCTAACCACTGAGCCATCATACTGCCCTGAGGTAAGAGGGCAGAGATTTTTTAAAAAGACATAAGGGGCAATTTTTTTGTTTAGTGTGTGGAATGAACTGCCAGAGGAAGTGGTGGATGTGGCTACAATTACTTTTAAAAGACATTTGGATAAGTACACGAATGGGCAAGGTTTGGAAGGAGTAGGCAGCTGGGACTAATTGAGTTTGGGATTATGGTTGGCATGGACTGGTTAGACTGAAGGGTCTGTTTCCATGCTGGATGACTCCATGTGGGTATTCATGGCAAGGCTGGTAATTTTTGTTCATCCCTAGTTTTTATGACAAAGTTGTGTGCCATCTTTTGCAGCCCCTGTGGTGATGATACTCTTTATTACTGAAGTTTACCTTACTATATCAATGAGAGAGCTTTGAAAATTAACCAAATTATTTGGGATTGAAGTCTGATGTAGGCCCAGACCATGCAGTGTTGCTACGCTGTTGCTTGAAGGACAATGAAGCAAAAATCCAGCAGGTTTCTTTAGGTAACAGTCTAATGGCTTAATTAGTAAATTAACTTTAGTCACGATTTCTGGTGAAATCATAATTAAGTTCATTCAGAAATTGTTGGTAAAATCTAGGAGGACCTGGTCAGATCTCCCACCCCCTCCCTAAATCTTTCTTGCGCTCCGCACAAAGGCATCGATTAAGAATTCGCAGTCTCTCTTTATACTCTTCATTCTCCTGAATAACCACTCCCCTCTCCGCTCCCCCTCCTCCACCCTGCATGTGAAACCTTGTCCTCATGAAATCATCCTTCTCTGTCCTTCAAGTGCCCAGCATTTGCACCTCTTCCAGCAGTTGCCATGGCAACTCAGCGCTAACAGAGGGGCTGACGACATTGGACAAAGCCCTCCTTGTGTGGAAAAACAATTCTGAGGGCAGCTGCGGAGAATCAGATCCTTTGACACGATTGACATGATTCATGAGGTGAGGATGGGTGACGTTCAGTTCGCTACTGTGTCCCATCGTGTGTGAAGGCCCCACACAATATCCTCCTGAGGGATGAGGCCCATTTCGAATTGCTCAGAAAGAGGTTCAGACACAGGAAGGATGCAATTCAGGAGCCAGAAAAGAGTGGATCTGACTTTTTTAAAATCGCCGCCAGGGAGAGGTGGGAGAGAACAAAACCAGAGGTTGGGGGGAGGGGGCGGCAGCGGGGAGAGAGAGAGAGAGAGACAAGACAGAAACAAAGTTAAAGGCATTCTATACTAAGCTCCCCTTGCAGATGGAAAATGTCCCCTCAGAGCTCAGTGACCTGACTGGCGTGAGGTGATCAAAGGCTGCCATATTTCTGCAGGTCCTCCCAGTTAGAGAGGGGGTTGGGGTGAGGGGGATGGAGATGAATCAACTATGATTCCCCCGAGTTGATCACAAACCAGTGAAATCTTGTGAGTGTGTCTGGACAAATGGAACAGGGTTCAGCTGTGATGCTTCCTTTGGCACAAATCCTATTGCCTGCTCACTGGTGAGGATCACAACTGAAGACTGGGTGGTGGGTGCAGAGGGCAATGTTGAACAATACTTCAGTAAGCAATCGGGGCTGGTTGCCCGGGGTGGGGAGAATGGAAAGATAACTGGAGAACAAAAAAGCTTTTCCACCAGAAGAATGAAAGGGGCGGCACGGTGGCTCAGTGGTTAGCACTGCTGCCCCACAGCACCAGTGACCCGGGTTCGATTCTAGCCTCGGGTGACTGTCTGTGTAGAGTTTGCACGTTCTCCCAGTGTCTGTGTGGGCTCCCTCCGGGTGCTCCGGTTTCCTCCCACAGTCCAAAGATGTGCAGGTCAGGTGAATTGGCCGTGCTAAATTGCCCCATAGTGTGCAGGGATGTGTAGATTAGGGGGATTGGCCATGGGAAATACAGTGAGTCTGGCTGAGATGCTCTTCAGAGGGTCAGTGTGGACTTGTTGGGCCAAATGGCCTGTTTCCACACTGTAAGAATTCTAGGAAATGCCTGGTTCCCCTGACAGTTCAAACAGAAAGCAGCAAGAGCTGGACAATATCCAGTTTTGAGGTGACAGGTAACATTCACGTCACACAAACACCAGGTAATGCCCATCTCCAACAAGACAGAATTGAACCGTCACCCCTTGTCATTCAATGGCATTACCATCACTGAATCCTCCACCATCAACACCCTGGCGATTGCCATTAGCCAGAAATTCAACTGGACCGGCCACGTAAACACAGTGGGTACAAGAGCAGGACAGAAGCTCGGAATCCTGCAAAGCGTAACTCACCTTCTGACTCCCCAAAGCCTGTCCCACCATCTATAACACACAGGTAAGGATGGGATGGAATATCTTCCACTTGCCTGAATGGGGGCAGCTCCAACAACACTCAAGGAACACATCCATCCAGGACAAAGCAGCCCGCTTGTATCCAGCGTAGATTGTAGAAAATGGACCTTCAACCCATCCAGTCTGCACAAACAACCACCTAACTATTCGCATCCCATTTCCCAGCACTTGGCCCATAGCCTTGTATTCCTTGGCCTTGACTACCTTCCACACCCACTGTCTCAACCACGTGGTAACAGCGTGTGCCATCCAACAAGATGGCCTTCAACACTTGCCAAACCTCTTCCGACGGCACCTTCCACGATCACTTCCACCTGGTAGGACAAGGGCAGCAGATACATGGGAACACCCACCTCCTGCAAACTCCCCCTCGAAACCACTCCCCATCCTGACTTGGAAAGATATCACTGTTCCTTCAGTGTCACTGGGTCAGAATCCTGGAATTCCCTCCCTCCGGGCCTTGTGGGTAAACAGGTGGGCCATGAAGGCAGCTCATCACCAACTTTGCAAGGGTAATTAACTCTGGAAAATAAATGCTGACTTAACTGGCAGAGAAAGGTGTTTCCATTGATGTTGGTAAGGGTCCTTCTGGATTTGCGAACATTTTACTATTGAGTCAGTCATGCTACATCATCAGTGGATTGGCTATGTTTGGCTGTGAACTTGTGTAACAGCTTCTCCTCTGGAGAAGAACATTCAAGAATCCCTGCAGAAAATGAATTAAGGCTTCCAGCCCAAGTGTAGTTCTGAGGGAGTGCTACTCTGTTGCTGTCTTTCAGATGCGATGTTAAATCCAAGCTTTATCTGCCCACTTGGTTGGTCATAAAATATCCTATGAACTGATTTGAAGATGGATGGTGGAGTTCTCCCCACTGTCCACATTGTTATTTATAACCAAAACACATCATCTGTTGGCCATGTTTTATCTGAGAGGGTTTACTGCTTGCAAATTGGCTGCAGTGTTAGGTAGAGCTCGATGGGCCCCAGCTATGCCTGTCTCTTTGTCGACTATGTCAAACAGTCCCTCTTCAGTACCTACACAGGCACTGTACCCCAACTCTTCTGCCGTTATATCGATGACTGCATTGGTGCAGCGTCCTGCACCCCAGCTGAACTGGGGCAGTTTATCGACTTCACCCACAACGTCCACCCTGCCCTCAAATTCACTTGGTCCATCTCAGACACCTCCCTCCCCTTTCTTGACCTCACCATTTCCATCTCCGGCGACAGTCTCCAGAGAGATGTTTACTACAAACCCACAGAGTCCCATAACTACCTGGACTATACCTCCTCCCACCCAATACCGTGCAAGAACTCCATCCCGTTCTCCCAATTCCTCACCTCCTCCGCATCTGCTCGGACGAGGAGACATTCCACTCCCAAGCATCCTAGATGTTCAGCTATTTCGAACAATGTGCTTCCCCCCCCCCCACCTCTGTCATCCAGACAGCCCTCTGCCACATCACCTCCATTCCCTGTTCCACTGCCCTTTACCCGCCCCCTCGTGCCTCTGCCGCACCTGCTTGGACAAGGGAACATTCCACTCCCAAGCATCCCAAATGTCCACCTATTTAGAACAATGTGCTTTTCCCTTCTCTATCAGCCAGACAGCCCTCCACTGCACTGGCTCCATTCCCCGTTCCACTGCTCTAAGCCCCCGCCCCTCTAAATGCAATAAAGACAGAGACCTCCTTTCTTCACCTACCATCACACCAGTCTCTGCATCCAACCCATCATCCTTAAACTCTTCCACTAACTCCAACTAGACCCCACCACCAAGAACATCTTCCCCTTCCCACTCCTCTCTGCCTTCCACAAGGACCGTTCCCTCCGCCAATCCTTGGTTTGCGCCACTGTCACCACCAATTCCCCCACCCCCCCAAACTCCCAGGTACCTTCCCCTGCAACTGGAAAAGATACAAAACCTGCCGGTACAACATCCCTCTCACCTCCATCCAAGGCCAAACAGTCCTTCCAGGTGAGACAGAGGTTCACTTGCCTCTCCTCCAACCTAGCTTACTGCATCAGGTGCTCCCGATGTGGTCTTCTGTACACCAGGGAGACCAAACATACACTAAGGAAACATTTTGCCAAGCATGTCATCCGGGCCCACAGGAGCTGACCTGACCTCCCACTCACCACCCATTTTAATTCCCTTCCCACTCCTTTTCCGACATGACCATCCTTGGCCTCCTCCATTAACGCAACAAATCCAACCACAAGTTGGAGAAAGAACACCTCATCTTCTGCCTGGTCAACCTACACAGTCTGGAGGACTCAACATTGAACTCTCCAATTTCAAATAGTCTCCCTTCCCATCACCCGATTCCGACCCAGTCCCTCTCCCTCCCTTCCACTCCTCTCATCGACCCTTCCATCTAGCCACCTACCAGATTCATTCCTCCCATTGACCAACCAGGTCGTACCCTCTACCTGGTTTTCCCTAACCCCACCTCACCACCCTGCCCCCACCACCCCCTTTACCTGCAGCTCCCCCCACACCCACCCCCAGTCCTGAAGAAAGGTTACACCCAAAAACATCGACTTCTCCACCTCCCGATGCTGCCTGGCTTGCCGTGTTCTTCCAGCCTCCTGCCTGTCTACTTTGGACTCCAACATCTGTGGTGTCCTTCTTAAAAACAATATGAAAACACAATATAACAAATGCGATGGGTTAGATTAAACACTAGCCAGTTGATAAAAATTTTTGTCATTGTTTGCACCATTTGAAATCCTCTTGATCTATCGAAAGATCTGATCGGCTCAGATCCCAGGTCGGAAACAAAAAAAAACACTTCTCTGCTTTTTAGTCTTTCTCCCCATGTCCTTCGGAGATTGCTACAGTGTTGGCTGATGTGTCATAATCAGTGCTAATGATGGTGGTCCAGTATCTGATGGTCAACCTGCCAGTGAATTCCAATTGGCTCAAAAAGAATCAAATGAAACAAATGCTTTTGGAACACATCGAGAACTTGATCTGCCCAATTAACCAAGTAAAGCAGCATCAGAATAACTTCCATGTGTAGTATGAAGGAGAAGGAGGAGGGAAATACCACTTACTCTGGACACCAGTGTAAACAATCAGCACTAGTGTTAATGGCCAATTACTGTGGGCACCAGTATAAATGGTCAGTCACTGTGGGCACCAATGTAATTACCCAATTACTGTGGGTACTGGTATAAATGGCCAGTTACTGTGGGCACCAGTATAAATGGTCAGTTACTGTGGGCACCAATGTAATTATCCAATTACTGTGGGTACTGGTATAGATGGCCAGTTACTGTGGGCACCAGTATAAATGGTCAGTCGTTGTGGGCACCAGTATAATTATCCAGTTACCATGGGTACTGGTATAAATGGTCAGTCGTTGTGGGCACCAGTATAAATGGTCAGTCGTTGTGGGCACCAGTATAATTATCCAGTTACCATGGGTACTGGTATAAATGGCCAGTTACTGTGGGCACCAGTATAAATGGCTGGTATTTCACCTCTGAGCTGCTGAGATACTTTTGAAGTCAGAAACATGTCTGTACTGTAATGTCAATGTTAAAAGTTTAATTAAAAGTTAAAAGTTAATTAAAAGTTCCTCAACCATTGGTTGTGATTGAATCACATGAAAAGAAGGTGGCCCCCTTCTCCACGCAGTCTCAAGCAGTTTGTATATTGTGAGAGGTCAGACAGCTATTCAGTGGCTTGGCCAGAAAGGACAGCGTTGTACAATTGCCGTGTCTGCAAAGAATCCCATTCAATTACAATGTCGCCGCTTTCTCACAGCAACTGACTTGTCTCGATTGAAGTAATTCCAGTCACTCTTGTTATACCGAATGAATACACTGTTCCCCATTTCTTTGTAATGCAGTCAGTTGTGTAGCAGGAGCAGTGAATGTTGGTTTGACAAATTCCTCCCCTATCTATCAGGCCTGACTCAGTGCCTGAATTGACAAATTCTGTCGTCATCGAGTTGAAAACATTTGCAGTTCTGGATCTCTCTCTCTCTCCCTGTGTTGCTCACCCTCACCTGATTTCTTGCTTTTTGTAACAACACGTGCTCCCTCTCTCTCATCCTGCTTCATGCTTCTTAATTTCCTTCTCATTACATTTCTTGCCTCGTCTCTCGTTCGTCCAGCCTGTTTTAAGATGGTTTTTCTGGCCAACATGCTGGGGTTTGTGGAGCACACGGAGCAGGCTGGTCCTCTCCTGAAGGGGCTGTCTCTCAGCTGAGGCTGCCAGGGACACACACACACATACACACTCACAACCAATGATCTAGCAGCTCTGTTTCATCATGTTTCACAGGGGGTTGCTCTCCATGAGGCCTAGCAAGTTTTCTCACTGTCTGTTCCCAAACGCAGTTCATGAACTATCTGGCCCACCCGGCGCACCCAATTCTACCACCTGCCGTCCCTGGTTGAAGTCACCACTCACCTGGCATCCCCGGTGCCCACATCATTGTTAAAAGGCCACTGCAGACTCATAGGCTCCACCCACTCAAAGATGTCAGTGAAGGGGAAACTGGCGCTGCCAATCTCTGAAAGGGTCGTGGAGGGCAGGGAGGTCTCCGAACACGGGACAACCCTGGCAATGACTGGCAGTGTGGTCCGAGGCTACCCCACCAGTGTAAGTGCTGCCATCTTCTCTCCGATACCTCACACTCTCACTGTCTCTCTCTGCTCCTGTACCCACCTCCCACCCAGGCTCACGCTCTCCCACTCTCACTATTGCTGCAATATCTTGCCTGAATCACTCGAAAGGATGGAATCATTTTGTTTAAAAACATTTTGAACCACTTCATCAACCCATCCTACCACCTTTCTTACAATGGCCTTTTTGAAAATTAATTAATTGGACTTCCTACGTCTGGTTATGATCGGCACAATAGGAAGAGCTCCCATGCGCAGTGTGATGACTAACCTCTCCACAGTCTGCAGTAAAAAAAAATCCACTTAACTCCAAGTAGCAGTCAAAATCTGGAAAAGTCAACCACACAGAGACACATTCACACACAGAGACACGCACATACACACATACACACACACACAGACCACCACAAAACCACACCCCCACAAACCCACCCCCACGCACACAGATACACACACTTCCCCCGTAACCCTGCATGGTTTCTGTGCTGTGTCCTCACTACCTGAGAATCCCTCCCGCAGCAGCCTCAACAGCCCTGCCATCCACCTTCAGCTCACCCAATCCAGCCCTTTCTCTCATTCCAGGAGAAATGGGGCCGGAACAGGGAAAGCAATGGCCTGAACAGATGCCCAACATCAGGCCCCTCAGCCCCCAGGAGAGGCCCCTCAGTCCTCACTGGAGCAGACTGGGCCTGATACCCTGGGGCGATGGACACTTCCATGTCCCAAGAACCACACACACATGTCATTCTTCATCCAGTCTATCTCAAACATTAGCCCCACTGCCAGTGCCATTCCTCGACCCCTCTCTCTAACCATCACTCATTCTCTCCCTTGTGTCCTCCATTGGGTTCAGTGAGCCTGACCCCCCTCAGACCTTCAGACTTGGCTGTCTGCTGCCTGCTGATGCAGTGAGTTTGCTGAGTGCCCTGCTGGCACATGGTGCAGGGGTGGCATTGACGGAATACACTGTCCTACAGCAAGGTGCCAGGAGGGGTGTGTGTGTGTGTGAGAGAGAGACTGGGCTAATTGGCAGAGCTGTGGGCATGCAAGTGGGTACTGAGTGAGCGAGTGCTCAGGGAACAAGTGAGGAGGCGTGAGCTGCAGCCTGGTCCGATCTGTGAGCCGGATACCTGTCCTTGGATACGCACTGTCCTAGCTGCAGCCTTTTAGTGCGAGGTATTGGTACAGCCTGTCATGCAGCTCTCTGCTTCCTCAGCAGCCTGGATCAGGGAGGTGCCATGATGGCTGACACTGACCATGGCTTATTGAGGAGTGTTGCACAGTGAGTGATGATGGAGCAGGCCCTGAGGTACTGGGTGCTGAACAACATGGAGGCCGTTTACAGCCAGCAGTGAGCGAAAATCACCAGGTCTTCCACGTCGAGAATTCTTGCTGCTCTGTTTGCTCAGGTACGTTTACGATAGAAAGGTGCATATCGATGAAGTGAGATGTGCAGTTAATAATGTCATTGGCAGGTAAGAATCCCCTTTAGCAGGCAATGACAGTGAGACCTGCACTTCATGAAAAGATGCAGCAATTTGTTCCTGACATAGGCCTCCCTGGAATCTGCCGTGTTTCTGGTTATTTGATTTGTCGTTGTTAGGTGTACCTCAGTACAGTGAAAAGTTCTGTTTTGTGAGCAGTGCAGGCAGATCATAGAGTGATTAGATAGAGTGAGACATACAAGGGATCCAGAAGTGCATAAAGCAAGTTCCACATTCAATTTGAAATTGGGGAGGTCCAGTCTGATAACAGCAGGGAAGAAGCTGTTCTTGAATCTGTTAGTCTGTGTGTTTAAGCTTTTGTATCCTCTGCCCGAGGGAAGAGGTTGGAAGAGATTGTAACCGGGGTGGGGGGGGGTCTTTGATGATGTTGCTGCCTTCCCGAGGCAGTGGGAAGTGTAGATGGAGCCAGTGGATGGGAGGTTGGTTTGGGTGATGGACTGGGCTGTGTTCACAACTCCCTGTAGTTTCTCACTGTCCTGGGCAGAGCAGTTGCCGTACCAAGCCGTGATCCATCCGGACAGAATGCTTTCCATGGTACATCTGTAAAAGTTGGGGAGAGTCTTTACGGTCATGCTGAATTTCCGTAGCCTCCTGAGGGAGTCGAGGTGTTGTTGTGCTTTATTGACCATCACATCCATAAGGGCTCCTCTCGGGTTCTGCCCAACATTGGGATTGGGAATATCAGCCCGGGGTTCCCACCCGATCACCCAGTTGCAAACTGCACTGGATGCCCTGAGGGGCAAGGCTTGGCCACAGCTGCGATGCCACTGCAGTCGAGCAGCTGCCGGCGCTTCTCCCCTGAATTCATTGGGAAGAAACGAGGAGGTGCAGACCTGGCAAGACCTGGCACCTGAAGGGGGTGGGGATGGGGAGTGGTGTGCACGAATGGACGTGGGGGGGGGGAAAGTGTGTGCAGACTGACCATTAGAATCTGAGAGAACATTTCGCTGTGAATTCGACTCGTGGGAAACTTATTCCGCCTGCATTCTGGGCAACAGATCTGTCCTGGAAAACCCCATTTGCTGGATGACCGTGGTCCTTGGGCAGTCAGTCAATCGCTCCCCTCCCCTCCCCCCACACGGTCTGACGGAGGAGCTGGGTTAGGTCACTGCTGGGAAATGCTGATGAATAGACCTGCAGGGAGTGACAGCTTTACTTTGTGGTGCTGATTCAGGGACGTTTCTTTTCATATATGTGGGAAGGCGACCTCAGTTTGAGCTAGCAGACAGTGTCAACTTGCAAATGTCTCCTTTCCCATGGGGCTGGAGCTGAGGAAGGTGGGGGGGAGGGAGGAAGGTGGAGTTGAGGTGGGGGGGCAGTGGTCTGACAATGTGTGAGGAGCGAATTGAGGAGCACAGAAGCCTTTGACCTTAAACAGCATCAGGAGAGACAGAAGGGGCTTCCACAGTGCTGAGGACAAAGACCACAAATTCAGCATTAATGCAAACACTGCTGGCAGCTTGAGGGAGATGCGTTCACATCTGTTTGCCTCTTATCTAGGTGAGGACTATCAGTGTGAGGAGAATTTATTTTTGTTATGGGGAAGGGACTGAACTGGGTTACATCAGCTCAGAATGAAGTGCATTTTCATTCTTTTGCTTTCACGGTGTGTTTTTTGAGATCGAGAACGCTATCTGAAAGGCTGGGGGAATATTAACTTTCTAAAGAGCAATTAAATCAGTACTTGAAGGGGACAGAAAGTATGGAAGATCAGACCTGTGACATCGGTAAGACCATTTCTCTCCACCTTGGTAACATCAGCCAACTGTCTCAGCTTACCAACTGCTGACACTCCACATTCATGGTTCAGTAACCTCCACTTTCAACCATTCCATTGCACCCCCTGGCATGTCCCATCCACAGCGTACTCTCTGGTAATATCTTATCCAAGGTAAGAGATGTAGATTTGTACAGCAAGGAAACGGACCCTTCAGTCCAACTCATCCATGCTGACCAGATATCCTAAACTAATCTCGTCCCATTCGCCAGCACCCGGCCCATATCCCTCCAAACCCTCCCTATTCATATACCCATCCAGGTGCCTTTTAAATGCTGTAATTGTACCAGCCTCCACCACTTCCTCTGGCAGCTCATTCCACACACGTACCACCCTCTGCATGAAAATGTTGCCCCTTAGGTCTCTTTTATATCTTTCCCGTCTCACCCTAAACCTATGCCCTCTAGTT
>NC_057752.1:4794230-4810084 GCF_004010195.1 Chiloscyllium plagiosum
TAAGATTTGCTTTCCCAAAATGCAGCACCTCGCATTTATCTGAATTAAACTCCATCTGCCACTTCTCAGCCCATTGGCCCATCTGGTCAAGATCCTGTTGTAATCTGAGGTAACCCTCTTCGCTGTCCACTACACCTCCAATTTTGGTGTCATCTGCAAACTTACTAACTATATTTCCTATGTTCACATCCAAACCATTTCTATAAATGACCAAATCTCTGCCTTCTGCCTCCCAGAGCATCACTTTGCCTTCACCATTGGTGGCCATGCCTTCCGCTGCTTCGGCTCTGGAATTTCATCCCAAAACATGGTCACTACTCCGCCTCACTCTTCCTTTCTGTCACATTATGCCATATTGGTTTCAGTGCATCATGAAATTATATTGCAGTAGTGTGCATCTGTAAGATATGTAGATTAATAACATTTCTAGAGTTTGGGTTTTTCAAAATATTGTCACATGGGTGCCGGTTATTTTCATGAAAATAATTTTTTTTAAAAAAAGTGGTCAGATAGTCCTTCTCGAACAGTGACCTAGTCTCATTTATGCTGATGAACAGCTGGAGTCAGAGAGTTCTACAGCACGGAAACAGACCCTTCAGTTCAACCAGCCCAGGCCAACCCTAATCCCAAACTAACCTTGTCCCTCCTGCCTGCTCTGACATAACATAAAAAAACAGGAGCTGGAAGGGCCTATCTGGCCCCTCAAGTCCACTCTGCCATTCACTAAGAACATGGCTGATCCATTCGAGGACTCAGCTCCACTTACCCGCCCTCTCACCATAACCCTTAATTCCTTTACTGCTCAAATATCTATCTGTGCCTTAAAAACATTCAGTGAGGCAGCCTGAACTGCTTCACTGGGCAGGGGACTCCACAGATTCACAACCCTTTGGGTAAACAGGTTCCTCCCTAACTCAGTCCTCCTTATTTTGAGGCCATGCCCCCTAGTTCTAGCTGGCTGGCCCACATCCCTCCAAAACTTTCCTGTTCATATACTTATTTAAGTGATTTTTAAATGTTGTAACTGTGTCCACATCCACCACTTCCTCAGGAAGTACATTCCACCGCAAACCACCCGCTGTGGAAACAATTTGCTCCTCATATCTTTCTTTCAATCCCTCTCCTCTCACCTTAGTGGAAATGGAGAAGTCCTTGTCCGGTGGTGGCTTGCATTTCTCTCCTAGCAAGGAGCTTTTCAGAAGAAACAAAGCTGAGTTCTGGTTTTCTCTCTCCACAAATGCTGCCAGACCTGCAGAGCTTCTTCAGCATTTTCTGTTTGAATTTCAGATTGTCAGCATTTGCAGTAAGTTACTTTTATTAAAAAGAGTAAAGGGAATATGTTAGTTGAAACTTTATTGCTGGAACAGCACAGCAGGTCAGGCAGCATCCAGGGAACAGGAGATTCGACGTTTCGGGCACAGGCCCTTCTTCAGGAATCAAAACTTTCCTGTTCATATACTTATTTAAGTGATTTTTAAATGTTGTAACTGTGTCCACATCCACCACTTCCTCAGGAAGTACATTCCACCGCAAGCCTGTGCCCGAAACGTCGAATCTCCTGTTCCCTGGATGCTGCCTGACCTGCTGTGCTGTTCCAGCAATAAAGTTTCAACTTTGATCTCCAGCATCTGCAGACCTCACTTTCTCCAAGGGAATATGTTACCTTTGTTTAAAAAAAAGGTCTCGCTCGTGCAACTATCAGATCAGGAGAGTTTGGTCAGGAATCTGCAGGTTATTAAAAGCTGAAAACGTCTAAGCTCTCAGTTTAAGTCAGAAATAAAACTTTGATATAGAGACGTAATTTATCTGCATTTGAAAATCAACTCTCAGACAGTACTGGGAAATAATTGAAAATTTTGTTTTGTTTTATGTTTTAAGATATTTTTAAACAGTCTTCTACATCTAGGTCACAGAGATGTACAGCACAGAAACAGACCCTTCGGTCCAACCCGTCCATGCCGACCAGATATCCCAACCCAATCTAGTCCCACCTGCCAGCACCTGGCCCATATCCTTCCAGACCCTTCCTATTCATATACCCATCCAGATGCCTTCTAAATGTTGCAATTGTACCAGCCTCCACCACTTCCGCTGGCAGCTCATTCTATACCCGTACCACCCTCTGTGTGAAAACGTTGCCCCTTAGGTCTCTGTTATATCTTTCCCCTCTCACCCTAAACCTATGTTTAGTTTGTTGGTTTTTCTTTACCAGTTGTGGAATAAACTTCAGTTTTGTTGTCAGTGAAACCCCACGGCTTCTTATTACCTGTGTTTCAGTGACAGACTGCCATGTTAGAACAAAAAGAGTTATGCCGGACCTCATTATGGGATCTGACTTAGTACCATTGTTAACTGGTATCATTACATTCGTATATGTACCAATCCCAATCTTTTCTTTATTATTGCTGCATGCACTTTGCTGATTCATTGTGTTGACTTCCCTCAACGACTAACTCGCCATCAAGAACCCAGCACCAGAGGCTGGGATACAGAGACAGCTGGAACCCAGTACCTGAGGGCGGGGTACAGAGAGAGCTCGAATCCAGCACCTGAGGGTGGGGTACAGAGAGAGCGAGAACCCAGCATCTGAGGGCGGGGTAGAGAGAGCAAGAACCCAGCACCTGAGGGTGGGGACAGAGAGAGCAAGAACCCAGCATCTGAGGGTGCGGTACAGAGAGAGCTAGAACACAGCACCTGAGGGCGGGATACAGAGAGAGCTAGAACCCAGCACCTGAGGCTGGGATACAGAGAGAGCTAGAACCCAATACCTGAGGGTGGGGTACAGAGAGAGCTAGAACCCAGTACCTGAGGGTGGGGTACAGAGAGAGCTAGAACCCAGCACCTGAGGGCAGGGTACAGAGAGAGCTAGAACCCAGCACCTGAGGGCGGGGTACAGAGAGAGTGAGAACCCAGTACCTGAGGGCGGGGTACAGAGAGAGCTAGAACCCAGCACCTGAGGGCAGGGTACAGAGAGAGCGAGAACCCAGTACCTGAGGGTGGGGTACAGAGAGTGCTAGAACCCAGCACCTGAGGGTTGGGTACAGAGAGAGCTAGAACCCAGTACCTGAGGGTGGGGTACAGAGAGAGCTAGAACCCAGTACCTGAGGGTGGGGTACAGAGAGTGCTAGAACCCAGCACCTGAGAGTTGGGTACAGAGAGAGCTAGAACCCAGCACCTAAGGATGGGGTACAGAGAGAGCTAGAACCCAGCTCCTGAGAGTGTGGTACAGAGAGTGCTAGAACCCAGCACCTGAGGCTGGAGTACAGAGAGAGCTAGAACCCAGCACCTGAGGGTGGGGTACAGAGAGAGCTAGAACCCAGCACCTGAGAGTTGGGTACAGAGAGAGCTAGAACCCAGCACCTGAGAGTGGGGTACAGAGAGAACTAGAACCCAGCACCTGAGGCTGGAGTACAGAGAGTGCTAGAACCCAGCACCTGAGAGTGGGATACAGAGAGAGCTAGAACCCAGCACCTGAGGGCGGGGTACATAGAGAGCTAGAACCCAGCACCTGAGGGTGGGGTACAGAGAGAGCTAGAACCCAGCGCCTGTGGGCAGGGTACAGAGAGAGCTAGAACCCAGCACCTGAGGCTGGGGTACAAAGAGAGCTAGAACCCAGCACCTGAGGCTGGGTACAAAGAGTGCTAGAACCCAGCACCTGTGGGCAGGGTACAGAGAGATCTAGAACCCAGCACCTGAGGCTGGCGTACAGAGAGAGCTAGAACCCAGCACCTGAGGGTGGGGCATCGAGAGAGCTAGAACCCAGCACCTGAGGGTGGGGTACTGAGAGAGCTAGAACCCAGTACCTGAGGGTGGGGTACAGAGAGAGCGAGAACCCAGCACCAGAGGCTGGGATACAGAGAGAGCTAGAACCCAGTACCTGAGGGTGGGGTACAGAGAGAGCTAGAACCCAGTACCTGAGGGTGGGGTACAGAGAGAGCTAGAACCCAGCACCTGAGAGTTGGGTACAGCGAGAGCTAGAACCCAGTACCTGAGGGTGGGGTACAGAGAGAGCTAGAACCCAGCACCTGAGGGTGGGGTACAGAGAGAGCTAGAACCCAGCACCTGAGGGTGGGGTACAGAGAGAGCTAGAACCCAGCACCTGAGGGTGGGGTACAGAGAGAGCTAGAACCCAGCACCTGAGGGTGGGGTACAGAGAGAGCTAGAACCCAGCACCTGAGGGTGGGGTACAGAGAGAGCTAGAACCCAGCACCTGAGGGTGGGGTACAGAGAGAGCTAGAACCCAGCACCTGAGGGTGGGGTACAGAGAGAGCTAGAACCCAGCACCTGAGGGTGGGGTACAGAGAGAGCTAGAACCCAGCACCTGAGGGTGGGGTACAGAGAGAGCTAGAACCCAGCACCTGAGGGTGGGGCATAGCGAGAGCTAGAACCCAGCACCTGAGGGTGGGGCATAGCGAGAGCTAGAACCCAGCACCTGAGGGTGGGGTACAGAGAGAGCTAGAACCCAGCGCCTGTGGGCAGGGTACAGAGAGAGCTAGAACCCAGCACCTGAGGGTGGGGTACAGAGAGAGCTGGGTGGGCTCGAGCTCTGTATAATTTTAACGCCACCTTTGTCACAACGTTAATAGATTCCGAGGTTGGCTCTGATCAACCTGCACAATATCACTTGCGAGTGTATGCTATGATCTGTCTGCATTTTTCCTGGCCTTTGTGTTCCCAGCATCTTCCATTAGTTCCAGCACTTCCTCTCTCTATTCATGCACTACCTCCCCCGCCCCCACCCCACCCCAGCGTCTATCTCCATTACACGGCACTAATAATGGGAATTACAGCAAATCTAATACTGCTTCTGCCCACATAATGACTAAGTGGAGCCGGATGTAGAACCTATTAAAGTCCGATCACATTCCGTAATCTCACTGGTGAAGTTAAGCTGTTGTTCTACACAGTAACAAGTGATTACAGTGACCAGAATACAATCTATCTCTTTTAATTATCCCACTGGGGATGCTGTTATACTGCTCCATTTTTCCCCTCTGTGAACGATCCAGTCAATACGTTTTGGGGAGAGGGAGATATTTTAGTGTTTCTTTCACCTTTACAAAGTAGTGCAAGAGATTTCTTCCCCAAGAGCTGTTGCTGGATCCTGAATCATTGACTGGCCGTGGATTTCACAAAAATGGTGAACGAGGATGTGAAACGGACCCAGATAAGAAAGATCTTGCATTTGCATGGTGCCTTTCCCAACCTCTGAACGTCCCCGAGAGTTTCATAGCTATTCTTTCAACAGCACCCCGTGCAAGTTCCCCCCCAAGCCACTTCCCATCCTGAATTGGAAGTCTATCGCCGTTCCTTCACTGTCACTGGGTTAGAATCCTGGAACTCTCTCCCTCAGAGCATTATGGGTCATATCACAGCAGGTGGACTGCAGCGGTTCAAGATGGCAGCTCACTCCTATCTTTTCAAGAGGCAACTAGGGACAGGGCAAGAAATACTGGGCCCAGCCAGTGACGCCCACATCCCAAGAATGGATTAACAAACCCGGTGCAGGGATTGAAACACAGAACCCAATTTCTCAGACTATCTCCCATAAGCAGTAAGGAGATGCATTTCCACGACATTTGATTTTAATGTTACAGATTCAGGGCTAGGACACTGAGAGAATAGCGCAATGGAATTTTTCTGTCCACCTGAACCGATGGACAGGCCTAAGTTTAAAGTCTCCTCCAAAAGATGTCCCCTTTAAAGCAAACTCCTGTCAATTCCCTTGAGCATAGTGGCTCAGTGGTTAGCCCTGCTGCCTCACAGCACCAGGGACCCGGGTTTGATCCCAGCCTCAGGCGACTGTCTGTATGGAGTTTGCATTTTCTCCCCGTGACTGTGTGGGTTCCCTCCGGCTGCTCCGGTTTCCTCCTACACTCCAAAGATGTGCAGGTTAGCATGGATCGGCCATGCTAAATTGCTCCACAGTGTCCATGGATGTGCAGGTTAGGTGTATTAGTCAGGGGTAAATATAGGGTAGGGGAATGGGCCTGGGTGGGATACTCTTCGGAGGGTCGGTGTGGACTTGTTGGGCCAAAGGGCCTGTTTCCACACTGTAGGGATTCTATGAGTCCAAAGATGCTTGGGCTAGATGGATTGACATTGGGAGATATGGGATATGGGACGTGGGTCTGGGTGATGCTTTTCAGAGAGTTAGTGTGGGCTGAATGACCTGAAATATGACACCTTCCAGTGATATTAGGGCAGAAGCTTGATCAAATCAGATGGGCCAATGGGCTGAGGAGCGGCAGATGAAGTTTAATTTAGATTAATGTGAGGTGCTGTATTTTGGGAAAGTAAATCTTAGCAGGACTTATACACTTAATGGTAAGGTCCTAGGGAGTGTTGCTGAACAAAGAGACCTTAGGTTGGAGGGTTTGAGCTACAGGGAGAGGCTGAACAGGCTGGGGCTGTTTTCCCTGGAGGGTCGGAGGTTGAGGGGGTGACCTTATAGAGGTTTATAAAATCATGAGGGGCATTGGTAGGATAAATAGACAAAGTCTTTTCCCTGGAATACGGGAGTCCTGAACTAGAGGGCATAGGTTTAGGGTGAGAGGGGAAAGATATAAAAGGGGCAACTTTTTCACTGAGGATGGTACGTGTATGGAATGAGCTGCCAGAGGAAGTGGTGGAGGCTAGTATAATTGCAACATTTAAAAGGCATCTGGATGGGTATATGAATAGGAAGGGTTTGGAGGAATATGGGCCAAGTGCTGGCAGGTGGGACTAGCTTGGGATATCTGGTCAGCATGGACGAGTTGGACTGAAGGGTCTGTTTTCGTGCTGTACATCTCTATGACTGTATCTCAAAAGGAAGAAGTGGACAGGTTGTTGGGGGGAGTGGAATTCCAGAGTTTGGGACAAAGGCAGCTGAAGGCTATGGCTGCTGATGGAAACTGGGGATAAACACAAGGTGGATTGTAGGGTTGGAGCAGATGATAGAGATAGGGAGGAGTGAGACTCTTGTGGGATTTGAAAACAGAATTCATAGATATGCTGACTGGGCAACTGCAGTATTAGCCTTTCGCCAGAGGTGTCTCTAGTGTACAGCAATAGCAGTTTGCAGGGTCAGGTTATCCTGGAGAAGAGGCGCACAGTCTCTGCCAAGGTAGCAACACGGCTGGTTGAAGTTTTAAAAGCTTCCTTTGATTTTCTGATTAAGTCCTTTTTCATTTCGCCTCTTTATGAGGGGGCAGGGCTTTTGTTTGATTTTCACATGATAACAATAAGGCAACCCAGTTCCGCCTCGTGAATTATTTGAGCAAAGGATACAGATTAGGAAACCCATTCAGTCAATGATTCCAGAAAAAAAAACTAACAACTGATGCCTTTATTTCTTCAGAAATTCCACATTGGCGGCTCTACCCATCAATCCCTTCTGTGTATTTGTCACTCTGAGCATCAAGAATGGGTTGTGTCAATGCTACATGTCCCCCTCATTAAATTTGAGCCTGTTCCCTAATCCCATTCAATTTAATTTGAGTTATATTTCAATTTGAATTTTCCACACAGGTTACAAGATGGAGGCAGTTATTTTCTGATCAATGTTTGACCAGGAGGAGCAACCAGTCCAAGTTTTGGTTTAGCGGCGTTTTTAATATAATTCATCATCACTCAGAATCTTCTGTTGTGATTTATTCCAGCCAATCATTTGCAGGTTATCACTCTCTCCTTTTAAACACGATGAGAGCATGTCAGAAAAAAAAACCATCTCAAAAAAAATAAGCAGGAGATTAGAATCTCCTCAGTTGAGGACTGACTCCGTGCTGACTGGCCACAGTCAGCGTACTGTGAACGAGTAAATAAAGAGTGACTTGATGACAGAACCTATCCTCTGAAAACAAAACAATCTCAGGAACAGGCCTGCATTTTCTTCCAGAGAGAATGCAGCTCCTGCACAATTTACCAATAGTTAATACAGGTCCCTCTAATTAGTCAATTCTACCTTGGCTACAGTTGAAGTGTACTTCATGCAGAAAACTATAGAACTAAGACATTATATGCAAGTGACATTAAAATACAACATAATGCACATTCTGTGCTACTGGAATCAAGGGGAGGGAGCTGACTGCTGCTATTCACTAGCTTGGGCATTGACCCTGAAGTTAACTTGTATATTGCTTCCACGAAAACTTTTAATGGCTGTGTCTTGAGCTGTCTAAAGCCTAATCTCTGGAATTCCCTCCCTAACTCTCTGTTTCACTCCAGCTCTCTCTCTCCTTCTTTAAGAAGACCCTTTCAAATCTACCGAGATAGCATTGAGCTGGGTACAGCCAGATAACCAGCTGACATGCCCATCCAACTGTGGGTACAGATTCTATCAAAGGTGGCCAATCTATAATGCCTAGATCACTTGGCAGGTTCAAAAGATTGGGCATGTGGGCATTGTACTGGGAGAAGCTGCCAGCACTTCAACCCTGCAAGAGTGGATAGCTACAATGGAGAACAGAACAGGAAATAAAGATCATCAGCAACAAGAAACAAATGGGTTAATTTTAATCACAATTCTCTACATTTGTTTTATCCCTTTTAAATGTTCACTTTTATCAAGAAATGCTTTAGAGGAGCAGAGTAGTGTAGACATGTTGTACTTGTTCCAAAGACCAGCCTGTATTCCTTTAAACAACATGCTATTTGTCTGTTTGGATGGGGCATTGTCACAGTAACAGTCAGTTTTGAAGTTATGTTTTGAAGTGGAAGTTGATTTTGAAGTTTTCAAGACCCCTTCAATTGTTTCTGACTGGAAACAACAAATATTGGAGATCACAGCGGGTCAGGCAGCATCCATGGAGAGAGAGCGAGCTTACGCTTCGAGTCTGAATGACCCTTCATCAGGGCTGGCCAGCATTCATGCTGTAGTCAGGGATTGGGGAGTGTGGGAGTTGTGGGAGAAAGGATGTTGATAGTTCAGATTAAGTGATTGGACACACCATTGTTCACAAGCAGGACCTTGCCATAGCCAGTCATTTTAACCCAGCGTCCTGCTCACATGCCCCACATGTGTCTGTCCTTGGCATACTGCAGTGTTCCAGTGAATCACAGCGCAACCTGGAGCAACATCGTCAGACTAGGCACTTTACAGCCTTCTGGACTTAATATTAACTCAACACCTTCAAATTGTGAAGCCGCTCCCATTCCTCCCCTCTCTTTTAGCTTTACTTGTTCCATTCTCTGTCACCATGTCCACTCTCCCCTTCCCCCACCCGTGGGATTACCTGTTCCTCCCAGTCTGCCAGTTAGACACACCATTGTTCTGCCATTCTCACAGTACCACCACTTAATCTGAACATTGAGCATCCTTTCTCCCCCAATACTCCACACCCCACCAACCTCCTCCCAGCTACAGCATAAATGCTGCCCCCTCCACACTTCATGTCAGCCCTGACGAAGAGTCATCTCGACCCGAAACATGAGCTTGCTCTCTCTCTGCGGATGCTGTCTGACCCACTGTGATCTCCAGTGTTTGTTATTTTCAGTGCAGATCCCAGCATCTGCAGTAATTTGCTCTGACACTGTCTGACTGGGCTCGCCTTGTAAATTCACTAAACCACTTCTAGGGTTTATCGAGGATTGAAAAAAATGCAATGGCTGTCTCACTCGCTAGCCCCAGCACTAACGGTGAAGTGGGATGGAAGTGCAGAGACTGGATCCAACCCCAGTCTAGGCTGTGTACTCAGATCTAGCCTGGGGTAGCAGCAATGGTAGTGCTATTGGTGAATCAGTCTGTGGAAAAAGGGGCGAGTCACACAGGAGGAGATCTCCTTTCCTGTTGATCAATCAATGAGTCTTTTTTTGTTGTTATTCATTCATAGGATGTGGGTGTCACTGACTGGACTGCCATTTACTAGAAGACAGTGAGGTCTGCAGATGCTGGAGATCAGAGTTGAGAGTGTGTTGCTGGAAAAGCACAGCAGGTCAGGCAGCATCTGAGGAGCAGGGAAATCGACGTTTCAGGCCGGAGCCCTTCATTAGGAAAGAGGCCTCTATACCAAAATGTCAGTTTGCCTGCTCCTCAGAGGATCCCCATTTACTGCCCAGAGGGTAGTTAAGAATCAACCACATTGCTGTGGGTCTGGACTTACACATAGGCCAGACCAGGTAAGGATGGCAGGTTTCCTTTCTTAAAGGACATTACTAAACCAGATGGTCATCATTAAACTTGCATTGCCAGTTTGTTATTGAATTCAAATTCCATGATGGGGGTGGGGGGGGGGGGGTTGAACCCAGGTCACTGGAACATTACCCAGGCTTCCAGATTAATCGTCCAGTGATAACCCCACCAGGCCATCTCCTCCCCTTGCGCCATTAGCTTTCATATAGACAGCACCTGGCTTAGCTGTAATGGCCCTCACAGCGGAGTCCCCAGGCTCCCTCTGTCTGTGAGTGGCCGTTTGATAAGGCAGAGGAGGGCAGCTGACACCAGTCAGGAGTGCAGGGGATACAATTTGGCTAGAACAGAGCGTGCAGTTTGGCTGGAGGGGGAGGCTGAGGTGACGGGAAAGAAACTGATTGCAAGAAAGTAAAACAAGAGGCCCCTCCACTTTCTGAAGAGCTGTCTCCCAGTTCCAAACTTATCAATTTCAAGAGCAGTGACTGTACAATTTTGACAGGAGTAATCGGGAACTTCAGAATTCCCAACCCTGATTTATGATTACAGGCAAAGAATCATTAACTGAGAAACAACGGCCTGGAAATTCAGCTACTTATTCATTCACTGCACCAAGGGAGTCACAGCAGGACAGCCAAGAGCAGCAAAGGCTGCCTTCAACTCATTGGTATAATGTTAGCCATCATGAGGGATAAATGCACCATTATGTATGGCAAGGGGAACTGCAACATAAGCTTTCTCCCATCCCAGACTGGACAGGCTTCACATAGAGAAAATGCAAAGAGACTGAAAAAGGAGCAGACAATTTGCAGATGCAGTGGAGACTTTGGCTTAAGGTATGTCACAATTCACTGTTAGCTGTTGAAATTTCAATTAACGACTTACTTATAAGTTCCTATAGCTGTTGAAATTTGGATTAACTACTTCGGGGACTGCTGTTCGAAAGGGTTACTGGGTCTAGTGATTGAACGAAGAGTTGATCGTGCCTCTTGATTGGATCTAAATTCTAAACAAGTTGCAAGACGCACCTTAGCCTGCACAAAGTGAATCTGGTGTATAGCAGTGAAAGGCTTGCATTGTTACAGCGCCTTTCATGAGGTCAGACTACCTTTGCTGAGGTGTGGCCACTGTTCTAATGCTGAAAGGTACCAGCCAATGCACAGCAAGGTCCCAAAACCAGCAACATGATAGTGACCAGAGAATTTGTTTCCACTACATTGGTTGAGGGATGACAATAGGCTCAGGAATCGGGGAGAGCATGCTCTGAATTACTGGGGCCTTTTGGGATGCCCTGAGTCACTACAAGGTGCTATTTCCTTTCCTGGGAGAAAGTGAGGACTGCAGATGCTGCAGGATCAAGAGTGTGGTGCTGGAAAAGCACAGCCGGTCAGGCAGCATCCGAGGAGCAGGAGAGTCGACGTTTTGGGCATAAGCCCTTGGTTACAGGAATAAAGGATGAAAACGAGGGCAAATGAGGTGAATGTTAATGCGGCTTAAGAAAGGCATCCTCCTGCAATGCAGGAATGTGGATCTTTTGTAAACAGATTAATAACGCAGCCAGCAAGTGCTGTGTGTGTTTGGGGTGGGGGGGGGGGCAGTTGAGAAACATTCACGAGGGATCGCATTGAAAAGAGCTCTCTCCTCCAGCGTCAGGTTGTCAGTTGTATTCCCTCGAGGTGTGCCGGTATGCATCTGATGTCCCATTGATGGCGCTGAGAGAGGGCCAAGGTCACGCTGATGTTTATTGAAAGGCTCATGGATATTCAGCAGGCTTCAGAGTGGGCTGCAATAAATCATCCGAATCTCTGCTGAGGGAAGGGCCAGGGGCAAATGCACTCACCTCTGTGGCTCTGCAGCTGATGCTGGTACAGGAGTGCACTGCTACCAGCTGGCAGAACTCAAAACCTTAGGGCACTTAGCAATGAAACAGTAAAGAATTCGAACAACACAGCAGCTCTCTTTCTAATCCGAAGCGCTATTTATCTTGGGCAAATGCTTTGGTATGAGTTATCGAGAGGATCAGAATGTGGCCAGGCTGGCTATGATAGTATCAGCCATGTGTCAGTTCCTGGCTACTCTTGCCTCTGAATCAGAAGGTTTGAGACCCACGTGGGGATCTTTGGGTGCAGAAATCCAAGCTGAGACTCAGTGGCGCAGTATTGAGGGGGTGCTGTACTGTCGGAGGTGTTATCTCTCGGATGAAACATGAAATCAAGATCCCAATTGCCTGCTTGTGAGCTTGTAAAACCTCCCGCTGTTTTAAAAGGTCAAGGAGTTTTCTCTGGTGCCCTGGCCGATATTTAGCACCACTGCCTCACAGCACCAGGGTCCCAGTTTCGATTCCAGCCTCGGGCAACTGTCTGTGTGGAGTTTGCACATTCTCCCCGTGTCTGTGTGGGTTTCCTCCGGGTGCTCCAGTTTCCTTCCACAGTCCAAAGATGTGCAGGTTAGGGTGGATTGGCCACGCTAAATCGCCCACGGTATTAGGTGCATTAGTCAGAGGGATTATGGGTGGTACAGTGGCTCAGTGGTCAGCATTGCTGCCTCACAGCACCAGGGACCCAGGTTCAATACCAGCCTCAGGCGACTGTCTGTGTGGAGTTTGCACATTCTCCCCGTGTCTGCATGGGTTTCCTCCCACAGTCCAAAGATGTGTAGGTCAGGTGAAGTGGCCATGCTAATTGTCCATTGTGTAGGTGCATTAGTCAGAGGGAAATGGGTCTGGGTGGGTTACTCTTCGGAGGGTCGGTGTGGACTGGTTGGGCAGAAAGGGTCTGTTTCCACACGATAGGGAATCTAATCTAAACCAACAAAATCTGGTCATTAGCATAGTCATATGGCGTACTGGCTTTTATTGGTAGAGGAATTGAGTTCCGGAGTACTGAGGTCATGTTGCAGTTGTATAAGACTCTGGTGCGGCCGCATCTGGAGTATTGTGTGCAGTTTAGGTCGCCATAGTATAGGAAGGATGTGGAGGCACTGGAACGGGTGCAGAGGAGGTTTACCAGGATGGAGTTCATGGAATGCCCTGCCAGTTGCAGTGGTGGACTCTCCCTCTTTATGGGCATTTAAGCGGGCATTGGATAGGCATATGGAGGATAGTGGGCTAGTGTAGGTTAGGTGGGCTTGGATCGGCGCAACATCGAGGGCCAAAGGGGCTGTACTGCGCTGTATTCTTCTATGTTCTATGTAGAACAGTAGGTACACCTCAGAAAAGGAATTCACTGGCAGTGGAAGAAGTGCTAGACATATATAAGCCCCCTTGTTTTTTCTTCATTCATAAACTGGAATCCATCAAGTCTGATTCATACATTGGAATGCAACATGAGCCTAATGTTTCAAGCTGCACATTCTCAGCTGGAGTTCTGGGCAGGGAGTGTTAACAGAATTCCAGCAGCAACTGGATAGAATGCCTCGCTCTCTTATTAAATGGTGCTTGAAACTTCCGTGTTTGACTTCTGAAAGATATTTACAATTGCAACAGCACTTCAGGAATGTTGACACCAACTGGCTCACAGTTGACAGGCAACAACCATAATAACCATAATACAGCCTTACTGTACCGCCGGTTTCAACTGCTCTCCCTGTGGCACTGCCAGCTTCAACTGTGCACATGACATCATTGGCAGCTCAGACCAATCACCCTGTGGCTCCGCCAACTTCAACCATTTATCCTACTGCATGGAAATGTAGACTTTGCCAACTTCAACTGTTGTCTCTATTGCACTCACTGCCATTCTGACTACTTGCCATGGTATAGACGACCTGTGTAAATTAGGTTGTCGACTGCTGATGCCGCAGAAACAGTGCCAATGCTGGCGAGCACTGGCATTCCTTGCAAATTGCTGACCGCCGGTTTCAATTTCGAAGCTCCTTGGATGCTGCCTGAACTGCTGTGCTCTTCCAGCACCACTAATCCTGAATAACCTGACAGTGTATCCCGGAAATGGAAATTTTTATCATTGGAAGGTTTGACATTCTTTGCAGCCCTGGTCGAATTAATTGGACTGTCCTTTTAAATGACGATTCCCAGCAGTGGGGTGCCTCCTAATTCTGCTGGTGCTGCATAACCAGGTCATTTATTTCTGCATTCACCCTTCCAAGGATAGATCCAGTCTCCCTATATTGTGGAGGAGTCGAAAGGTCAGCCACTATTCCAATGGCCGCTTTTGTCTGTGTTCAGCTGAGTGGCGAGAATTGAAAAGAATTGGATTGAACTGAATTCCGCGAGGCTGGGCACCTCCATGCGGTCTGCAACAGAGCGGAAATAACCCTCGACTTGTCATCTCATGCTCTGACCTGCAGCTGCTTCACAAAAAAGACCAAGTGTTCAGCACGAAAGGACCTGGGCAGAGTGCATCAGTAGCAGGGAGGGGTCACCTGGGGGTCACAAAAGGTGCTTCTATCAGAGGGTGAATGTAGCTGTGGTGCTGCAGAGCACATGGGAGGTCCTGTCCACACAAATGTCTCCCCTTGCCGCTCTCACAAACAACTTCAAACAATTCGGCAAGAGATGCAGCAAAAAAGGGCAGAGAGCAAAGATTTAACAACATGAAGAAAATAAAAGGGTGGAGTGTGGTGGAAGGACAGGGAGAGTTAGGGGAGCTTCTGGTCCTCTGCGACATGTTGAGGGGGTTGTCATGGTAACCACTTTGATGTGACACCAACTGGGAATGATAAATAGTGAAGGGGAGAGCGATCAGGGAGGAACAAGGCCAGTGGAGTGTAACATTTCAACTTGGTCTCCCAATCAGTCAGACCACCAGCTTACTGGGCGGGGGTGGGGAAGATCGACAACATGAAAGAAAAAGTTGACAAGAGGGGAATTGATATGTAAAAGCTAATAACACTTTATTAAAATCAGAGACACTTTCCCTCCAATCAACCACAAATTCAGAAACTCCGCAGTTCAGGATGAGGTAAGTGTGTAACTTAGTTTTTGTTCCCCCTACTCCTCATCTGGTGGGTTCCTCAATGTTCAGGCCTAGCTTTGGCCTGCTTGTTGTGTCTGGGGCCTTTCATCAGCAAGTTCTTTATGGCCCAGCAATTGTGGTGCTATTGAGGTTGCACCCATTGTGTGAACAGCTTCCTTACCCCCACAAGGGTGACGCTACTCCTGTGGACAATCTTCATTTTAGTTTGGAAGCAAGGTCAGTGAAGAGACTTGCTGTCAGTGTCATGGAGAAAATGTGGAGAATCACCAGGAGATGCAGAGGGTTCTTCAAGAAGTAGGTCTTTTATTTGCAACAAAAAACCTTAACACTCAGAAAGCAGATTCTTGAATGCCCCCAAACCTCAGGGTTTGTGACTTTTAATATCTTTTTTTATCATGTTTCTGTTAGCGTATCAGCATATCCAACTATATTATTCAAAGTACCTCACGCTAGCTACACAATAAACCAGTGATGTTAGTTCCCACTATCTCTTTAATTGTGCCCCTATAGATTTTCCTACATTCTACTTAATGTTATTCAAATGTCACGATTAGATATTTAGTGTCAGCTTTTGCAACAATGGTCTTAATATTTTCCTAATGTCATAGAGTCATAGAGATGTACAGCATGGAAACAAACCCTTCGATCCAACCCGTCCATGCCGACCAGATATCCCAACCTGATCTAGTCCCACCTGCCAGCACCCGGCCCATATCCCTCCAAACCCTTCCTATTCATATACCCATCCAAATGCCTCTTAAATGTTGCAGTTGTACCAGGCTCCACCACTTCCTCTAGCAGCTTATTCCATA
>NC_057752.1:4810245-4816384 GCF_004010195.1 Chiloscyllium plagiosum
GTCCCAGTCGATGTTTGGAAAGTTAAAATCCCCTATCATAACCACTCTATTTTTATTACAGATAGCTGAGATCTCCTTCTAAGTTTGTTTCTCAATTTCCCTCTGACTATTAGAGGGTCTATAATACAATCTCAATAAGATGATCATCCCTTTCTTATTTCTCAGTTCCACCCAAATAACTTCCCTGGATGTATTTCTGGGAATATCCTCCCTCAGCACAGCTGTAATGCTATCCCTTATCAAAAACGCCACTCCCCCTCCTCTCTTACCTCCCTTTCTGTCCTTCCTGTAGCATTTGTATCCTGGAACATTAAGCTGCCAGCCTGTCCATCCCTGAGCCATGTTTCTGTAATTGCTATGATATCCCAGTCCCATGTTCCTAACCATGCCCTGAGTGCTTGCCAGTCCGCAGCAACTCTCCAGTGCGAAACGCTTGATGGAAGGGGTGTTTCTAACACAGTTGAACAGCTTGTCAATCTGGCCGCTAATCCTTGCCACAATCCACGCCATTTTCCAAGGGCTAAAAAGAATGTGAGGAGACACAGAGCAAACAAGCCACTGTCTCCTCATCAACCTACTGTTACCTACCTCAGCAAAGAAACTCAGGCAAATTACTACAACACCATTTGTCCTTCAGAAATCCATTTCGGCTTAATAGAGAAAAAGGAAAAGTCCCATGTTGGTTCTGTCGCTCATGCCTTCGGGACGCCATGCTTTTATATTGCACATCACTGGATGACTCAAACCACTTCGAGGCCAATTAAGTAATTTTGAATTGGAGTCACTGTTCTAATGTAAGCTCCTGCAACACCATTGTAATAATATTGGATAATCTCATTGATTAAAGGCTAACCAACTGGCCAGGGTACCTGGGATAACTCTCGTTCTGGTCTTCAAATAGATCTTTTGCATCCACCTGAGCAGATTCATGGGATCTTGACTTCATGGGATCTCATTCAAAAAACAGCACCTCCAACAATGCAGTATTGCACTGGAATATTTTCCGGCATTGACTTTTGCGCTGTGAGGTCTGAACTTAGAACGGTGGATAGTATGGTGGCTCAGCACTGTTGCCTCCCAGCACCAGGGACCCGTGCTCAATTCCAGCCTTGGGCAAATGTCTGCATGGGGGTTTGGGGGGGTTTCCTCTGGGTGCTCTGGTTTCCTCCCACAGTCCAAAGATGTGCAGGCTAGGTAGATTGGCCATGCTAAAGTCTCCATAGTATTCAGGGATGTGCGAACTAGGTGGGTGAGCCATGGGAAATGTGGAGTTGTGGGATATGGTTGGGGTCTGGGTCTGGGTGGGATACTCTTTGGAGGGTCGGTGCAGACACGCTGGCCCGAATAGTCTCCTTCCACACTGTAGGGGTTCGATTTTCAAACAGTGTGATTCAGAGACTAAACCCCAGCTGTTACACTTTAAGCCTTTGAAGAGAATGTGAAGGTAAATTGGGTTATCCATGCCTCCATTTTTTAAACAGGATGTGAATAATGAGCTCGCAAATGACACACCGCACCCTGGTAGGATGAAACGTTACAATGTACATTTTTATTGACCACACGAATAGAAGAGGCAAGGTCTCAGGGATTGCTAAACAGTAAGAGTTCTGATAAAAACAACTTAATTTTTTGGTATACTTGTAGTTTTATTTTAACATGGCAGAGTAAATTCATGGCTCCTGGATTAGCTGCGACTATCTGTGCTCAAGAGGAGCATGGCTCAGAGACAGAGGACTGTGGTGTTGCAGCACTGTGAACCTCCCTGATGGGAGCCTGCTGTTAGTGAATTGACTTTAAAATTAATCTCTAGGCTCCCTTCCAGTTTTTCTTCTCTCCTATCAGGATCACACAGTATCATCAAAGAGAAAAGGGAGATTATAAAGAATTAAAAAGAAGGAACACTTATCCAGCACTGTCCAGCATTGGATAGATCTGGGAATTTGCACTAAATCTAAATGCTGATTCATTTAGCACAGTGTTTCGAAATGTTATTAAATAGTTTGAGCAGGTGAGCAGACACAAAGCACTTATCCTCCAAGCAGTTGCACTAAGACAGATTACCTGGTCACTGTCTCACTGTTGTGTCATGGGAGATGTGATCGTGAAAGGTGCCATAAAATGCATATTCCATGTTGATACTGTACACTAGCCATCATCTAATATAAAATAGTTTAAAGCTGAATTCTTAAATTCTCTCACAATGACTCAAGAGTGTGTGCAGTGAGTAACTACGTTTAAATAGACTAGGTGACCCGAGATTTGATCCCTGTTGTTCTCAGCTATTGTAGTAGTGGATAAGTAGTAAAACTGGCCTCAGTATACTTTGGCTGTGAAAGTGGTTACAAACAGCCAAGTCCCGTTCCTGGTTTCTCTCCCGTTTGCTTTGTTGAAAGATTATGGTGAAGCCTCACACTGTCGAGTAGCACACTAACTCTCACTGTCTCGGCTCACCCGTGAGAACAGCTGCTTGCCTGAAGCACCAAAGGGCTGGTGGATAGCAATCAGAAACAGGAGCCTGTCTGATCTTCTCCAGGAGTGCAGAAGGTGAATAGTCACACTGCCCTGGATGAGATCAGTGCAGACAGGGGAAGGGGTTTGCGGGGGGAGGTGGGGGGTGGGTGAGGTGTCGGCTGGAAGTGCAGTGACTTATCAAGAAGGGAGAGCTCAACGATGCAACTGATGGTAGTTGCAATAGAAGTGCCATTGTCATTTAGATTAGATTAGATTAGATTAGATTAGATTACTTACAGTGTGGAAGCAAGCCCTTCGGCCCAACAAATCCACACCGGCCCGCCGATGCGCACCCACCCAGACCCATTCCCCTACATTTACCCCTTCACCTAACACTGCGGACAATTTAGTGTAGCCAATTCACCTGACCTGCACATTTTTGGACTGTGGGAGGAAACCGGAGCACCTGGAGGAAACCCACGCAGACACGGGGCGAATGTGCAAACTCCACACAGTCAGTCATGTTGCAGTTGCAATCGTCGATTGGTACGTCTATAAAGAGTCTGACCACTGTAATCATTTATTGATTATAGATAATGCTACCAATCTGATGAAGCACTGCGAACTTGGATTTCTGTAGCAACCTGCACCAACTCAAGATGTTCCAAAATGCTCCCAGCCAATTAAGCATTTTTGAATCAGAGTCATTATTGTAGAGCTGAAAATGTGTTGCTGGAAAAGCACAGCAGATCAGGCAGCATCCAAGGAGCAGGAGAAACGACGTTTCGTGCATGAGCCCTTCTTCAGGAGCATTCAGTATGAAAAATCAGTTAACAAGGTGAAAAGTATTCATTTTGTTAAGCAAGTTATTCATTCTATAGCGCCAGATGGCTTAATCTCTACCATTGACACTCACTGATTGTAATGGTCACCTGATCAATCTGTATGCTGCCGTATTTGGATGCTCCTCCCTGTAAAATGCCTACATAATTCATTAAGAAACTGATTTTCCAGAGAAGACCATGATCTCATGTCCCTGTGCACATGGGCAATCATTCTCTCTCCCTCCGAGGCCCGGAATAAAGATGAAGGAGGCAAAACTATACAGTGTCTCTGAGTATGTGTGTATACTGTATCAGTGTGTATGTGCATCTGTATAGTGTATCAGTGTGTATGTGTATTGGTATGGTGTATCAGTGTGTACGTGTATCGGTATGGTGTATCAGTGTGTATGTGTATCGGTATGGTGTATCAGTGTGTATGTGTATCAGTATGGTGTATCAGTGTGTATGTGCATTGGTATGGTGTCTCAATGTGTACGTGTATCGGTATGGAGTATCTGTGTACGTGTATCGGTATGGTGTATCAGTGTGTACGTGTATCTGTATGGTGTATCAGTGTGTATGTGTATTGGTATGTTGTCTCTGTGCATGTGTATGTGTATCAGTGTGTACGTGTATCGGTATGGTGTATCAGTGTGTATGTGTATTAGTATGGTGTATCGGTGTGTATGTGTATCTGTATGGTGTATCAGTGTGTACATGTATCTGTATGGTGTATCAGTGTGTATGTGTATCGATATGGTGTATCAGTGTGCATGTGTATCAGTATGGTATATCAGTGTGTATGTGTATTAGTATGGTGTATCGGTGTGTACGTGTATCTGTATGGTGTATCAGTGTGTATGTGTATCGATATGGTGTATCAGTGTGCATGTGTATCAATATGGTGTATCAGTGTGCATGTGTATCAGTATGGTATATCAGTGTGTGTACGTGTATCGGTATGGTGTATCTGTGCGTACGTGTATCGGTATGGTGTATCAGTGTGTACATGTATCTGTATGGTGTATCAGAGTGTATGTGTATCGGTATGGTGTATCAGTGTGCATGTGTATCAGTGTAGTGTATCTGTGTGTATGTGTATCGGTATTGTGTATCAGTGTGTACGTGTATCGGTATGGTGTATCAGTGTGCATGTGTATCAGTGTAGTGTATCTGTGTGTATGTGTATCGGTATGGTGTATCAGTGTGCATGTGTATCAATGTAGTGTATGGTGTATGTGTATGGTGTAGTGTATGGTGTGTATGTGTTACATCTGTATGTGTGTGGGCTATGCCTGTGTGAGTGTATGTAATTTAATTAATAATAAACCTACATCACTTCCAATCATGACATTTAAGTAATTCAAAAAGTCAAGTACAAACTTGAAAGAATTCTTATTTCAAGAAGACAAAATAAGAATCATTGAGTATTAGTATTAGTTTACAGTGCTCTGGATGCGTTAAATTGATTGAGTTTTGCATTCAGTTTGGGATGGGAAAGAGTGGGTCCAAAACTTATGTTTTGAAGTTACAGTCAAGCAATTAAGAGAGTATGAAGACAGGGCTGGTTAAACTGAAATTCGGTTAAGGAATAGGTCAGTAGAGATACCGTACGGATAGCAGATTAGAGATAGTGAGGGAGATAGTTCGTGACACTCAGGTAAGCTATATTCCAGTGGGAAACAAAACTCTAAGGAAACGATGCACCATTTGTGGCTAACTAGGGAAATTCAAAAGTGTATCCAATTGAAAAAGCGAAGGTACAAGTCTGCAAAGATTAGTGACAGGTCAAAAGATTGGATAGAATATCAGAAACGCACAAAATTTAGTAAAAATGGAGAGAGAAATTTGAGTATGAGAGAAAGCTAGCTAGAGGTAGAAAAGCAAATAATAAGAATTCCTACAGGTATTTAAAAATGAAAAGAATAAGTAAAGCCTTGTGGGGAGAGAGAGAGAGAGGCTCGGGAATTAATAATGGAAAGTAAGGAAATGGTGGATGAATTGAACAAATATTTCACATTCATCTTCAGTATTGAGGATACAAACAACAGCCCAGAAATAATTGTGAATTAGGTTAAAATCCTTGAATTCCCTCCCCTAGGGCATTGTGGGTCTTCTATAGTAACTGGACTGCAGCAGTTCAAGAAAGCAGCTCACCATCACCTTCTCAAGGACAACTAGGGACGAGCAACAAGACGCTGGCCCAATCTCAAGCAAATATATATAAAAAGGTTGCGATAGATAGAGGATGCATTGGCTTTAATTTTCCAAGATTATGGAAATGTTCCATCAGATTAGAAAATAGTGAATATAACTCCTCTATTCAAGAGAATACAAAGACAAAAACCAGGTAACTACAGGCCAGTTAGCTTAACATCTGTCGCATGGAAAATGCTGCTATGTTTTATGAAGGGCATCACTATAAAAATCTCACTGCATTCAGGCAGAATCATCATGGTTTTGTGAAAAGGAAATCATATTTGACTACTTATTACAATTTTTTGAGGAAGTAACAACGTTGATAAAGCGAAACCCATGGATGTGGTGTACTTGGATTTTCAGAGACATTTAGGTTCTTTTCCCAAAGTTTCGCACGCGAGATGCAATTCGCACACACCAACTTACATAGAACATAGAACATAGAAGAATACAGCGCAGTACAGGCCCTTCGGCCCTCGATGTTGCGCCGATCCAAGCCCACCTAACCTACACTAGCCCACTATCCTCCATATGCCTATCCAATGCCCGCTTAAATGCCCATAATGAGGGAGAGTCCACCACTGCTACTGGCAGGGCATTCCACGAACTCACGACTCACTGAGTAAAGAACCTACCCCTAACATCTCTCCTATACCTACCCCCCC
>NC_057752.1:4816633-4835779 GCF_004010195.1 Chiloscyllium plagiosum
GAATCACCTCACATTTATCTGCATTGAACTCCATTTGCCACCTCTCAGCCCAATTCTGCAGTTTATTCAAGTCCCCCTGCAACGTGCAACATTCTTCCACACTATCCACCACTCCACCGACTTTAGTGTCAACTCCAAACTTGCTAACCCATCCACCTCTGCCTGTGTCCAAATCATATATAAAAATGACAAACAGCAATGGTCCCAAAACAGATCCTTGCGGAACACCGCTAGTGACGGCACTCCAAGATGAACCTTTGCCATCAACTACTACCCTCTGTCTTCTTCCGGCCAGCCAACTCCTAATCCAAACCTCCAACTCACCCTCAATGCCATACCTCCGTATTTTTTGCAGTAGTTTGCAACTTCTGCAAACAGTTAAAGTTTATTAAAGCTTGTACTAGCTAGGTGACCCCCTTTGACTCTCTTTTCAGGCATGCGAAGTTGGGTCAAAATGAGGCCCCGAACAAAGAAACCACATCCCCTTTATACAGGTCAGTTGGTAATGCTTACAGATACTCTGGCCACTCCCCCATAGTCACATGCCATTCAAGACAATCCCCAGATACTCACAGTCACTTGTTACCCCAGGTACAATGGTAGGATGAGATCATCCTCGGAGATAATGCAAATGCTAATGCACTAACCCTGGGGAATCGTTATGCAGATGATTTCCTGACTCAGTGATTCCCCAAGACAATGTAGGTGTGACATAATTCTGGCCAGAAAGCATTCCTGAATGGAAGAGTTTGAATGATAGTTTAACTTGACAATAGCAGGAGAGTAATAGTGAATGACTGTCTAGATGAAGTGTAAATTACAATGGATGGTCATCCGCATTCTTTCATGGCTGTCGTCCACACCCAAAGGCAGTGCAGTTTAACCCTTTAATATTACATTAATGTCCAGAGAGATATTACCATTTAATCTTTTAACATGACAAGCTGCCATGTTAAAGGTTATTATGGAAAATAAAAACTCATATTGTACAGGGTAACATGGTGGCATGGGCAAGGATTGATTAACTAACTAACAGGAAACAAAGAGTGGAGGTAAGTAGGTAATTTGCACATTGGAACATTGCCATGAGGGAAGTGCCACAGGTATTGGTGTTCAGGCTTGATTTATTTACAATCTGTATAAATGACATGGATGATGAAACCAAATATGTAATTGATAAATTTTTTGATGACACAAAGGTAGAAAGGATAGTGAGTTCTGAAGTGGATGCATGAAGAAGACTACAAATGGATATGGATAGGTTAAATGAGTGGAAATACCCTTAGACCAGAGAGGGGGATGAATTAGGTGGTTAGGGAATAGAGGTTGTGATAAAGACCAAAGTTTAAGAATGGCTTCAATCTTCCCAGTCCTTGGGGCCTCCAGAAGTAAGAAAGAATGAGAAGGACAGCCATTACAGGCAAGTTTCTGGCTAGGAAAGGAGCCAGACAAGGATATTCCTGTTCATTCTGCACGACCGAGGCAAATGTTGAAGGAGGATGATGTGATCAAGCCTGCACAAATCTCCACAAGGACACAGGGAGATAATTTACCATGGTCAGAGTCTCATAGGAGCGGAGTGAAGGAAGAAGGACAGTAAGAGAAGAAGTGAGACAGAGAGAGACAACTCAGGTCAAAAGCTAAAGCATTAATTTTTAATGTACAACTGTAAATCTATTTCAAAGAATCATTTTCGACTTATTTTAGGATTTAGAACATTCAGGGATTTCCTTCTTATTCCATCTTTCCTTCTTTAGTCCTACCCAGAATACACATCATTGTAATTGCCTAGTATCCTTCCAGTCCCACCATTATGTTGATTATTGGGAAAGTGGGATAGGGATGTGAGGCAGGAGTGGACTTGTTCAAGGAGAGAAGTCACATCATTTCCTATTACCCAAGTGAACTGGGTGGACATCTATGTTTAAGAAGTTGGACATGATAATGAGTCCATGAGAAAGAACAGAACAGAACAGTGGAACACTCCTCTTCCACGGCTACACCAGCACCATTTCCCACCTTTTCCTTTGCTACATCGAAGACTGTATCAGCGCTGCCTCATGCTCCCACGAGGAACTTGAACAGTTCATTCATCACACCCACACCTTCCACCCTGACCTCAAGTTCACTGGAACCATCTCCGACACCCTCCTCCCCTTCCTGGACCTCTCCGTCTCCACCAACTGACATAACCCTGACATCTACTTCAAACCTACCGACTCCCACAGCTATCTTGACTACACCTGCTCCCAACCTCCCTCCTGTAAAGACGTGATCCCTTACTCCCAGTTCCTCCGCCATATCTGCTCCCACATGAGCAATTCCACTCCCGGACATCCCAGATGTCCTCCTACTTCCAGGACCATAATTTCCCCTCCCTTGTAATCTGCGTTGTCCTCAATCGCACTTCCTCCGTTTCCCACACTCCTGCCCTTGAATCCCACCCCTCCCCAAACCCAACAGGTACAGAATGCCCCGGTCCTCACATTCCACCCCACTATTCCCCAAACCCAGTGTATCATCCTCTGCCATTTTCACTGCCTACAGTCAGACCCCACCACCAAATATGTATTTCCCTCCCCACCCTTTGCCTTCCCATACCCCCCATGATTCCCTTGTTAGGTCCAGACTCCCCACTCCACACCCGGCACCTTCCCCGCCATCATAAGAAGTGCACATCCTGCGCACATACCTCCCCCCTCACCTCCATCCAAGGCCCCAAAGGATCCTTCCATATCTGGCAGAGATTTAGTTGCACATCCTCGAACCTCATTTACTACATCCATTACTCTCGATGTGGTCTCCTCTACATTGAAGACACCGAGCACAAATTCGTGGAACAGTTCAGGGAACATCCCTGGTCCGTATGCACCAACCAACCCCACCTTCCTGTGGCCATCCATTTCAACTCCCTTTCCCACTACCCCCTATGACATGTCCATTCTGGGCCTACTCCACCACCTAAACAAGGCCACCTGCAAACTGGAAAAGGAACACCTCAGCTTCCACATCAGGTGCCTACAACCATAGAACATAGAACGACGGTACAGTACAGTACAGGCTTTTTGGCCCTCGATGTCGCGCCGACCTGTGGAATTAATCTGATGCCCATCTAACCTACACCGTTCCATGATTATCCATATGTATGTCCAATGCCCATTTAAATGCCCTTAACGTCAATGAGTCTACTACTGTTGCAGGCAGGCCGTTCCATGCCCCTACTACTCTCTGAGTGAAGAAACTACCCCTGATATCTGTCCTAAATCTATCACCCCTCAATTTAAAGCTATGTCCCCTCGTGTTAGCCTTCACCATCTGAGGAAAAAGGCTCTCACTGTCCACCCTATCTAATCCTCTGATTATCTTATACATCTCAATAAGTTACCTCTCAAAATCTTCTCGCCTCCGTTCCCTCAGCCTTTCCTTGTAAGACCTTCCCTCCATGCCGGGCAACATTCTAGTAAATCTCCTCTGAACCCTTTCCAATGTTTCCACATCCTTCCTATAATGCGGTGTCTGTCTTTTTTCAGCTAGCCAATTTCTGATCCAATTCGCTAAATCACCTTCAATCCTGAAATTCCGTATTTGAGCAATAGCTTACTGTGTGGAACATTATCAAACACCTTACTGAAGTCCATATACACCACATCAACCAACTTACCTTCATCCACCTGTTTTGTCACCTTCTCGAAGAACTCAATAAGATTAGTGAGGCACAACCTACCCTTCACAAAAACGTGTTGACTATCCCTAATCAAATTATTCCTTTCCAGATATTTATAAATCCTACTTCTTATAACCTTTTCCAACACCTTACCCACAACTGAAGTGAGGCTCACTGGTCTATAATTACCCAGGTTGTCCTGACTCCCCTTCTTAAACAAGGGAACAACATTTGCTACCTTCAGTCTTCTGGCACTTCTCCTGTTGATGATGATGACATAAAGATCGAAGCCAAAGGCTCTGCAATCTCTTCCCTGGCTTCCCAGAGAATCTGAGGATAAATCCCATCTGGCCGAGGGGTCTTATCTATTTTCAGATCTTCCAAAATGGCTAAAACCTCCTCTTTGTCAACCTCAATCCCACCTAATCTAGTAGCCTGTATCTCCGTATTCTCACAAACATTGCCCTTTTCCAACGTGAATACTGACGAAAAGTGCTTCCCCAATGTCCTCAGATTCTACACACAACTTCCCACTGCTACCTT
This sequence comes from Chiloscyllium plagiosum, assembly GCF_004010195.1. NCBI lineage: Eukaryota > Metazoa > Chordata > Chondrichthyes > Orectolobiformes > Hemiscylliidae > Chiloscyllium > Chiloscyllium plagiosum. The sequence goes on from NC_057752.1 coordinate 4,820,841, forward strand.
TGATTGGCCCTAATCTTAATCTTACTCTAGTCATTCTTTTATTCCTGATATACCTATAGAAGGTAAAAACAATGACTGCAGATGCTGGAAACCAGATTTTGGATTGGTGGTGCTAGAAGAGCACAGCAGTTCAAGCAGCATCCGAGGAGCAGCAAAATCGACGTTTCGGGCAAAAGCCCTTCATAGAAGGCTTGAGGGTTTTCCTTGATCCTATTCGCCAACAACTTCTCATTTCCCCTCCAGGCTCTTCTCAGCCCTCTCTTTTGTTCTTTTCTGGCTAACTAATAACTCTTAAGGCCCCTAATTGACCCTTCACGCCTCATCCTCACATAAGACTTCCTCTTCCTCTTGACAAGAGCATATGGCTTCAACATTGAATTCACCAGTTTCCAAATCTTTCCAAGTCAGATGCAACCCTCTGACTTGTCTCTGCCCTTTTGACCTGACCTATCTATCTATTTTCCTTCCCACCTCCTACCTTTTCCCACCTATTGCCATCCAAACCACCCTTCCTCCTCCCCAGATCTGATGAAGGGTTAGGCCCGAAACATCAAGTCTCTTGCTCCTCAGATGCTGCCTGACCTGCTGTGTTTTTTCCAGCACCACACGTTATTGGCTCTGACTTCTCTAGCATCTGCAGTCCTCACTATCTCCTAGTTCATGAGAAGCACTAGCATTGTGTCTGTGAAATACAGCAAACACAGCCCATTAATATTTTGTTGAAGGTGCCACTTAAGACAGTCCTCCATTACACATTCGCCTCATCAGACAGCATCGTTTCCAGGGCGATAAAGGCACTTAACTTCAGTTGCTAAATCAGTCATTGTTTATATGCAAAGTCAAGAGGAATGATGCTGGAACTGCTCACTCAGTGATTGATTATCTCCATGTGCAAAAACCTGAGCTTCATAGTGTCAAGGCCTTAAATTAATAGCTTGCTACCAAATGTGGGTCCTTCACAAGGTTAGGTTACCCAAGAATACAAAAACAGCTGCTGCTCTATACAAACTGTGACTACAAAGTCAAGCACAAATAGTGTCATTTCTCCAGCAAACCTGTGGTTGCAAGTAATGTAATAGTCAGCAAAAGAACTGAGTCATTCAATTAATTTTCTATCGGAAATCATCAGTTTTCAGCATGGAGTTCCATACCCTGCTAAGCACACCCTTCCTTCAGTAATCACAGTGACTCCTTCGGCAGAGATTTAGGAAGAAAAGCCCTTGATTACAGGCTGAACACAGTTACAGCTCCTTCGCCCTTCTAACCCCCTCATAAAAAGGATTGGCTGCTATTGTGCTCACATCATAATCAGTCACTGTGAGGAGATTATTTGGCTCAGTGTACATCAGCCAAGAAATGCATTCAGGATAATTAGCTGCACAGCAAACATTAACATTGCTCGTTAATTATTGAACAAGTCTGACTTGCTAAACTAAAAGAACTAACCCTCAAATAAAACTACACGCTTGATCATGACGATTTATTTTGCATTGTCAGAGTGGAAGTGGTAATAAATAGTCAGATTCCTAATCAGCGGAATGAGATTCCATTCATTTTCATTTTGTCGTCCACCAGTCACCAACTATTGTTTATTCAAGAAAACAGTGCCTTTTCACTGACATCCAGTGCAGACAATCTCCATGCCCCGATTTGCATGCGTCATTGGGATAGTAGAAGGTATTAGGGTTGATTCTGCTCTCATTTATATTCTTTCCAATAGGGGTCACAATAGCAATCAAGAGGAAGAACTACGATTGATTTTTCGGTCAGGCAGTTTAGGCCAATTGAGCACTTGAACTGCTGCCGTGGCTATGTATAGCTAACATGTTAAAGATCAGAAAGTAAATAAATTTGGCACCTTCATCTGTATATTCCTACACAACAACAGTAGTCACACTTCAAAAATACTTAATTGGCTGAAAAATGTTTTGGGGTTTCCCAGGGTCATGAAGGGGAGGCGGGGAGGGGAAGGGTGCAGGTGCAGGAGCTGCCTGTTAAAAATGATTACCATTCAAAAATGACGATTCATTGTTTAATAGCCTTCGTCACTTTTGTATGCATTGTTCTGGTGCAGCCATGCACAAGGTCAGGTCTCATCTCCTTGATCACCGCTAGGGCCTTCTAAATTAATCAATTTATGCAGTCTTCAGTCAGATCTTTGTGAACAAAAGAAATCATAATCCAAACTGCCACTGTGCAGAATTATTCACGAAATCTTGCTGATTCATTGATCTAAGAAATGAAAATATAGGAGGCAATTTTAACACAACTCAGTAATTGAAATCCGCAGGAGCAGTTGGAATCTTGGTTTCACACTTCATGCAGTATCTTCAAGTGGACGGTCAAATTGGACCAGTTATAAAACCAGCATTTCAACTGATGGCTTTGTGCGTGGGAAATCATGTCTCACAAACTTGATTGAATTTTTTGAAGAAGTAACAAAGAGGATTGATGAGGGCAGAGCGGGAGACATGATCTATATGAACCAGTGTAAGGCATCAACAAGGTTCCCCATGGGAGACTGGTTACCAAGGTTAGATCTCATGGAATACAGGGAGAACTAGCCATTTGAATACAGAACTGGCTCAAAGGTAGAAGACAGGGTGTTGGTGGAGGGTTGTTTTTCAGACTGGAGGCCTGTGACCAGTGGAGTGCCACAAGGATCGGTGCTGGGTCCACTACTTTTCATCATTTATATAAATGACTTGGATGTGAACAGAGGAGGTATAGTTAGTAAGTTTGTAGATTACATCAAAATTGGAGGTGTAGTGGACAGCGAAGAAGGTTACCTCAGATTACAACAGGATCTTGACCAGATGGGCCAATGGGCTGAGAAGATGCAGATGGAGTTTAATTTGGATAAATATGAGGTGTTGCATTTTGAGAAGGCAAACCAGGGTAGGACTTAAATAGTTAATGTTAAGGCCTTGGGGAGTTGCTGAACAAAGAGACCTAGGGGTACATGTTCATAGTTCCTTGAAAGTGGAGTCGCAGGTAGACAGGTTGGGGAAGGAGGTGTTTGGCCTTCATTGGTTAGTGCATTGAATACAGGGGTTGGTAGGTTATGTTGCAGCTGTACAGGACATTGGTTAGGCCACTGTTGGAATATTGCATGCAATCCTGGTCTCCCTGCCACAGGAAAGATGTTGTGAAACTTGAAAGGGTTCAGAAAAGATTTACAAGGACATTGCCAGGGTTGGAGGATTTGAGCTATCGGGAGAGGTTAAATAGGCTGGAGCTGTTTTCCCTGGACCATCAGAGGCCAAGGGGTGACCTTGTAGAGGTTTATAAAATCATGAGTGGCACGGATAGGGTAAATAGACAAAGTCTTTTCCCTGCGGTGGAGAAGTCCTGAACTAGGAGGCATAGGTTTAGGGTGAGATTTAAATGAGACCTAAGGGGCAACCTTTTCACGCAAAGGGTGGTACGTGTATGGAGGCTGGTACAATTGCAACATTTAAAAGGTGTCTGGTTGGGTTTATGAATAGAAAGGGTTTAGAGGGATCTGGGTTAAATGCTGGCAAATGGGACTAGATTAGTTTAGGATATCTGGTCAGCATGGAGGAGTTGGATCGAAGGATCTATTTCCATGCTGTACATCTCTATGACTGTATGATTCTATGATCCAGTCAGTTTCCCAATGAGCATGTCAGCTTAAAATTACTCCTATTATCCCAATTCTCTTCAGAAATTGAAGTTGAAGGGAGGTGTACGGGAAACTGCATCTGATTAAACCAAGTCTTGAGAGGGTATTACTCTTAATAACTCACTATTTTTTTTCTAAACTTGAATTGTTATTGAAATGTATATTTTGATCACTCTGATAAAGTGCTTGGCTAAGGCTTCCTTGGCACTGTGATGACACTATGGCTTTAAGAGATGCATTTTGTCCCTTTTTTTAATGAAGAAAGGTTGAGACAGAGGTAGCGAGCAGTCTGCTCAATGCCAATACAGAAAACAGCTTGTGAGGTCTTGGAGGCTTTTATTAACTTGGAACAATGGAAGCAGCTTGAATGGGTGGGGTCAAGCTCCCACAGAACCACAATTTTTAGTTTTCTGTAGATGCTAGAGTCTTGAAGCTGAATGTGGAAGCTCTTATTCCTCTCTCCGTTACAGTTAAAGGCTGGAGTTCTCTTTCTGCTGCGAGAAATGCATGTGGGTGAATCTGTTTTACTGAACTTGCCTTTGCCAACGGCGTGTTTCTGGGATGCTACTATATTCATACCGTCAATTATTAGTCGTGGCTAATATATCTAGTATTTCACTAAGCATTTTGATAGAGTTACAGTGAAGCCAATTCTTTATTTTGTCTGTATCTTAACTGTAGAGTAAAAATAAAGTGTGTTTTCCTTAATGTCAAGTAGTTTGACCAATCAAAGTGCACGTGGAACGCAACATCTTACACTTTCCCTAAAATAAGCAAACTTTAAAGTCCAGACTATCTTCTGAATATAATTTGAGGGGGGTTTGGTCTGGTCCATAATAGCACTAATGGCAATTTTGGAACTTTCTCCCTGTACACCTGGCTTATAGATCCTTGTGTGTCACCCACCTCAAGTAGCTAATTCCAATGAGCCATTAAGTGGCAGCAAGTTGTTTGACTTAGAGACCAGAGACTGCTGGCTGCTCCTTCAAATCAAGATCCTGAATTCAGTCTCTTCTTTGGACAATGCAGTAATTTCTTCCTGTCAAGATCTGATATATCTTAGATGGGCCAAAGTACACTTTAAAGGAGATTGCTAGGAATAAGCATATTTGTGGATGGAAAGGCCCATATTTGGTTTGCTTCCAATTGAAAATTTCCATATGTTTAAGAATGGGATAAATCAATAATCTCCCGGACATTTTGAGATAGCGGCTGTTTCTGCCTTGTCTCTATGCAGAGTTTTATCTTTTCTGAACTTGCATTTCTAATATAACTGCATGGTAAAATAGGACTGAGTCAGCATGGCTTCATTGAGAGGAGGTCATTCTCTGAAGAAATAAAGAGCAAGTTCAACATAAAATAACAGCCCACAGTGTTAGGGGTAAGGTACTGGCATGGATAGAGGACTGACAGACTGGTAGAAGGCAGACAGTAGGGTTAAAGGGGTCTTTTTCAGGATTGCAGCTAGTGATTAGTGCAGTTCCGCAGGGATCCATATGGGACCACAACTATTCACGTTCTATATTAACAATCTGGACAAAGGAACTGAGGGCATCGTTACTAAGTTTGTAGCTGACACAAAGATAGGTGGAGAGACAGGAAGTGTTGAGTAAGAGGGGAGGCTATGGAAGGCCTTGGACAGGCTAGAAGAATGGGCAAAGAAGTGGGAAGATGGAATACAATGTGGGAAAGTGTGAGGTTATGCACTTGGGTAGAAAGAAGAGGTTTAAAATATTTTCTGAAAAGTGCAAGGCTTTGGAAATCTGAAGCACAAAGGGACTTGGGAGTCCTAGCTCAGGATTCTCTTAAAATTAACATGCAAGTTCAGTTGGCAGTTTGGAAGGCAAATGCAATGTTAGCATTCATTTTCAAGAGGGCTAGAATACAAAAGCAGAGCTGCACTGCTGAGGCTATTTAAGGTTCTGGTCAGACTTCATTTGGAATACTGTGGGCAGTTGAGAGGCCTGGATAGAGTGAAAGTGGATAAGATGTTTGTACTAGTAGGAGACTAGGACCCGAGGGCACAGCTTCAGAGTGGTTAATCTGTGGAACTCATTGCCATAGATGGCTGTGGAGACCAAGTCATTGAGTGCATTTGAGACAGATAGGTTCTTGATGGGTATGGGGATCAAGGTTTTTAAGAAGGCAGGAGAATGGGGTTGAGAAACAGATCAGCCATAATTGAATGGTGGAGCAGACTCGATGGGCTGAAGGGCCTAATTCTGCTCCTACATCTTATATCTAAGTACCATCATCTCCTTTGCATCACAGTTTTTGTCAAGAGATGTTTGACCTCTGGGTCAGATTTCCAGATTCTGCAGGCTTGCTCTTCTGTCAGTTTGAGAAGAGCTTGCATTATCTCACAGCTGCTGCTATCATTTTTGTGATTTGCAGCTTATATTTGTCAGTTCGGTTGCATAGTCACAAAAGTGATCACCAGCGGTTGTGTCTCTCTCCAGAAGTCCATGTCTCACCCAACCTGCACCATCAGTGAGGAACAAGGGATAATCAATGCAATATAAATAGACCTTGGTGCAGATCATCCAAGGTTCTGCCAAAGAATACAAAACTTCCTTACTAAAACCATCACAAAGGTGAGTGTACTCACAGAGATAGGCTTCTCTTGTAGGGGGAGAATAGAGTGGAGCAGCCAAGGTAAAACTTTGACCTCTTTGTAAACTTGTGATATACCATTAAAATAAATGGGTAGAAAAACCATGATTGGTGAGCGTAGAAGCAGAAAGCCCTAGCCCATGTTTCATCTAACCCAAAAATGTGTAATGCAGAAAATCCCCTGCTGACATCATAAATGCTGCCCTTCAAAACAGTTCATTATACATGAAGTGCTCTGGACATTTCTGGAATACATTAAGGCATGTTGCAAAAGATCATGGTCCTGAACTTCCTCAGGGAAGGTGCACACAGTTCCTGTGTAAAATGCAAACGAGAACAGTGGAGGGAATGAGAAATTGGGTGGATCCAAAAATGTTAAGTCTTTTCCTGAAAACTGGCACAAGAGACTTCCTGCTGCAACAACAGACATTCTGCTCTCACCATAATGATCTAAGAAAAGGCAGGAGTCATGACAGGCAGAGTGATTTCACCTGCCAGATTTATTACAACTCCTGCCACTTACATCATGTGCCAGTGACAGGAAAGCTAGAGAATATTTAGACCAGAACTCAGAAGTGATGGAACTGCGTCTCTCAAAGGAAGCCCACAATCAATTATTGCTCCTATTTCCTTTGGCTATCTCAATTGCTTATTAGTATTTTGGGATCATGTTCCACAATTCAGCTTGTCTCTGAAAACAAGCCTCTTTTGCAGCAGAGAGTGGTGGGGCCTGGGCGGAAGTGAGGTCGGACCACAGAGGCTGTTGGGAAGGTTAGTGAGTGCTATTTAAGTAGTTACTTCGAAGCCAGTGGTCTTTTTTGCAGCAGAGAGCAGCGGGAGCTGGGTTGAAGTGAGGTCAGTGCGCAGAGGCTGTTGGGAAGGTTAGTGAGTGCTATTTAAGTAGGTCTGGTCTGAGCCCCTTAAGAGTCCACAGACTCACAGCAAATAAAAAGGGGGTCGAGGGAAGTGTCTGGTGAGAAAAGTGAGAGTCTTTGGCTTATGCCACAGACTCATGAAATTACACTACAGTTTGAAGAGGGTGAAGACATGACTGCCAACCTGATTCAGTGTACTGTGTGCATGATGTGGGAGGTCAGGGACACTGATGATGTCTCTGGCTCTCATAGCTGTGGAAAGTATGTACACATTCAGCTTCTGCAGGAGCATGTTGCAGCTGAAGAAAGAACTAGATGACCTCAGGCTCATCCAAGAGAATGAGAATTTTCTGGACAGAACCTTCAGCGAGGTCATTACACCGAGCATATCAGGAGAGAGAAGGGAGATGACAATGAGGAAGGATGAGATGATTCAAGTAAAAGAGATCCCAGGGGAAGTACCTCGCGTGAATAGGTTGACTCTCTTCTCACTGCCAGTCTGAGAGGCGGACAGGTCTGCCAACTGAAAATAGGTGCGAAGGCAGAGCCGAGGAGTCAGACATCATGCAAAGCCGTGGTAATAGGGGACTTCATAGTGAGAGGGACTGAAAGGGGTTTCTGCAGCAACAGGCGGGAGCAACAGGCGGGATTTGAGGATGGTGTGTTGCCTTCCTGGTACCAGGATCCAGGACATCAACAGAGTGCAGGGAATCCTCAAGGGTGAAGGTGAAGAGCCAGAGGTGGTGGTTCATGTCGGCACAAATTACATTCAATCCCTTGCGAGGGGGGACATAGAATCAGGAGATATAGAGTCAGTATGGATAGAGCTGAGAAATTCTAAGGGTAGAAAGACCCTAATGAGAGTTATCTACAGGCCCCCAAACAGTAGTCTGGATGTAGGGTGTAAGTTTAAAAAGGAGTTGAAATTGGCCTGTTGCAAAGGTATTACTACAGTTATGGTGGATTTCAACATGCAGGTAGACTGGGAGAATCAGGATGGTACTGGACTCCAAGAGAGTTTGTGGAATGCCTCGGAGATGGATCCTTAGAACAGCTTGTACTGGAGCCTACCTGGGAGAAGGCAATTCTGGATCTGGTGTTGCGCAACAAACCGGATTTGATCAGGGACCTCAAAGTAAAGGAACCATTAGGAGGTAGTGACCATTATATGATCAGTTTTAATCTGCAATTTGAGAGGGAGAATTGTAAGTGTCAGTATTGCAGTTGAACAAATGGAACTATAGAGCTATGAGGGAGAAGCTGGCCAAAGTTCAATACCCTAGCAGGGATGGCAGTGGAACAACAATGGCAGGTATTTCTGGATATAATGCATAAGGTGCAGGATCAGTTCATTCCAAAGAGGAAGATCGATCCTGATGGAAGGCAGGGGCAGCCGTGGCTGATGTTAAGGACTGTATAAAGATTAAAAAGTATAACATAGAAAAGATGAGCTGGAAGCCGAAGGACTGGGAAACTTTTAGAGCAACAGAGGATAACTAAAAAGGCAATACGCGGAGAACAAATGGAGGTGTAAAGGCAAATTGGCCAAAAAGATGAAGGATAGTAAAAGCTTTTTTAGGCATGGGAAAAGACAGACTAAAATTGGGCCCTTGAAGACAGAAACGGGTGAATTTATTATGGGGAACAAGGAAATGGCAGAAGAATTGAATAGATACTTTGGATCTATCTTCACTGGGGAAGATAGAAGCAATCTCCCAGCTGTAATAGTGGCTGAAGGACCTAGGGTAATGGATGAACAGAAGGGAATTTATATTAGGCAGGAAATTTTGTTGGACAGACTGTTAGGTGTGAAGGTTGATAAATCCCCAGGACTTGATGGTCTGCATCCCAGGATACAGGAGGTGGCTGTAGAAATTGTGAACGCATTGGTAATCATTTTGGTACGCATTGGTAACCAAAGTGCATGGTTACAAAGTTCAATCAGGTCATAAGTGGAAATGAGATTGCAAGGAAACAAGCAGCTATCTGCCACCAACAAGCCTGGAACTGTCAAGTACCTCAGCAAATTCAGTTAGCAAGAAATACTGAAACAAGACTGATCTTACTGGGCTAGGTGCTTTATCTCAAATTAACCCCTATATATTGTCCCTACTCACATTACAAGTGTCTGGATGTTCAAGGTTTTAAAAAAAAAAATATAAAAACCACACCAGGTATAGTCCAACAGGTTTATTTGAAAGCACGAGCTTTCAGAATGCTGCACCTTCAAGTAGCTATGGAACAATATATAGGCAAGAATTATTTTTTTTCTATAAAGCTAGATGTTGTACCTTAGTGATCTTTTCCACAGCTAGCTGCTTTAAAAAAAGTGCTCAAAAAAAACACTAAATAAACCTGTTGGTCTATAACCTGGTTGTGATTTTTTTTTAAAGCTTTGCCCACCTGAATCCAATACCAGCTCTTCCACATTTGGTACACATGGAAACATGACTGCAATAGGTATCATTTACCTACCATCTCACCCTTCTGAAACTGAGCAATATTGGAAAGGTGAGGTACTTCCAAAGTTAAGGCACTGGGGATTCTGGGTGATGTAGTAGCAATTGCCCCAACCTCTGGGTTTGAGTCCCACTCATGACAAACTTGATTAAATAAAAAGCACCAACTCATGGTAGACATTAAACTGCTTTAAAAGAAAAGTGATCAAGCTGTTACAACCTTGCTGTTGTATGACACCCCTTCCCAACTGTGTTTTTTTTAAAAAAGCCTGGATCTTTTATTCAAATACTTGGGCAAGGAGTTTAAAAAAAATCACAACACTAGGTTATAGTCCAACAGGTTTAACTGGATGCACACTAGTATGGGCAATGAGGTGATGCTAAGATACCAGTCAATTAATTATGAAGAAACCCTTTCAACACCACCTTTGTCACAAGGGTCAACAAACAAAACAGTTTGAAGGCACAAGACATTTTAACCTTAAAACCTTTTACATCTACCTCAGTAGTAGATGCAGTATTTGCTATTGAGCAAATTATCCTGCAAATGAAACCATGTTTTACATCTTCACCAGCTCCCTACAGGAGTTCAGGTTAGATTCCCTAGTGTGTAAACGGCCTTTCAGCCCAACAAGGCCGAGCCAACCCTCTGAAGAGTAACCCATTGCACCCCCCACCATGGACAATTTTAGCTAGCCAATTCACCTGAGCACTCAGGAAACTGACAGACATGGGTAGAATGTGCAAACTCCACACAGAGCTGCCAGAGGCTGGAATTGAACCAAAATCCTGATGCTGCGAGGAATCAGTGCTAACCACTAAGCCACCCAATATAAGTGTAGCTACACAGTGTAAGGATAGGTAGTAAAGCCTGCTTTCAGCTAGTTAAGATATATTGCACTACATCTGTTTCAGATGAACCCCACCACTGTCAGGAGACATTGAGACAGTCACATACAGTAATCACTTCAGGAAAGTTTTATTAACAGGTTTCACAGGAGAAAAGTAAGGCACAGAATCAGAATACAAATAAAAGCAGAACAAGACAACATTTAAGTCTGAACTTAATACTCCTCTCCTTCTTCTTCACCCTCACCACTATCAGCACCAACTTCCTCATAATCCTTCTCTAAGGCAGCCATATCCTCACGGGCTTCTGAGAACTCTCCTTCCTCCATACCCTCACCAACATACCAGTGAACAAAGGCACGCTTGGCATACATCAGGTCAAACTTGTGGTCCAGGCGAGCCCAAGCTTCAGCAACAGCTGTGGTGTTGCTCAACATACATACAGCCCGCTGAACCTTGGCCAAGTCACCTCCAGGAACCACAGTAGGAGGCTGGTAGTTAATACCAACCTTAAAACCAGTGGGACACCAATCCACAAACTGGATGCTACGCTTGGTTTTAATAGAAGCAATAGCAGCATTGACATCTTTTGGCACTACGTCACCACGGTAAAGGAGACAGCAGGCCATGTACTTGCCATGGCGAGGGTCACATTTAACCATCTGGTTGGCTGGCTCAAAACATGCATTGGTTATTTCTGCTACTGTAAGCTGCTCATGGTATGCCTTCTCAGCAGAGATAACTGGCGCATAAGTGGCCAAGGGGAAATGGATACGGGGATATGGCACCAAGTTGGTCTGGAACTCGGTCAGATCAACATTCAGGGCACCATCAAAGCGAAGGGAGGCAGTGATAGAGGAAACTATCTGACTGATGAGGCGGTTCAGGTTGGTGTAAGTTGGCCTTTCAATATCTAAGTTTCTTCGGCAGATGTCATAGATGGCTTCGTTGTCAACCATGAAAGCACAATCAGAGTGCTCCAGGGTAGTGTGGGTTGTCAGGATGGAATTGTAAGGCTCCACCACTGCAGTGGACACCTGGGGAGCTGGGTAGATGGAGAATTCAAGCTTGGATTTCTTGCCATAGTCAACGGAGAGACGTTCCATCAGAAGAGATGTAAACCCAGAGCCAGTGCCACCACCAAAGCTGTGGAACACCAGGAAACCTTGCAGACCTGTGCATTGGTCAGCCTGTTTTAAAATAAGCAGAGATACCACAAGTATATTAAGTACAGTACATAGTTAATTATAACAGAACAAAAAAGATGAAGTATACAATAAGAAATTCTCTATATACGAGAGCAAACATCTCCTTCACAAATTGAACAGAATTTTAGTCAAGGACTAAATCAAAACCTAAATGGGATTTAACAGCCAGCTCACCAGTTTACGGATGCGGTCCAGAACCAAGTCAATGATCTCCTTGCCAATTGTGTAGTGACCACGGGCATAGTTATTGGCTGCATCTTCCTTCCCAGTGATCAGCTGCTCAGGGTGGAACAGCTGGCGGTATGTACCAGTACGAACCTCATCTAGGATGGGGAGACAAAATTCAGCAATTTATTAACACGTGCAATCGTGGGATGAAATCAGGCTCAAGCATAACCAGAGAAGAGAAGAGATCTGAAGGCAACTGTCACCCATGCTATCACCTACCTATTACAGTTGGCTCCAAGTCCACAAACACAGCTCGTGGAACATGTTTGCCTGCTCCAGTCTCACTGAAGAACGTGTTGAAGGAATCATCTCCACCTCCGATGGTCTTGTCACTGGGCATCTGCCCATCAGGCTGGATGCCGTGTTCCAAGCAGTAAAGCTCCCAACAGGCATTTCCAATCTGGACTCCAGCCTGGCCAACATGGATACTGATGCACTCACGCTGTAGGAGAGAAAAGAATATAATGTAATAAATTTAATCTATGCATTCCACACTGAGTTAGTGCAAGCCAACATCTGTTGGAAAACCCACAGAATGATCAAAATGAATTCAAGCAACAATCTCATCTTGGAAAATACCAAACTTAATCATAATCCCTGCAGTCAACAGTTCAAGTGTGCGCAGTAGGTCTTTATTGTACAGCATTTTGCTGAGTCAGAGAATAAGTCATTTGGATCCATTTCAAATTACCAGTTGCGGTACATAGATGCATGGGTGCGGAACATACCAGAGTCCAAACCCAAAGACAGTTTGGAAATGGAAGATTTTACGAGGGGGAAAAAAGCGCTCTGGAAGTCCTGAGTGGAAACAGACGTCAACAAACAAACTTCCAATATTTTAAAGCCAGCAATGCAGGGCTTTAAAAATTAATTGCCTATGGTTGAGGAAGAGGAAATTAGTTCAGAGGAGATGTACTAGAGAGCTTTTTTGCCGTTGAGGTCAGCCCGATCGCATGAATGAGCAATCAGCCATGTGACCGATTACTAATTACATCATCTTTCTACACGAAGAGATCATCCAGCTGCTCCTCGAGAAAGGAAATAAATCTCCGCAATATAAAACTGAAAAAAAAGTTACATCTGAAGCTGCAACGACTTCTGGTTAGGTCGATAAGGCGTACTGCAACTAAGTGTTTCTTGATATAAAAAAAGGCGCTCCCTGCGAGATTTTTTCGAAAAGTATGAAAGGGGCTGTGGCTCGAAGATTTGGAAGGGGGAGGAGTTATCCTAACTGCCGTATATACTTTCGAAATGTTTGCAGCGTTCGGCGGGACAATGAGCGAGTGAATGCCGTTAAACCGCCTTCTGGCCGCCTCGTGCTCACCAAACCGCCACCATTTTAAACTTCCTTAGAGAGGGGCAGACTTCCTCATTTCAAATTCTCGTCGCCCAACACTCTCGTAAATTCATTTTTTTAAAAAAACTCGCCCCTAAAAAAGGCATACCGGCGGGCCAGGTAGAAATGTTAGAATTTATTTCTTTCTTTCCCCGGAATGAAATGTCTGGCCCAAGGCACCGTTAAACACGCAAAAGGCGGGAAAAGACCAAACGCCGGTAACGGACTTTCCCTTACATCACAGGACGAGTTGAAAAAAACCCGAAACACGGACAACTTCGACGTTTCAGTTTAAGAAAGGAAACAGACGAAAAATAAAGTTAAGATGCAAATCAATATTTTTTTTTTCTTTCCATTAACATTACACATTTGCGACCGACTACGGGGAGCTTACCATTTTTTTAAAGTTTTGCTGTCTCAAACTTTTCTCTAGGTGAGAAAAACGATCTCGACTCGTCAACGCTTAAGCTCTTACAAGCTGACAACAAGGAGTCGCTGTAAGAGATCTCTAGCACCTCTCTGCGGGCGCGGCTGCTTTAATAGCCGCGCTGGCGTCATAATGGGGCGGGCCGCGTCGGTGACGCGTGACATCTGCGCTGTGGGGGTGGGGTGACTGCTTGGCTGGCGGCAGGCCGAGAGGCGTGATTGGTCCATTGCACACAATTCAAACAAAAATGCCTGAAAAAGGAAATGTGGCAGCAGGCGCGGGCCAACTTTGGGAGGGCGCAGTTCCGTTTCCGTTTCAAGGGTATTGTTAGCGTTGTTTTGACAAATGATTGAGAGCCAAAAAGTATTTTTTGGGGAGAGGGAACTGTTTAGCCGAAAATTTCTAACACAACTCTTAATCTTTTACGTCGTTCACAATTGAATAATTAGGAACAAAAACAGTCATTTCTTGAGAAACTCAGCAGCATCTTTGTAGAGAAAACTGCTAACGTTTCGGGTCCAGTGACGGTTCTCCACCAATTTCTGTTTTTGTTTCGGATTTGCAGCACCCGCAGTTCTTTGTAGGGTTTTATTTGGCTTGGCATTAAATAGTTACGATTGTATAAAGAACGTAACAGGAGTTGGCCATTTAGTTTATTTAGCTGCTCCCATTCAGTTAATTCATCACTGATCTAACTTCAACTCCACTCCCAACTAATTCCAGTATTCCTTGATTTTCTTAGAGTCCACGTTAATGTCATGTTAAAATTGTACAAGGCATTGGTTCGGCCGCATTTAGAATACTGTGTACTGTTCTGGTCGCCACATTACCAAAAGGATATAGACGCTTTGGAGAGGGTGCAGAGAAAGTTTACGAGGATGTTGCCTGGTATGGAAGGTGCTAACTATGAAGAGAGGTTGAGTAGTTTAGGATTGTTTTCATTAGAAAAAAGAAGATTGAGGGGGGACCTGATTGAGGTTTACAAAATCATGAAGGGTATAGACAGGGTAGATAGAGATAAGCTTTTTCCCAGGGTGAAGGATTCAATAACGAGAGGTGACGCTTTCAAGGTGAGAGGTGAAAAGTTTAAGGGGGATACACGCGGCAAGTACTTTACACAGAGGGTGGTAGGTGCCTGGAACGTGTTGCCACCCGAGGTAGTAGAGGCAGGCATGGTAGATTCATTTAAGATACATCTGGACAGGTGCATGAGTAGGCGGGGAGCAGAGGGATACAGATGCTTGGGAATTGGGCGACAGGTTTAGACAGTAGATTTGGATTGGCTCAGGCTTGGAGGG
>NC_057752.1:4838121-4876044 GCF_004010195.1 Chiloscyllium plagiosum
GGTCAGGTTTGTGGATCTTGGGAAGGAGGTAGAACCGGGCAGTGTGGGTTTCCCGGACTATGAGGTTGGAAGCTGTGGGTGGGAGATCTCCTGAGGTGATGAGGTTCTGTATGGTCTGGGAGATGATGGTTTGGTGATGGGGGGTGGGGTCATGGTCAAGGGGGCAGTAGGAAGAGGTGTCCTCGAGTTGGCGTTTGGCTTCAGTGATGATGAAGGGCTTTTGCCCGAAACGTCGATTTTGCCTGTCCTCGGATGCTGCCTGAACTGCTGTGCTCTTCCAGCACCACTGATCCAGAATCTGGTTTCCAGCATCTGCAGTCATTGTTTTTACCTCTTTGATCTAATACTCCAATCCCATTATAATAAAGACTAATGCAGAATTTACTTTCCTAATTGTTTGCTGTACCAGCACATCAGCTTCTGTGATGACAATACCCAGTTGCTCCTGAAAACAAACATTTCCCAGATTCTCACCATATTTTTAAATATCTGCTTTTTAAGTGGACAGCTTGACACTTATTCACATTATTGTTCATTTCCCAGGTCCTTGCCCAACTGCAAGCTTTTGGGTCGCCTTTAAAAGCAAAGACCTCAGCACAGATACTAGCAGATTAAAAGTCCAGATGAAAAATGCAGAAATACTGCATGTCTTCTTTAAACTGACTATTATTTGTAAGGCAAATTCCTCCTTTCAATTGCATGTACTTTTCTCAGTGTACAGTACAGCATCAGATAGAACTGTATGCATGTCCTGTATGCATATCCCTTGTCTGACAAAACACACTAGAAAACTATAAGCCCAAGTTGGGGAAGGGGGAGACAATATGAAGACACAGTTGCTTCAGCCCAACATTACAGATTCAGAGGAAAATTGACCTGACATATTAACTATGTTTCTCGCTCTGTAGATGCTGCCAGATTTGCTGTGTATTTCCAGGGTTTGCTGCTTACGTTCCAATTTTTCTAATGGCTGAGCGGACAAATGGACCACTTTGTAGCGTTGACTTGAATCATAAAAACACTGACTTGAAGCATTAACCCTGTTTCTGCCTTCACAAGTAGTGCTTGGCCTGCTTATCATTTCCACATTTTCTGTTTTTATTTCAGATCTCCAGGATGTGTTATTTCACTTTTACAACTATCTTCAATGTCACTGAGCTGGGGAGAAACAAGTCAGAATTCTCTCTTGATTACTATCCAGTGACTCCATCCTGCCCAGCTGGAAGATGAGTACCCTTTGTGGTTAAAAAGCCTTCCCATACACCCTGGTTAATGAGCACTTACAGGAGATGCTGGAGAGTAGCCAGCAACCATTGAACCAAACCTTCGTCCGCATGAGTCAGGATGTGTCTGGAATGTAACAAGATCATTTGCATTTGCTGCAAGCTCTGTCCTGTGATCGAACAGAAATATATTTAATTGGATTTCAGAGCCCAGCAAATCCACAACGGAGATGACACCACAATTCCTAAAAATATCAACTAAATTAATACTTTCCTTCAAGTCTTAAAATGATTGAAGTAACATTTTGAGACCTATTTTAAAATAGTGTTAAGGACCGTCTGTCACTTTATTTGGAAAACACAAATGCAGCTTTGATGAAGGCAAATGTCTGAATGAGGAAATACTGGCTCCATTCAAATCCACTCATTATACAAAGAGCTACCTGAATTGCTGTTGGCTTCAATAGTGTCTTAATAATATTGCACTTTTATCAAAGTGATTGAGGTTTCTGCTCACCGCCCCAATTTCCTTTTAGAGTACTAGCGGGCAATAATCAATATATCTCAGAATGTATTTCAGCATTATCAACCCAGATGTGCACATGCAAATCCAATTCACTATCAAGCAATTCGAGCATTGCTTTTAATGCTGGCCAAATATGATGAGAGACAATGTATGTTGGCCCTGCCAGCAACACACCCACTTCAATGAATAAATAGTAGGACTTCTCAAAAGCCTTGGTAACCCTGTAAACAACCCTCTACTGCCCCCACCCACTGCCATTATCATCACAAGCAGTCCCTCACAGACCAGGATGACTCTTCCACTCTCAGGGTGAGTCCGTAAGTGACTGTACAGTGATGTGGCTACAACAGGCTCTGGTACACTTGTGGTGGTTGTGGGAAGGAGTGGGTGGGACGGTGTGGCAGCAGGTTCCTTTCTCTGTTTTCTCCGGGCATCTGTTTTTTCTCAACAGCAAGTCTCAAGGTGTTCGATGCCTTCCTGGATGCTGTCCATCCACTGTGGATGGTCTTGGGCTAGTGATTCCCAGGAGTCAATGGGAATGTTGCACCTCGCTAATGAGACCTTGAGGGTATCCCTGAAGCACCTCCTCTGTCCACCTGGGGCTTGCCTGTCATTTCAGAGCTGGGAGGAGAGCACCTGCTCGGGGAGTCTAATGTCGGTCATAGGGACACCGTACCCAGCCCATCGTATCCGATCAAGGTGGTGGTGGGGTTGGGTGGTCAGTGCCTTGATGCTGGGGATGGTTGAGGACGCTGGTATTGGTGCATCTGTGTTGGTGTGACTGCTTCAGCACCTTGAGGTCTTTGCTGTAGACAGTCCAAGTCTCTGAGCCATATAGAAGGGTGAGACCCACCACAGCTCGGTAAGCCATGGCCAAGGACGGAGTGACTCTCATCAAAGACCCACCACCACATGCTGGAAATATGGAACACACTAACTGCAGTGGGAATTACATACATTTTGTTGACCGATATGTTGTGTAATTTTTGTGCCTGAGAGTTTAGTGCTGGCAAAAATTTCAGTTCAGCACTCAGTAACTGCAGGTGTCCCAGGTCAGTACAGCTGAGCGTAAGCTGCTGTACCCTTAAAAAAAAAAGGACTGGCATTGCCCTTCTTTATACCAGCTCAGTATGCAGGAGATCTTTTCACTTTGATGCTCCTATATTTTGGATTGTAGGGGTTTGACACGATGCAATGGTTTCCCATATTTGTGTTGATCCCTCACCCCAATGGAAGAATTATTTTAGCTCTGTGAAATTGTGGGGAGTTACACAACATGACTTAAATAAAGTTTCAATTGGAAAAACGCCTCAAGAGAGGACGCATGAGAGGCACTTTTGTATTGTGAGCAGACTAAGGAGACTTTCAACCATCGGTTCTGGCTGGATTTATGCCCTAGTTACAAAGGTAAAAGGCCAAAGTTTAATCTGCAATGTCACATGCAGCTCTTTCAAAGATAGCAGATTAATCAATCTATTGTATGTTTATAAGTTCAAAGGGATAAAATTAGAATAATCTTATTTGCCAGTCATAGTCCCTTGTTTTCAAATTTTGACTGATCTATTTTTTTAAACCTCACTTGCATTACTATGTTTTATTTGAAAAAAAAATGTTTGTCTTTAAATTGATAACTTTGTCAGCCCATGCAATCACTTGAAATGTCACAAAGGTTTGCCTCTGCTACACCCATGGAATAAATAACTGGTGTAATCTGTAGAGCACAGACACAATCACTAAGTGTCCCCACACTTAATTGTTTGCTACATCTGCCTCCTCCATCCAACTTCCACAATTACCCCTGGTATCTACATGGAGAGACTGCAGTTGATTTCCTTAGAGCTGTAAAGGCTAAAAAGAGATTTCATCAAGGTGTTTTAAATCATCAAGAGTTTAGATAAATTAAGATAATAGAAACTGTTTGCCATGGCTGAAGGTTTGACAACCAGACAACAAATAATTTAAGGAGCTTGGTAAATGTACCTGAGGTCACATGAAGTAAAAAGCTTTTTTTAAAACTGCAGTCAGTGGTTAGGATTTGGAATACACAGTGATTGATATGATTTCAATTGTAGATTCCAAGAGGAATAGCATAAATACTTGAAAAAGAAAAGAAATATAGGGATATGGGGAAAGAGCAGGAAAGTGGGACCAACTTTGAAGGGCCAAATGGCCTCCTTCTGTGCCGTACCATTGTATGTTTGACATGTCAAGTCAGTTCTGTTCCAAATCATAACAACTGAAAGATGGATTTTGCTTAAACCCAATTCACTTCCAGCTGAAAATAAGCTATAGTTGGAGAAGGGTGAATCACTCTAGCTGCTTGTTATGCTACTACTGATCAGTTATTCATTATCTTGCTCAATAGTAACACTTGATCTCCTAGAGAAGGCAAAGACAATAGGCATAATTGATTTTCCTCATTGCAGAAGTTTCTTCTATTGATTGTGGAATAACATTGGTAAAGATGATGGAAGTAGCAGTGAGTTGATTTATAGAATATCCTACATTCAAGCTGGGCTAGCACAGTGCCTCAGTGGTTAGCACTGCTGCCTCAGTACCAGGGACGGGGTTTGATTTCACCCTTGGGTGACTGTCTGTGTGGAGGTTGCATTTCTCCCTTGTCTGTGTGGGTTTCCTGCCACAGTCCAAAGATGTACAGGTTAGGTGGATTGGTCACGTTAAATTGCCCATAATGTTCAAGGATATGCAGGCTAGGTGGGTTAGCTATTGGAAATGTAGAGTTACAGGGACAGGGTGGAGTGGGTCTGGGTGGGATGGTGTTCGGAGGGTCAGTGTGGATTGGATGGGCTAAATGGCCAACTTCCACACTGTAGGGATTCTATGAAGTTACTCACTATTTCATCCAGGCTATGCCAGTTGTTATGCCTATCACCTTGTGGATGTGAAAAAAAAAATAATTGGGGCAAAAATACTGCGGGAAAGCAAAATAAAAACAAACTGGGGTGCCAGCTTATTTACAAATCATGGTCTGGGAATCCCTGGTCACCTTCATGTTTTTTCTCCAACTCTATTTGTTAAGTATTGTCTTTTTTTATAATATTTTTATTAAGAAAAAATAGATTTTTAAATATTACAGCAAATACAAAACAATGCAATTCAAAACAGTACAAAACTAAACCCAAATAATAAAAACAAATTCCCCAACCCACCCTCCTATATGAATGTATAAACATATATAGAGAAGTATAAAATTTAAAAAAAAACCTAAATTAGCTATTTAACTAAATAAATAAATACCTAACAACAAACAAATAAATAGTAATAACTCAGCCCAGCCAAACAAAACACTCATACATTCACAGTTCCTCCTCCCTGGATATTGGACTCATAAAACACAATCATTACGGCTATATAAAAGCCCTTGTTAGTGTGGCAGATAAATCTGTGTCCAGGTATTTCAAAAAGGGTTGCCATGTCTTGTAAAAATTCTCAGTTTTGTGGTGTACCATATTTGTGAGAAAATCCAAGGGAATATGCTCCATAACAATCTTCCGCCAACCCGACAGGCCTGGGGGTTTTCTGATATCCAACCTAGCAAGATATTCTTCCTTGCACATAACGTAAGAATATTGAAAAGTTTTTTCTTATGCATGTCTGCAGGAAATACAATGGGTAGGCCCAAAAGCAGAGAATTAGGGTCCTTCTCCACCCCTACACCTAAAATCCTCTCCATTGCACCTGTTAAGTATTGTCAACGTTAAAGGAGTTACATAATGAAAATTGCCCAATTTAAATTTCAACAAGAAGTACAGAGTCTTGAAATCATTTATAATGCCATTTGTACTGGGAAAGAGGAATAAGTAACAGAGACAAGGTTTATATTCAAGGTCGGGAAGTCCTATATTAACCATGTCCCTGATCAGGATGATCTCTGCATTTTGAATGTGACTTTTTATTTCTTTTCAGAAACCCCTAAGAGTATCATGGTTCTGTTTTTTTCTAACAAAGAGAATTGAATTAATGGTCAAGAGACACCAGTTCTGCACCAACTGTAGTAGCTAGGAGCCAAGAATGGTGGACATCGGGCGTAAGAGGTCGCCATGCATGAAGATAATGCTATTACAAATCCACAAGTAAAATATCCATCAGAATCACTTGTGTTTAAAAGGGGAAATCATTGATGAGGTCAACGAACGGAATTCCATTGTATTCTTAGCTGGTCACAGGCAGAATTATAGTTTAAGTTCCTGTGGTACGTTGTAGCCCAGAGCTATGAATAGTGATGATAGAGGCTTCAACGTTCTTTCCATTGCATGGCTGACCAGGAATTCCTCCTACTGTTACCACCTGCCACTGGAAACATTTGCAGGTTGATACACAACCTGTTATAAACACACCTTCCTTGGCCATCAAATCCCAGAGGTGAGCCTCGAACCCGGATTTTCTGTCTCAGAGACAGGAACACTAGCCAAAGGCCTCCCTTCACAATCTTTTAGTTTCTTGTATTTTACAAGATTAGTTTCGGTGCATACCTCTGAAAATGATCTGTCTGCCCTCACCCTAGTTTACTGCATGTAAAGACATCTGCAACTGGACAGTGCATAGACTGAATAAAAAAAACTACATGGTGTGGTATGGAATCTGACAAATTGCCACTCTAAGCTGTAGAACTTAATTTAATTAGATAACTGAACTTCAGAAAAAAGAAGTATCCACAATGGTGACCATGAAAGTTCTGGATTGTTATAATGGATAAGAACTACAGCACTACATGGAAAAGTTACGGGAGAAGGACTAGCTTAGTACAGATGACAGGCCAAATGACCTTTTTCTATGCTGTAACCATTCTCTGAAACATTTGTGTCATGTTAAGGCAGAACTACAATGTACACAATTCCAGGCAACATATTGAAAGCAGGTTTTAAGGACAATACAATTCATGGAAGTTATGAAGTTATCAAATTCAAAAGTTTAAAGCAGTTTATAGTGATATGATCACACTATGAGAACATTGTGTCTGCTCGTTCACGAAGTTAAGCATGCAGCTATCTCTGTGTGTGGGCAGACTGTCACTGAGTCAGCAATGTGTGGAATGTTAGATATCACCAGTTATTGGTTCCTGCAGAGTTCAGCAATGCAGTACAATGTTACAAAGGAACTGAATAATTTCACGGACACTACATTAACCTTTTTGTGAAGGACTTGGCAAAGGTGACATAAAACAATTATTTTGGGTGTCTATTGGCTCAATGGGTAAATGTGCCACCCAAGGCTGGCAAGCAATGAGAGTAGGAAGATCCCAAGTGCAATCCCTCATCTGTGCAGAGTTACCCAGCATCAGCCAAATTGTAACTGCAGAGCTGCAATCATTGACTTTGTTTCTGAGTGGGCTAAAATCAGCTGCTCTCTACCATTATGCATTCATTCTGTTGGAAAGTAGACAAATGAGTGGCAAATGTGGCCGCTTGATTGGCGCCCCAACACCTATCTTAAAAATATTCACTTCAACCACAGTGGCAGCAGTTTGTACAGGATATACTGCAGCAACTTGCAAAGCCTGTGACCTCTACCCTTTCGAAGGATAAGGAAGGCAGAGCCATAAGAACATAGGATCACGATGGCAACCAACATCCTGTCTTGGAAATATTTCACTGTTCTTTCATCGCTGCAAGACTTTGGAACTCCTTCATTAACAACACTGTGGAAGAGCTTCACACGCAGCCTGCAGTGGGTACAAGAAGATGATTCCCTATCACTTCACAAGGACAGTTATGAATCATCAACAAATGCCAATCATGGAATCCCTGCAGTGTGGAAGCAGGCCATTCGGTCCATTGAGTCCATATCTATCCTTTGAAGAAGAGGATCCCACCCAGACCCACCCCCCTATCCCTGTAACTCTGCATTTCCCACGGCCAATCCACCTAACCTTCACTTCCTTGGACACTATGGGCAGTTTAGCATGGCCAATTCACCTAACCTGCACATCTTTGGACTGTGGGAGGAAACCAGAGCACCCAGAGGACATCCACACAAACACGGGGAGAATGTGCAAGCTCCACACAGACTCTCACCTGAGGCTGGAATTGAACTGGGGTCCCTAGCAGCAGTGCTAACCACTGTATACCCACATCCCATGAATTACATTAAGGGACTAACAATATTTCAGTAAGAGTCAGTATCTTCAATTGGGAGGAAAATGGTTGATTTTTTTTTTAAAACAAAGAGGGTGTGGCTTTTAAAAAACTGATACTTGAGAATTGTCAGGCATGTAATCTTGAGCAATCTTGGCACCAACGAAAGCCTGCTTATCTGTCTTCTCCAGATCACTTTAGGTAACCAGCAAACATGTAGAGATTATATATGGAGCCGTCATTAGACAGACAGCACGTACAAGGAGCACCTCCAGGATCGTGGTACTGTGAGAGGACAATTAAAAAGAAAAGGGGAGTTAAATTGGATAGCCCTGAAGAACATAGGGTTCAGCATGCACGATCACCCTGCACACAATTCAGGAATTGTAGGCATCATAATGTGCTGCCTGTATATTACCACAATTGCTGCATCCAGCATGCATTAAACATACTGTTGAGGAGCAAATTACTGCAGATGCCGGAATCTGTACTGAAAACAAGAAATGCCAGCAATCAGTGGGTCAGGCAGCATCCATGGAGAGAGCAAGTTAACATTTCAACTCAAAACATTAGCTTGCTTTCTGTCCTGACCCGCTGTGATCTCCAGCATATCTTGTTTTCAAACATGCTGTTGAGTTGTTGTCAGCCTCAAGCTGGGGGTCCAAAAATAGAGAGGTGGTAGCACCATTGAAACCAGCCTGCACTGCATAATGCATTTTCTTAAAAGGGAGATTCATTGTGGCTCAAGTAGGTGGTGAAGTCCCTCTACACCTCCATCTGATGTGGCAAAAGTCATAACATGAGAAAGAAGATTTTTAAGGCGCTTGGATGTTGCAATAGAGGCTTTGGCAGAAGATGCAAAGAATAAGAGAAGTAGATGCAAGAGGTGATGAAGGCTTGCAGCCAAAATGGTCAGATAGTTGCAGTGGTGAACGCCAGGAATCTAACTCTTATGACCCAGAATGCAATGCCACAAGAAGTTCAATTACCTCACACAATTGATCAAAGTGAATGGATTTGGGCCTCAGGCACTGCTCAGTTCGTCACATCCCTATCGCTCACCTCCTAACAATCTTTATCAATCAAGACTCATACCTAACATTCATATGCTACACCTCCCCCTCCCCCCACATATAGCAAGCCTCAAACCCACAGCTCTCAGGCACTGCCAGTAATTCACCCATCTCTTGCAGGAAATGGTTGCACATAACTGGAGACAGCAGAAACTAACAGAAAGGGGAATACCATGCTTTCATAACCTGATTACCACGGAGGGTCAGGGCTTACTGTCATTAGAGCAGCCATTTCTGAAGTTATGGTGAGCAGCAGGGCTGAGAACTGGTAAGATAATGGGGGGGGTTCTTCTTGTACAAGGTACTGTCAATGGTTCTGAAAGAGTCAATGTTGAAGTTGCATTAGCTCCACCCAATCTGATAATGTCTTCGGGGACAGACTCGGACAGTCTCACGTGAGATCTCATTGGAGACAGATGTATCACCTCTGGTTCCCAATAGTTCTAATTCTGCCGATCTAGTTAATGTTATTTGCACCTATTGGTATCGTGCAATAAACTACACATTGTTACGCAAATCAAATGGCTCTTCCTGTTAAAGACTCAATGATTTATCCTCTGCCACTGATCATTAGACAGGCAATTTGACTCCACATAGTGAGGTACAGCGAGGATTGGAATGCATTACCTTGGGTATTCTGATTTAGGAAGTTTCCATTTTCTTTCGTAAGTTACTGTTAACCATTAGTTTACATTTTTGTTACAGTGCCCCAGCAGGGACTATCTGCCATTGTTGGTATTTCTGACTGGAAGGGTAGAGGGAACTTTATTCTGTATCTAGCTGCATGCTGTATCTGTCTCAGATAAGGACAGTATTGAGGTAGCTTCATTTTCAGTATAAAAGAGAAGACGGAACACTAATCTGTTCCTAACCCCATGCTGTCCTGGGAGTATTTAATAGAGACCACGTTGAGAAAGCCTTACTTCCATTTTAAGAGAGTAGAGAACTTTACTCTATCTAACTGCTTGCTGTCCCTGTGCTGGGAGTATTTGGTATTTGATGGGGACAGTGCAGAGGTAGCTTTACTCTGTATCTAATCCCTGTGCTGTCCCTGTCCTGGGAGTATTTGATGGGGGACAGTGAAGACAGAGCTTTACTCTGTATCTAACCCCATGCTGTCCCTGTTCTGAGACAAAGTTAAAATCACCCAACGCCAGGTAGCTGTTTGTTCAATATATCATTTCACCTGCATGGCACTGTAATCTTTTGCTATAAATTGTGACTTATGATCCTGCTGCATAGCTACCTGATGAAGGAGCAGTGCTCTGAAAGCTAGTGCTTCCAAATAAACCTGTTTGACTATAACCTGGTGTTGTGTAATGTTTAAACTTTGTCCACCCCAGTCCAACACCGGCTCCTCCACAACCTGTCCTGAGAGTGTTTGCTGGGGACAGTGTAGAGGCAGTTTTACTTTCAGTTTAAAAAGAGGGTGTGCTGAGCACCACAGAGGCTGGGGTGCATCATCACTCTGGAGAGTATGCTATTTTGATTTGTTAAATTTCCATTTACCATATTTAGATTATGTTGACCATTTGGTTTGTATTTTAGTTCCAGTGCCCCACTGATTAACCCAATTATGGTTTCATTTGAAAAGAGTGGGGAAAAAAAAGAAGAGGATCTGGTGGGCACTGTAGAGGCTGGGGTGCATCGTCACCACAGACAATGTTATTTTGAATTAGAAAGTTTCTGTTCATGTTTTACAAGTTTCTGTTAACCATTTGGTTGTGTTTTTGGCATAGTGCCAGGGGCTGTATAACTACTTGTAAATGATTTCACTTCAAAAGAGTAGACAAGGAGGATTTTTTTGATAAGTTTCTGTTCCAAGTCAGTAAATTTCTAATGGAGATTTTGTCCTACAGAGCCCCACCAGATCTAACCTGATGCAATTTTCTTTTTAAAAGAATGGAAGACTGGTGGCTGTGAACTATGCAATCACATGTTATTTTTATTTATTCGTACGATGTGGGCATCACTGGCTGTGCCAACATTTATTGCCATCATAGTTGCCTTGGAGCATGTGTTCCCAAGCATCTGCTGTTCTGCAACTTCTAGGTGATAGAGGTCACAGGTTTAGAAAGTGCTGTCAAAATATTCTGTCGAAATAAGTAGTGCTTCATGTAGATGGTACATACTGCTGCTACTGTGCGTTGATGATGAAGGGAGTGAATGTTGAAGGTGATGGATAGAATGGAATAAAATCCCTACAGTGTGGAAGCAGGCCCTTCGGCCCAACAAGTCTACACCGACCCTCTGAAGAGTAACCCACACAGACCCATTCCCCTATCATCCTATATTTACCCTTGACTAATGCACCTAACCTACACATCCCTGAACATTGTGAGCAATTTAGCATGGCCAATTCACCTGACCTGCACATCTTTGGATTGTGGGAGGAAACCAGAGCACTCAGAGGAACCCCACGCATACACAGGGAGAATTTGCAAACTCCTCACAGGCAGTCACCAGAGACGGGAGTCGAACCTGGGTCCCTGGTGCTGTGAGGCAGCAGTGCTAACCACACCATGCCGCCCATAAATATAGGGCCAATCAAGTGGGCAGCTCTGTCCTGGATTGTGTCAAGCTTTAGAGGCGCACGAATCAAGACAAAGGGGAGAATATCCCATCATACTTCTGCCTCGTGTCTTTTAGATGATGGCTAAACCACTCTATGACAGAATGTAAAAATAAATTAGTGAATGCAAATGTTGGCTCCTTACAGTCTGAAACGGGAGAATTAATAATGGAAAACAAGGAAACGACAGAGCTATTAAACAACTACTTTAGATCAGTCTCCTTAGAAGACAACATCAATATCTTCCTAGAAGTGCTACGGAAACGAGGTTCAATTGGAAAGGAAGAATTGAAGGAGATTAGTATTAGTAATAAAAGGTCATGTGAAATTAATGAGACTGAAAACTGATTAATCCACAGAGCCTGATAGTCGACGTCCCAGATATTAAAGGAGGTGGCCATGGAAATAATAAACAAGTTAATTGTCAGCTTCCAAGATTGTGTGGATTCTGGAACAGCACAAGCAGATGGGAGCACAGCAAATGTAACTCCACTGTTTAAAAAAAAAGAGGGAGAAAACCAGGAATTACTGACCAATTTGTGTAACATCAGTAGTAGGGAATGTGCTAGGGACTATTATAACAAAGATGTGATCACAGAACTTTGAAAATACAATGGGATTGCACAAAAATACTGGCTTGACAACCCTACTGGTAGGCTTTGTTTTGAGGATGGAACTAATAGAATAGATGAGGGAGAATCAGTGGATGTAATGTTTTTCAATTTTCAGACAGGTTCTTAGAGGTTGGTGTGCAAAATCAAAAGATATGGGATTGGTGCTAATATACTGGCATGGATTGAGAATTTATTACCAGATAGGAAACAGAAAGAATAATTGGATCTCCTTTGGAGTGGAAGGTACTGCAGGGATCAGGATGCTGGGATTGACATATGAGGAGCGATTGGGCCAATTGGGCCTGTGTTTACTGGAGTTTAGAATAATAAGATGGTACCTCATTGAAAAATCTTAAATTCTGACAGACTGGACACAGGGATAATTTTTCCCCTGACCACAGGGGTTCAGAGCAAGGGATTACAGTTGCAGTCCAAAATGGCCCTACCATGAATCCTGTGATGAGGAGAAATTTCTTCGCTCAAAAAAAAAGGTGGTGAACCTGTGGAATCCTCTACCACAGAAGGCTGTGGAGACCAAAACACTGAATATGTTTAAGAAATAAATAAATAGCCTCCAGCAATCTAAGGGATCACAATAATCATGTTAAACAGTGGAATGGCTCAATGAGCTGAAAGGCTATTTTCTGTGGTGCTATGTTCAAGAACAGACACTAAGTGAATGTACAAGGGTGAATTGTTCGTATGCAATATAGTATGACTTGATTTTAAAATTACTGTTTATTTTGTGGTGGTTATTAAGCAAAAATAAGAAAGCATACATAGTGACAGTCAGTGACAGAGGGCAGCGAAGATGTGGATGTATTGGTGAATGGGGAATTGGAATTGCGTTTACTAGTACTATATTCCAGTGAGTTGTTCATAAACAGACCAACTATGTGTGCGTGATGGCAGGTTAGGCAGCAAATGACAAACCATGATACATGCTCTGTTGAGTACAATAGAGCTCCTCCAGAGTGAACAGGCAGCTGGAGACCTGTTTCTGAACAGGAGGGATCTGCCACAAGTGTATATTGGTTTCACACAAGAGTCGTCAGTCTCAAGGTTAGTGTTATCATCTAGTAGGGTCTGGCAGGGAGGGATATCTAATGGAACTAGAGAACAGTTTGTAGTTCTATATTAATTAAGGGTTAATTGATTGAGACATAGATGCACTGGAGAGGGAGGCGATGGCCTAATGGTATTATTGCTGGACTGTTACATGGATAGGATAAATAGACAAGGTCTTTTCCCTGGGGTGGGGGAGTCCAGAACTAGAGGGCATAGGTTTAGGGTGAGGGGAAAGATTTAAAAGAGACCTAAGGGGCAACTTTTTCACGCAGAGGGTGGTACGTGTGTGGAATGAGCTGCCAGAGGAAGTGGTAGAGGCTGGTACAATTACAGCATTTAAAAGGCATTTGGATGGGTATATGAATTGGAGGGACATGGGCCGGGTGCTGGCAAGTAGGACTACATTGGGTTGGGATATCTGGTCAGCATGAATGAGTTGAACTGAAGGGTCTGTTTCTGTGCTGTACATCTCTATGACTCTCTGACCCAGGTTCGAATCCTTCCATGGCAGAGGGTGGAATTCGAATTCAATAAAAATCTGGAATTGAGAAACTAATGATGGCCACAATAATTGTCAGTTGTTGTGAAAAATCTATCTCATGCGCTAATGTCCTTTAGGGAAGGAAACTGTCATCCTTACCTGGTCTGGCCTACATGTCACTCCAGACCCACAGCAATGGGGTTGATTCTTAACTGCCCCCGGGCAATAAATGTGGCCGAGCCAGTGACACAGACATCCAATGAATAAACAAATCTGGGGAGTGAGTGATCAGTACGGTTGAAGTTTGTGGGGCAAGGAGTGACAAAACAAAGGTAAATGACTGGAATCTGTCTAACCAGCATTTTCACCTCAGTCAGCAGACAGTTCTTGTTAACCAGTAACAACCTTTGGATGACCAGATGGCTTAGCTGAAGCAGACAAAGTAACCTGCTGCAGAATGAAGGCATTGTGATTTGCTGTCAGCATAGCAGGTGTTGATCTGTCTAGGGTCACACAACAGCTCGACGTTTGATGGAGGAAACCCTATTGTTGTGGTAGATCTCAAAGTTGGCAGGGTGTACCCACAAAGCAATAGGTGCATTAAGTGGTACGTGTATGGAATGAGCTGCCAGAGGAAGTGGTAGCGGCTGGTACAATTACAGCATTTAAAAGGCTTTTGGATGGGTATATGAATAGGAAAGCCAAAGGGAAAGCCTTATGTCCTATTCACCTGCTGCTTCCTGGCAAGGGAGGATGAAACATGATCAGCTTTCTTTGAAAGTCAAGCCTCCATGACTTGCCTTGCATGATAGTGGATAGCACGCTGCTGAATGGTGCAAAGAGCTCCAGCCAGGCACAGTGGGCGGCACGGTGGCACAGTGGTTAGCACTGCTGCCTCGCAGCGCCAGAGACCCGGGTTCAATTCCCGACTCAGGCGACTGACTGTGTGGAGTTTGCACGTTCTCCCCGTGTCTGCGTGGGTTTCCTCCGGGTGCTCCGGTTTCCTCCCACAGTCCAAAGATGTGCAGGTTAGGTGAATTGGCCATACTAAATTGTCCGTAGCCTTAGGTAAGGGGTAAATGTAGGGGTATGGGTGGGTTTCGCTTTGGCGGGTCGGTGTGGATTTGTTGGGCCGAAGGGCCTGTTTCCACACTGTAATCTAATCTAATCTAATCTAATCAGAACCATTACTATGATGACAGGCAACACAGTCCTTGCTTTGCTCTGAGATTGTGGCAGCAGCCATACAGAGAGAAGCAGATTTCAATGAGGAAATCTTTACTGAACGTTGTTACTCGCTGAGGTTCAGGTAGGAGAGTTCCTCCTTGAAACAAGAGTGCATACGGGCTCCTATCTTTTCGAGCAGTTTTTCCTGCTTTGTGTGTCCCCTGTTCATTCTCCAAGTTATGCTTTTTTGGGAGTCAAATGTCTGCTTGCGTACTAATATCTGGAAGCACTCTTGTTTGTACAGAGGCCTGTAGTCAGGACCAAGTACCTTGTAAATGTTAAG
This sequence comes from Chiloscyllium plagiosum, assembly GCF_004010195.1. Lineage (NCBI taxonomy): Eukaryota > Metazoa > Chordata > Chondrichthyes > Orectolobiformes > Hemiscylliidae > Chiloscyllium > Chiloscyllium plagiosum. Next base: position 4,853,284 of record NC_057752.1, read on the forward strand.
AGACAAAAACTCAAAAATTGCTGGAAAAGCTTGGCAGGTCTGGCAGTATCTGTGGAGAATCAAAGTTAACATTTCAGGTTGAGTGACTCTTCCCTTAGCCACTTTAAAGAACTGTAGAAAGCACCAAGTACTTATAGAATCCAAACATAGCTGAAAGGAGACATTAAGTCAAAGTTTTTAATTTTTTCGAGTCATCAGGACAGGGACATAAGAAATCAAAGTTGGAAATGGTACATTGATTTCTACAGCATGAGAAGAGGGTACTGATTGGTTAGGCCATTGCTAGTAATGTAGATACAGAAAGATCATTTAACTATTCAATCTTTGTTCTCAGACCAGATGGGTATACTAATTGTTAATCTTTGCATTCCCCACGGCAACACCTGACCAATCTCAATGACACCGTTCTGAATGAGAAAAAGGGCAATCTATATGACAAATTCCTTTTGCCGACATCAACCAGGATCTGTGTGTTAACACGTGTAGCTTCTAGAATTCACAATGCACATTACACTCAGGCTAATAAACAACATAGAAACCAGGTCCCTACAAAAGGAGAGTTTTATTCCCTCAATCACAATCAACAGGGCTGCAAACAGAGTGCTGGCTTTCTCACAGGCAAATTATTTTGACTCCACAAACAAAGTGATGTTAAAACTTCAAAAATCCAAGGGAAAAAAATAATCAATGAGGGCCTGTGTAAATAGGTTATATTGTTCACTGCAGACAATCAGCCTTCAGCCATATAACAGGCCTCAGCAGGGTCTATTACTGTCATACTGCAGTGTCATGCTGCTTGGAACTATCCACAAGCAGCCTATTTGCAATTGTAGTCCAATACACTCATGAGGAAGTTAGATAATGGAATATCTTCTGTCATTGCAGTGGCAGAGGAAGTCTGCATCAATGAGCATCCAGAGCTGGCACCAACTCCATCCCCATGGTGTATTTGATGTCACTGATCCATGGAAACCACTCTTATTCCACACAATATTTGGTGTTCCTGCTTCCTGTGAGTGGGAGGGAGGCATGAGGGGTCACAAGCATTGTGGACAAGTGTTTGCAATGGGGCAGTGGGCAAATTGTTACTCCAGGATTTGAATTCATTTAAGATGTCTGAAAGACACTCACTGTATTGCTTCTTTGATGCAGGCACCTCACTGTAGTGTCATTGGCACTGCAGCTACAGGAATGATGAGTACACCCATCCCAGCAAACCCAGCCATTGAATAAACCACACATGGAAGGAAACAATAGAAGTGCAATGAAGATGGATAGAAGAAGACTTCAGTGCAGCAGAAATGCCAACAAAAACCAGATGGGCTGAATAACCTGTTTCTGTGCTGTAAATACTGTGTAATTCTACAAAATTAATAAAAGTCAGAGCAAACAAATTTGTCTTATCTTAAAGAAATTTCATTGTCTCTGCATATCGTCCCTGTGTCTAAGTGGGTTTTCTCCGGGTGCTACGGTTTCCAAAGATGTGCAGGTTAGGGTGGACTGGCCATGCTAAATTACCCCATAGTGCCCAGGGATGTGCAAGTTAGGGTGGATTGGCCGTGATAAATTGTCCCATAGTGTCCAGAGATGTGCAGGTTAGGGTGGATTGGCCGTGATAAATTGCCCCATTGTGTCCAGGATGTGTAGGATAGGTGGATTAGCCATGGGAAATACGGGGATAGGGTAAGGGTTGGGTCTGAGTGGGTTGCTCTTTGGAAAGTTGGTCTAAGACTTGATGGGCCGAATGGCCACTTTCCACACTGTGGAGATTCTGTGATTCTATATGTGGAGGTGACACTGGAGTAAAGGTCCACAGTTCCCTTCATTGTACAAAGACATTTTTCATTCTGTCAAGGACTGAAATACTGAACAGTGTCAGGCTATTCAACCATAAAAAGGTGAAACCATTGTCGAGCCCAACCTTGACTTCATCCGATATTTGCACATGGACAATTTCCAGCAACAGCCTGGTTCTTCTGCTCGTGAAACGAGTGGTACGGAGGCCAATGATTGGTCTGTATGGCTCAGTGAACTATCCAATTCAATCCAGCAGAGAGTCTGTGAATTCAGATAGATCTCAAACAATTTCAAACACACAGTTATCAATTTGTATCCTTCAAAATTCATTTTTGCTGAGGTGAACTTCTGGCATCCTCTCAGTTCACTGAATTGTTTATCACTTCACTTCTGAAACAGTGACGTTTACAATGGGAAATTGGACTGACTGTCAGAATTCACTTCCCCATTTTTAAACCAAGTTCAGTCTTGTTTGAATTGGACCTCTTATAAATCCTACTTGTGCATTTCAATTCCAGTCTCTATTTTGCAACACTGATATTTCCTGTTGTTTGGACACACAGAATTAAATCCAAAACACAGTCTGCAGGAAGTCTGGAAGACTCCAGGATGACATTTCTCTGATTTTAGATTTACTCGATTGAACCTCTGACAGAAGTAAGCTTTTGCTTAAGATTATGTCCAGACTCTAAATTTCACTTAATGTCTACATCTGAAAGATTGACCGCAATGCAGGATTTTGTCTATGAATAGTGTGACTCCAGTTAGAGAAATGTGGTTTGTTCCCTTTTTCAATTTTTTTTTACATCCCCTTCCAATTCTGCCCAGATAATATCAGATTTCAACAGCAATCCAGAAATGTATATCTGCCAAATGACTGAACTTCACGTGTACAAACTATTTTCAATCATCTCAACTGACCCAGATCCAACATCCAATCACAGCCCCTTTCATTTCACAGGGTTCCATTAAATGGCAAGTAGGGACAAAATTCCTGGCTGAGTTTTCTCATCCCTAGCTGAGGTACACTGAAGTAGTGACACTGCCAGTGCTGATTTAGCTCACGTTCCTCATCCGTGTGTGTCAACAACATATCAGAAAAGGGACACACACATGTCTCGGGAACCCAAAGTTGGTACTGGAGGTGGAGGGCACTGCAAATACTGGACCCATTCCTGACCATTTTAGGCAGCCAATTCAGTTCCATTGAGAGCTTTGTTTAAGTTGATCAACTGGGCGAGTTTCCTGCCATAATGGGAGGTGGTTAGGAGTCCAATGCACCAGGTTGGCCTACAGCCCTCCCCTGCCTGGGTGTGGGTGCAGCCAAAGGCTGCCATGCAGAATGGTGGCCTGGCTGTGGTATTACAGAGGCATGAAGAAATGGGAGAGGGCACCTTCATGAAGTGACCTTATTACCATCCATTATTGCTGTTCCTCACAAGTTAAACAGCGTCTGGAGAATGCGTTTCTGTGCCAGTTAAGGGGGCACCCAAATTATCCAAAGAGCAATTATTTATAGAGTCATAGAGGTCTACAGCATGAAAACGGGCCCTTTGGTCCAACTTGGCCATGTCACCCAGTTTTCACAATTTAAATGGATCCCATTTGCCTATGTTTGGTCTATATCCTTCCATACCTATCTCATCCATCTACCTGTCTAAAAGCTTCTTAATTGACAAAATTGTACTTGCCTCCCTTTTACAGGAGGACTGAATCATTTACAGAGCCTTAGGTGAGATTTGCATACACCATTTGCTTCCTGGAGCCACTTTTAGACTCTGGCTGAACCTGCTGGGAGAGGGTGGAACACCAGAACCTTGGAGCTAGTCTGCTCCAAGTCCCACAAAGACAAAAATATAGAATAACTGCCAAAATCAGATATCTCCAGGCAACTATTTGGACAGCTTAGCAACTACATTGAAGTGCTGTCAGACAGACAGCAAAATAGAAGGGACGGAAAGGTTTCCCGTGGGAGACTGGTTAGCAAGGTTAGATCTCATGGAATACAGGGAGAACTAGCCATTTGGATACAGAACTGGCTCAAAGGTAGAAGACAGAGGGTGGTGGTGGAGGGTTGTTTTTCAGACTGGAGGCCTGTGAACAGTGGAGTGCCACAAGGATCGGTGCTGGACCCTCTACTTTTTGTAATTTACATAAATGATTTAGATGTGAGCTTAAGAGGTACCGTTAGTAAATTTGCAGATGACACCAAAGTTGGAGGTGTAGTGGACAGCAAAGAAGGTTACCTCAGATTACAACAGAATCTTGACCAGATGGGCCAATGGGCTGAGAAATGGCAGATGGAGTTTAATTTAGATAAATGTGAGGTGCTGCATTCTGGGAAAGCAAATCTTAGCAGGACTTATGCACTTAATGGTAAGGTCCTAGGGAGTGTTGCTGAACAAAGAGACCTTGGAGTGCAGGCTCATAGCTCCTTGAAAGTGGAGTCGCAGGTAGATAGGATAGTGAAGGCGGCGTTTGGTACGCTTTCTTTTATTGGTCAGAGTATCGAGTACAGGAGTTGAGAGGTCATGTTGCATCTGAACAGGACATTGGTTCAGCCACTTTTGGAATATTATGTGCAATTCTGGTCTCCTTCCTTTCAGAAGGATGTTGTGAAATTTGAAAGAGTTCAGAAAAGACTTACAATGGATGTTGCCAGGGTTGGAGAATTTGAGCTATTAGGGAGAAGCTGAACTGGCTGGGGCTGTTTTCAGAGGAGCAGGAAAATTGACGTTTCGGGCAGGAGCACTTCATCAGGCTCCTGCCCAAAACATCGATTTTCCTGATCCTCCAATGCTGCCTGACCTGCTGTGCTTTTTCAGCACCACTCTAATCTTGACTCTGATCTCCAGCATCTGCAGTCCTCACTTTCACCTAGGGCTGTTTTCCCTGGAGTGGAGGCTGAGGGGTGACCTTATAGAGGTTTATAAAATCATGAGGGGCATGGATAGAATAAATAGACAAAGTCTTTTCCCTGGGGTGGGGGAGTCCAGAACTAGAGGGCATAGGTTTAAGGTGAGAGGAGAAAGATATAACAGAGACCTAAGGGGCAACAATTTTCATGCAGAGGGTGGTGCGTGTGTGGAATGAGCTGCCAGAGGAAGTGGTGGAGGCTGGTACAATTACAGCATTTAAAAAGGCATCTGGATGGGTATAGAACAGGAAGAGTTTGGAGGGATATGGACCAGGTGCTGGCAGGTGGGACTAAATTGGGTTGGGATTTCTGGTCGCATAGATGAGTTGAACCAAAGGGTCTGTTTGCGTGCTCTACAGCTCTATGACATAAGACTGTATAAGAAGCTATTATAGAAAGATACAGAAATGTTTATTCTCGGTAATACACATGCAATCATAGAGACCGAGAGTATTTTACAGCTTGAGTCATCTCTCATAGTATCCAATGCCTGAGGTAATAATAGCCCAGGTCTATTATTGAGGATTGATGGTGTGTCTTTCACTCAAATAAAAGGTTCTTTGATTATTTACCCCGAAGAGAAAGACAGCAGATGGGAGGGTGGGGGGATGGGAAGTAGTTGAGAATGACAAATGATTTGCAGGCTGGTTTATTTGATTTCAGGGAGTCTTGTTTATTTACTTGTGGGAGAATCATGTACTTTTAAAAATATATGATGAGATCTTATTTTATTGTACATGAGGATTCACATTTTTAGCTGGCAGAGACTCAGGATTTTATGTGAATGCAAGAATTTGATATTACATGGTGAGGGAATTAAGATTTCCACATGTGAGGAACTCATTCTTTTATGTGCTTCATTTTAATAATATGTTGTTCACTCACTGGTTTCGAAATGTATCCAGCCCTTAGTTGCAAAGGTTTTGTTTCTGCAGTAGAATGTTCTGAAGTAACATGCATTGTCAAAAATCACAATAGATATCACCAGATTTGATGTCATTTAATCAGTCTCTTTGTCTAGAGACGAGGGTAAATATTTTATGAAGCGCATATAAATGATGTTTTCAATGGCTTCTGTACAAAGAATGTGCATTGTCTGGGAGCCCAGTCTTTGTGTTTGATCCCTTGATTAATGGGTTTTCTGCAGCAGTTTTAAATAAGAAATGCAAAGGTCTTATGCCAGGGTGTTCCAAACTCTATTTTTCTGTGACTGATGCAGTACTGAAGTTTCTTTTCAGTTTAGACTGTTTTCAGTTAGAGCGACAAGACAAAGAAATCCGACACAATATGTGCAGTTTCTTGCAACACCCATGTATGAATCAGCAAACCACAATGGATAAGGAATGGTGCCATCTACTGGGTGATTAATAGAATTGCCAAGCCTGACAGAAACACAAGGAACAAACAGCACAAACTGGACTCAATGGGCTCTCCCCATAGCAGACCACAAAGACCAGAAGATGTCGGAACAGGTGTAGGCCACTGAGTCCATGAGTCTGGCTTGCCATTCGATGAGATCCTGTCTAGTATGATAGATCTCAACTCCACTTTTCCTGCCTTTTATCCTTGATTAGAGACAAAAAAGTACAGATGTTGGAATCCAAAGTAGACAGGCAGGAGGCTGGAAGAACACAGCAAGCCAGACAGCATCGACATATCAGATATAACCCTTCTTCAGGACTGAGGGTAGGTGTGGGGGAGCTACAAACCTACAGACTCCCATAACTACCTGGACTACATCTCCTCCCACCCAGTATCCTGCAAGAACACCATCCCACTCTCCCAGTTCCTCCACCTCTGCCACATCTGCTAAGACATTCCACTCGCGAGCATCCCAGATGTCCACCTATTTCAAACAACGTGCTTTTCCTCCCTTTGTCATCCAGACAGCCCTTCACTGCACCACCTCCATTCCCCACCCACTGCTCTAAACTGCCCCACACACAATAAAGACAGGGTCCCCCTTCTCCTCACCTACCATCCCACCAGTCTCTGCATCCAACGCATCATTCTTAAACACTTCTGCCAACTCCAACTAGACCACACCACCAAGAACATCTTTTCCTCCTCACCCCTGTCTGCCTTCCACAAGGACCGTTTCCTTTGACATTCCTTGGTTCATGCCACCCCACCACTGAACCCCCAGGTACCTTCCCCTGCAACCAGAAAAGATGCAAAACTTGCTGGTACATCACCCCTCTCCCTTCATTTCCATTCAGGGCCCCAAACAGTCCTTCTAGGTGAGACAGAGGTTCACCTGCCTCTCTTCCAGCACAGTTTACTGTATCCGATGTTCCCGATGTGGTCTTCTCTACATCGGGGAGACCAAATATAAACTGAGGGAACGGCTCACTGAACATCTCAGCCGGGCCCACAGGGGCCAACTGGACCTCCCAGTCACCACCCATTTTAATTCCCCCTTCCCACTCCCTTTCCGACATGACCATCCTTGACCTCCTCCATTGCCAAAACAAACCACAGCATCTTTTGGCGGAATAACACCTCACCTTCCGTCTGGGCGGCCTACAGCCTGGAGGACTCAACATTGAGTATCCCAGTTTCAAATAACTTCCCTCCCCATCCCGACTCCCTTCCCAGCCCCTCCTCCTCATTCCCACTGCTCCCTTCCACCAACTGGATTCATTCCTCCCATTGACCAACCAGGTCGTACCCTCTACCTGTCTTCACCTATCCCCACCTCACCACCCTGCCCCCGCCTACCCCTTTATCTGCAGCTCCCCATACACCCACCCTGAGTCCTGAAGAAGGGTTACACCCAAAACGTCGACTTCTCCACCTCATGGTGCTGCCTGGCTTGCTGTGTTCTTCCAGCCTCTTGCTTGTCTACTTTTACCCTTGATTCCCTTACAGATGAAAAATCTGTCCATCTCAGCCTTGAATATACTGAATGATCCAGCTTCAGCAGACCCTTGTGGTAAAAACTGCCACAGGTTCCCTTCGGAGCAGAAATGTCTTCTCCTCTGTCTTAAATGAGTAATCCTTTATTCTGAGGTTATACCCTCTGGTCCTATATACTCTCTCAAGGGGAAAACAACCTTTCACCATCAACCCAGTCCAGTTTGTATGTTCAATAAAGTTCCCTCTTATTCTTCTAAATTCCGAATACACCATTCTACTCTACATGAAATAAATGATATTTTTAAACAATAAAGCTTTCATTTAATGTTGGACTGGCACTTGCACATTCAGATAAATCCTGTGCTGAAAATGTGTTGCTGGAAAAGCGCAGCAGGTCAGGCAGCATCCAGGGAACAGGAGAATCGACGTTTCGGGCATAAGCCCTTCTTCAGGAATCAGGAGAATCGACGTTTCGGGCATAAGCCCTTCTTTCGGGCTTATGCCCGAAACGTCGATTCTCCTGTTCCCTGGATGCTGCCTGACCTGCTGCGCTTTTCCAGCAACACATTTTCAGCTCTGATCTCCAGCATCTGCAGACCTCACTTTCTCCTCAGATAAATCCTGTGTTGAGCTCTTGCCCTACAGGAGGTCTAACACAACCTTGTATTTATGTTTCACCTTTAACATATTTGAATGTGTCATTATGTTTCACAGGAGCAATATAAAGCAAAATATGACACTGGGCCACGCAAGGAGATATTACGTTAGGTTAGATAACCGAAAGCTTGACTAAGTGAGGAAAGGAAGGTGTAGGGACAAAGAGGTGTAGGGAGAGAGTTGCAGAGCTTGAGGCCTGGGCAGCTGAAGGTAGACGCGCCAATGTTGGAGCGATTAAGGTCAGGGAGCTGAAGAGGTCAGAATTGTAGGAACTCAGATCTTGGAGGGTAATGAGGTTGGAGGAGATTCCAGGGATGGGATTTGAAACCAAGGATGAGAATTTTAAAAAGATGACTTTGCTTGACCAGGAGCCAATGCAGATCAGTGAGTGCAGAGGTGATAAAGGAATGGGATTTGGTGCGAGTTAAGACACAGAAGCAGAATTTTGGACACTCTCAGGTTTATGGAAGGTAGAATCAGAGAGACTAGTGTGAACTGAAATATACAAGTTTCAATGTAGTTAGGGTACGAATGAAGATTTCAACAGTAGATAAAGTCAAGACTGGGGTGAGGTCAGGTAATGTCTCAGAGGCAAAAATAGGATATCTGTGTTGGTGCAAGTGTTTGTTTGGAAGCTGATCTCAGTATCAAATATGACACTGAAGTTGTGAACAGCTATTGCCTGGGAGATGGGTTGAGTCAGTAGCAAGGAATAGAGTTTGACGCAGGAGATGAAAAACAATGGCTTCGATCTTCCCAACATTTAGTTGGAAGAAATTTCTGCTCCTGCAATCCTGGATGTTGGATATGAGGTCTGATTATCGAGGGGAGAGAGCGCGAGAGAGCTATGTTGTCACTAAGGGGACAGGGTGTAGATGAGAAATAGGAGATGCATCAGGAGAGATTCACAGGGGAACACCAGAGGGAATGAGAGTGGGATCAGGAGCAAGAGAGAAGGCATTGTGAGTGATTCTTTGGCTAAGATGAGAGAGATAAGAATGGAACCAGGAGAGAGCAGATCCCCCCCCCCCCCATTAGCTGGACAACAGTGGAGAGGTGTTGGATGAGGCTGGTATGGTCACCATGACAACAGTTGCACATAGGGAAACTTTCCCTCCTCGACCTTTGTCCCAGTCACACAGGACGTCAATGCTCATTTTGATGAGAGCTGCTTCAGTATTGTGGCAGGGTCATAATCACAATTTGGAGGGATTCAAACATGGAGCTCGAGAAAAGATGCAAATGGACTTGGGAGGTGACAGGTTTGTCGAGAAAAGGGGAGGTTCGTCATGGGAGAGTAGTTTGCAAGGACAGCGAGGTCAAGAGTTCATTTGTTGAGGAGAGGGGTAACAATGGCAGATTTAAGAGAGAAGGGGCCAGCACCTGAAGAATAAAAATTATTAACCATGTCAGCTAAGATCCAGGAGAAAAATTGGGTAGTGCATTGTTAAAAAGTTTGAGGGAACAGGAGGCAGGTCTTATGGACAAGGATGTGTTCAGAGAGAGCACAAGGGCAGATAGGAAAGGAACTAAAGATAATTGCAAGTTAGGGTCAAGACAGGGTAGTTTGGCTCAGTGAATAAGTGGAAGGGAAATAACAGAAGAAACAGAATGGATGATCATGAGCTCCACACGTTATTGGAGGTTAAATGGAGGAGACAGGAAGAGGGGTTTAAGATGACAGTTTGCAGTGGAGGAAAGAAGTTAGGGTTATCTTTGCATTTTAAGATGATGCTGTGATATTGAGCAGCTTTCGCAGATACAAGTGGGACACGATAATGTATTCAGTGGTCTGGCCAGACAGAGATGATTTTAACTATAGAGTTATTTCACCTTCAATGGAATGAGACGGTTCTATAGTTAATTTTATTGTGTAAGCACTCACACACATTTGTTACAGCAATCAGGTGAAGATAATTACTAAAGGAGCATCAACATTATAGCAGAGAAATTAGGAAAGTGAAGGAAAATGATGCTGTCAAGACCTTTATTTGAAAGAGGTCTGCTCAATGGGATAAAGTCAACTGCAACATGATAATCAGATCACTGTGTGATACAATCTTATACAGCCATTTGTGCAGTTGTCAAGCAGACTGTTTTGCCAATCCCATTTCTCTCCTCCCAGGAGTGTTGTTGGATTACAAGGTAACTACAAGGCTTCCCTTCCCAGGATGTCATGGTAAACAGCAATGGCAAGCGATTTAATCAGAGTCGGGGCTGGAGCTCCCCTCCTTTAACATCGACTTACATTTGCCTTGTGATCAGGAACAGCGACTATGGCTAACTTCCTTCTCTCGCTTCAAAATCAATTACATTCCTCTTCTGGGATTTCAGTTGTGACTGACTGACGTAGTGTAGACTAGGAAGTCCAGTCTGAGACATACCTGCTATGTATCAATTCTATTTCTTTTCTTTTGATTTCATATCTTTATTTGGTGCAGCACTTTGACATAATGCAATCAGGTGTTCCTAAATGAAAACCTTTCCTCTTTTTCAAGAAAGCAAAGAGTGGATTTTAATTGAATTTTTTTAAGCTATCATCAATACATTATTTTTCCAGTATTTTTGTCTTCTCCCCACTACTCTTGAAGGTGACTAGGCAGTCCCTCATGGCTGCCACCTCACTCAAGTAGATATTGAGCCACCAAATGATACATACATGGGAGGAATCAGAGCCAAGTCTGGTCTTCTCTGTGGCTCATACACAGACTCCATTATCATCAGAAATCATTACACTAGCTGTTTCCACTCCTACCCATTATACATGAAGGTCAACTCCCTACTCTGGCTGAGTGGTGCACAGTAAGACTCAAACCTACTATTTACTAGACTCTGAGACAGTGTGAGATAATATTATGAAATTAATCATTGAACCGTCAAACTTGGGAATTAACTTTGGCATATGTGGATTAATCAGATTAGGGCAGAGGGAGTGGAGATTAGTTGGACTGGGTTTACCATAAATCTGGGGGGTCAGCCTTATTCTGATGCCTGATCAGATCCAAGAAGGTTTTGTTTCCCACTTCGGAAGGTGGGAATTACTGCGGTAGGATTTAAAAAGCCTACAGCAACGTCAAGGATAGAAGAAAAACACCTTTGACCACAAGTCCATTAGGAAGTGGTCAGCACGTAGTGTCCTAGAGACCCTTCGGGAAAAGGAGAGGGCGGATCCTATCGAGCGGTTCCCTGAGCAGACTGTCAAAGCCATTTGGCAGAATGCCTCATCGCCAGAACTTTCCAACAAGCACCAAGACATGGCTTGGCTGGTGGTGAGAAGGGCTCTGCCTGTGAGATCCTTTATGCACGCCCGGACTCTCAGCCGCACCGCACGCTGCCCTCGAAGCGGCTGCAGGGGGGACGAGACTGTCACACACCTCCTTCTGGAATGTGCCTATGCAGGGGAAGTCTGGAGAGGAATGTCGGGTCCAGGACTACGTGTTGAGGGACGCGCTGAAGCTTGGGGCAGCTGCCGCCAAGGCGTGGTGGGGAAAGACCACTGTGTAACATCTGCCTGTCTAACGAAGAACAGGGGGCCCATGCAGTCATTTGGGCTCTGCTGACGCCTCAGCTAATTATATGGGCATATGATTGAAAAATGTACAGACCTGTATAAAAATGATAAATTCTGATCTCTGTATGTAAATGTTGACATATGTATGGCATGACCAATTGTACAGACCATCAAATTATTTTATGAATAAAGTATATTTTTTGAAATAAAAAAAAGTCAAGGATAGGGGTATTTCAAAGGCACTTCTCATAACCTCGGGATATTCTAGAGTGCTTCAAGGCCAATTAGATACTTTTAGTCACTGTTGAAATGTAGGGAACATGGCCAATCTGCAACTAACAAGCTCCCATCTCAATGATATAACGATCAGATTTTTTTAAAAAAAGTTATGTTTATTTGCCAAGTAACTAGACAGAACTCTTCAAAATGGGATCTTCATCCTCAGATGCAAACAGGACTTTGAATCAACGTCTTAATTAAAAGATAGTCGCTCCAACAGCGCAGTGCTCCCTTAGTGCTGCACTGGAGTGTCAGCGTGGATCGCATGCTTGTGTCTAAACGACACCCTTGTAACAAAGCGATAAGACGATCACCCAGTTAGCCAGGATTGATATCTCTGGGCTGTAGTTGATAGGACTGAAAGACTTTGCACTCTTTCTTTCTGGAAGATAATCCACAACAGCACTTAAGTGACGAAGGGAGGACACGGGAGATATTTATTTTGGATAAAGTATTGTTTGAAGTGAAATTGCTCAGCTGTATATCTGCATTAGGCCAGTAGGGGACAGTCAGCTCTCACTGACTCACACCCACACGTTGGCACCAGACATTTTGTGATGCGGGCTGTATCAGGGAAAGATGCAGGAGATTTGAATCCCAAACCCTTTTTGTTTAATAAGTAACCGAAGTACGATATTTACATACCTTAAAAGCAGGCTTGCTATAATTGCCTGTGGACAAACATCAACATCATAAACAGAGGCAAGCACAGCATGAGCAACTCTTATTCTAACCTCAAAATGGTGGAATCCACCCCACCCATATATCTTTGTTCCTCGCCTACCATCTAGAAGCTTCTAAAACCCGAAAGATGTCATGTCATCAGTACTTCCTGATTGAGTTTTAACAATAGATTCTTCACTTTAAATAAAATCCTTACCATTCAAAACATACCGCACAGCTAAGCGTACATAATAACTCTTAAGTCCTTGCTGAAAATTTGCTTCCCAAATCGCTTGACAAGACTTCACACACCCAAAACAAAACTCGTACTCCCGCTTTCCAGCCCTAATCTTTTCCCTTTCTACTCTTTAAGATACTGACACAAGCTAGACTTATTTTCACCAGAGGAAGCCATTCAGCCCCTCAAGGCTGTTCCAGCATTTAATTATAATCAAGACTGATTCATCCTTTAATTGCAAATACCCATCTTGGTTCCAAAACATTGAACACAATCAGTCAATCAAAGTCTGCACCACAAAGGCACCCAGGTATCCAATTTCTTGCTACATTTGAACCCATGTTGCTTGATGTGTTAAATTGATATCTGTGTGGAATCAATGCCCTTCATTTACCTCCAATTGGTCTGTGTTTTTCTAAGGTACAAAAATTCTAAGATCCAGGGACTCTTTTGGTGTGGTGGTAGTGTCCCTAATTCTGACCCAGGAAGCCCAGATTCAAGTTCCACCTGCTCTAGAGGGGTGTTATAACATATCAGAACAGGTTATGATAAAATATCTAGACCCAAACCCACCAAGGAGCTCTTGTGGTACAATAGTAGCATCTGGGTTTGAGTCCTAGCTGCTCCTGAGGTGTGTTCCAACACATGTGAACAGATTAAGATAACTAAACCTTACCACAATGTGTATCACTTTTCAGTTGTTTCTCAGTCTTGATTCCTGAAGAAGGGCTTATGCCCGAAACGTCGATTCTCCTGTTCCCTGGATGCTGCCTGACCTGCTGCACTTTTCCAGCAACACATTTCCAGCTCTCAGTCTTGACACCTTTATAGAATGGGAACGAGTTCAGATTGCCACTATCTTTTGTGTGAGAGGGACAGAAGGACCACAATCTTGGGATGTATTTCAGAATGAGACAGTGCCTTCAAGAACCAATTAGGAGAACAGGGCAATTTAAAATAAAAACAAGGTTTTTATTTTATAATCAATGATCCTTAGCCTAATGTTTTCATGTGATTTCATTTTAATGATCTTGATATGATCTTCATTTTGAAACTTAAACCTGAATCCTGGTCTCAATGCTGGAATTAAAGGGTATGGGCCACAGACTAGTCATTATCTCACTGAATGGCCTATTCCTGTTCCTATGTTTCAAGGTGTTGCCAATATATATTGCTACATTTCATAGAGGAAGGTTGATGGCTTAGTGGTATTGTTGCTGGACTACTAATCCAGAAAGGAGAAAGTGAGGACTGCAGATGCTGGAGATCAGAGCTTAAAAATGCGTTGCTGGAAAAGCGCAGCAGGTCAGGCAGCATTCAAGGAGCAGGAGAATCGACGTTTCGGGCATACGTTTCCTGCTCCTCGGATGCTGCCTGACCTGTTGTGCTTTTCTAGCACCACTCTAATCTAGACTCTTAACTTTTAAGGATAAGCAATAAATGCTGTCTGAAAATGTGTTGCTGGAACAGCGCAGCAGGTCAGGCAGCATCCAGGGAACAGGAGAATCGACGTTTCTGGCATAAGCCCTTCTGATTCCTGAGGAAGGGCTTATGCCCGAAATGTCGATTCTCCTGTTCCCTGGATGCTGCCTGACCTGCTGCGCTTTTCCAGCAACACATTTTCAGCTCTGATCTCCAGCATCTGCAGACCTCACTTTCTCCTCAATAAATGCTGTCTAGCCAGCAACGCTCATGAATAATTTTTTTTTTATCCAGCTGGAGGTCTTATCACAGGCTGTGGTACACTGCAGAATGGTGTCCATGTAAAGATTTCCTACTACACACTTCTATACTTCTGAGTGAAGAGTAAAGATGTCCAGTGTAGATCACAGATTTAAAATGAAATATTTCTGAAATAAATGGGAGCACAGTTTCCGGATAATTATTAACAATTCATCATAAACGACACCTAAAGTAGATTTTGAGATCAAATGTGTTCTGGGCAGACCTGTCCCTGTTCCCAGATGACTGCTGAAATACATCAGATTTCTTACAATTCAATTGCTTGGCGCCTGTCACCGCATGTGGGAGGTGAATCCTTCCACAATGTCAGTCCGTGTCTCTGGATGTTAGTGAGGTTGATCCCCAAGATGCTGTATTGTCCTTGCGCCATCTAAACCATCCCACACATCTAAGAGAGGCTGAATACGGCGCGTCATTGCTCAACAAAAATGCAACCTACACATGCAATTGTGTAACGACGTGAAAACAATAAGATTCTCTGCTCTCCATTCGCCTCCCCAGTCAGGTGACAGCTGGGATTTAATTTTTATACTGCCTACAGCAGTGCACGAGGCTTGCGAGACGACAGGCTTCCAATGTTAATTCATCCTCGTTGCCCAGACGGATTTGTCAGCTGAAATAACCCCATAGCCACCAACATTCTGTGTCTAAAAGTAGCTATTACACTTTGAATGCAAGAACACCAAATGTCACTTATGCACACAGACCTCCCACACACACACGTTGTGTTTCGCCCAGTTCCTTAGTAAATTCAGAGACTGACTTGAGAGCTCTGAAAATGACTTCATAAAGTAACAATAAAACCTCTGCAGCTGACTTGCTGCATTCTGGTTCAGCAGCGGAACTGAGAGTTTCAGGTATTAAGGGAAACTGAGCCAGCGGCTTTTACTGCTGCTGTTCGGCATTGTTGCACGGATTACCACACCGCTTCCTCCAATTTCCTTATCGCGACAGATTTGCAAGTCTGCTATCACGAGAAAGGAGGATACGTTTGGTCGCATGAATGCTGGAGTTGCATAGAGACTGATGTATTCCAGTTGTTGTTTTCAAGTGACCGTGGCAATACACAACCAAACATGAATTTTAACCGCAGCATACTTTAGCTTGCTGGCTTTAGGCCTCTCACAACCTATCAAAAGATGATAAAAGGACCCAGCCGGTTACTGTAACCGCTGCTTGTGCAGTTGGCATGTGGTCTGCTGACTGGGAATTGAATCAAAATTCTAATTCTCAAGTCGCGTCAGTGCACAGAGTACAGGGCAACTGTTCAATCAGCTGCTCCAAGAACCTGCTGAATCTCTCATTCTCGCATGTTGTAACTGAAACAAAGCTGAATCTGAACCCAGGCTACGGCTCCATTCATTGTAAAGCTGGTACTGTTGTGTGAACTTAGTATGGTGAGCCTCCTTTGTAGTACTTATGCACTAGCAATGAGGGGATCGAAAATTACAATGATCTTTCGTGCCCATCTGAGAGATTAGGCTAAATCTAACATCTCATTTGAAAGATAGCAGTTCCAACAGTGCAGCACTCCCTCAGTTAATTGTGTACTCAAGCCTCGAGACTGAAGTTTAAACCTAGGATCTTCTAACTGAGGTGAAAGTGTTACCTTCTCAGTCGCAGCCATTTGCTTTATGCACAATAGACTCAGAAATGGCATTGACCCACATTAAAGATTGTTCTAACATAGAAGGGGAGGAGAGTGCAATTAATAAAAACAAAGTTCTATGAAATCCGATATAGAAACAGAAAAGACAGGTGAGACAGCAGGTTCGGGAGCATCTGTGGAGAGAGGAACATGGTCCATGGACAGAACTTTCTGCTTCAGAGGTGATGAGTCTGGAGGCAGAAAGAGCACTTTATCAGGCCAGGGTGGGGTTGTACCCAAACCTCACTGCTTTGTTGGCTGTTCTGGTACAGCCAAAGTCCCCTGGCTGACCTTCCTGCCTGATTAATTACCACTTAAGGGCATCAGTCTGCTGTAGGCCTTTGCAATGCAATGTGCCCGACAGATTGGCCCTTGTGGGCAACTTGCCAGCTGTGGGGTGAGTCCCTCCATTAATGGCATCCAGTGCCTGATTGAAGGATTGGACATCAGGTGGGGCATATCTGTTGGCAGCCACCCTGCCCTTGCTTTGAACACCCCCTCCAACGTCCCTGCACCATGAATGCCCCCTCCATAACATCACTTCCTATTGTCCTGGGTCCTCCACAAGTCTGGCACTTGGCTCTTCTGCCAGCAGCCATGGCCACCTCCATGGCATTGTCGAATACATTGAGAAATACAGGCCTCTGACCGGCTGGGTAGGACTACCAAACCAGGAAGCTGATACCAGGAAAAGGCCCTACTGAAGAGGGAGATGGCATGGGGCAGGGTGACACTTGGCACACGGACACACAAGATGGCTGCTGAGCCATCAGTTGGCCAACTTGACACACAAGATGGCCACCAGATCACAATATGGAGAGAGACAGCAGAGCAGATACAAACACTGCCTGGGGCCACCAGAATGCCAGCACAATGCACTCACAACGCAGTTGATTAGTTTAAGGAAGGTGGGGGAGAGCATGTTCCTGATGAAGGGCTTTTGCCCGAAACGTCGATTTTGCTGCTCGTCAGATGCTGCCTGAATTGCTGTGCTCTTCCAGCACCACTGATCCAGAATCTGGTTTCCAGCATCTGCAGTCATTGTTTTTACCAGATGAGTAACAGGTCCAGCCAACACCTCTCATAGAAATGCTAACAGCTTGATACAGACTCAATACAAAGTGCTAATAGCCAGGACTGCAGTAATCCTCCTCCTCAGGAAGAGCGATTAATGCTCATTACTACAGCAATGGACATCCGCTCAGACATTGAAACTGACAACGACCACATGGAAATTAACAAAGGTTGTGCTGAAACTGACAAAGACTGTATTGAAACTATCAACCATTCTGTAATGATTGCCATAAACAAACCATGTTACAAAGACAATAATCTCATCACTGACCTATTGTATCACAAGAGGGATAAAAGTTTCTTGACATGTGCTCCAGGTCGAGAGAAGACTTACAACTGACCACTGTGCTGTTGGTGTCTTTCTCTCTCCCGGAGCTCCAGTATTTCCTTGTACAATAAACTCTGTCATTGAACCCCGACTCTGAATCCAAGGCTGGTGATTTTCCCCACAACACTACCACTCACTGACTGCCATGTGGTCCAGGGGACTTCCCTTCTTTTTAAATTTCAAAAATATACTTTACTCATAAAAATACCTTTATATACACACGTAGTGCCTAAGGCAATTCGGTTCTATACAGTAGCATGTGGAGCAACAAACAAACCAAAGACATTTCTTACTTGTATAAGATTATATTTACATGCATCTGAGGCACTGGGAGAATCCGATAACTGAACAGACCCCCATTTGCCTTCAGCAGAAAGCCTTCAGACAGTGGTCTTTCCCCACTGCGCCTTGGCGGTAGCTGGCCCAGGCTTTAGTGTGTCCCTCAGCACGTAGGCCTGGACCTTGGAATGTGCCAGTCTGCAACACCCAGCCAAGGGTCAACTCCTTGTTCTGGAAGGCCAACAAGGTTCAGGCAGATCAAAGAGAATCTTTCACTGAGTTAATGGTCCTCCAGACGCAGACGATGTTTTTCTCAGTGTGCTTCCTGGGGAACAGCCCGTAGAGCACAGAGTCCTGAGTCACGGCGCGGCTCAGGACAAACCTCAACAGAAACCACTGCATCTTTCTCTGGACTTCCTTTGTGAAGGCACCTTCCAGCAGGAGATGTGTGACAGTCTCTACCCTGCTTCAAGGACAGCCTACAGTCGTGCAGACAGACCAGGCATTCAGGAAGGATCTGACAGGTAGTGCCCTTATCACCACCAACCAAGCGATGTCTTGGTGCTTGTTGGAAAGTCCTGGTGATGCGGCATTCTGACAAATGACATTGACAGTCTGCTCAGGGAACCATATGACAGGATCTACACTCTCCTTTTCCTGCAGGGTCTCAAGGATGCCACAGGCTGACCAATTCCTGATGGAGTTATGGTCAAATTGCTTTTCTTTACAAATTTCTCCACAAAGGACAGGTGATTTGGAAGGGTCCAACTACTTGGAGCTTTCCACAGCAACAAGGCCAGTCCCACCTTTCACATCACTGGACCAAGGAGAATTTCAGTACAGAGTGACACTTATTGTTTCCCTGCCGAGGGTCTCTACACAACTTGATGCAAATGCACACAAAGGTGGCCATCAGAATGAAGGTGGAGTTGGGTACGTCTTTGCCCCCTCTACCCCCTTATCCAGACATTTGTACATGGTGTGCCTGCAGACGCAATCCAGCTTAGACCTCAGGATGAAGTGGAAGATGGCTTGGGTCATAGAGTCTTAGAGTCCTGCAGCACAGAGACAAGCCCTTTGGGCCAAATTGGTCCATGCCGACCAAAATGTCCATCCACTCTAACCCCACTCCCTGCACTTGGCCCATATCCTTCCAAACCTTTCCTTTCCATGTACTTGTCCAAATGCCTTTTAAATGTTGTCAATGTATCCACCTCAACCACTTCTGCAGGCAGCTCATTCCATGTGCATACCACCCTCTGTGTAAAAAAGTTATCCCTTGGGTTCACTATTATTCTTTCCCCTCTAACCTTAAACTGATGCCCTCTAGTCCTTGATTCCCCAACACTGGGAAAAAGACTGAGTGCATTCACCCTATCCGTGCCTCTCATGATCTTATACACTTCTATCAGGTCCCCCCTCAGTCTTGCCCTATGATAGTAGTGTTGAAGAGGATAGTGTTGCCCTATGATAGAAGAGGAACACCTATACAAGGTATTCGCCAAAAACGGTGAGAGTATGTTTCCCCTCAGGGGAGAGTCTAACACAAGAGGGCAGAATCTCCGCATAAAGGGGTGATAATTTAAAACTGACATAAGGAGGAATTTCTTCGTCTTTGGAACTTTTTGCCACAAAGAGCTATGGGGTTGATCCCCTTGTGTACATTTGAGGCTGAGACAGATAGATTGTTGGTTGTAGGGGAATTGTGGGTTTGGGGGAAAAGGCAGGCATGTGGGCATGAGGAATGTCAGATTAGCCCTGATTCTATTGAATGGTGGAGCAAGCTCAACGAGTTGAACAGCCTATTTCTGTTTTTATTTCTTATGGTCTTATCGATTCCAACAATTTCCTAACATCACACGTTAATCTAACCGGAAGCGGCAGGGACAGACCACTATAAACATCGGAGGAAACATCAAAGAAGCGCTTCGCAGGAGGCTCCCAAGCACTGATGATGTCGCCTAGCCAGGGGACGAAACGTTTGCAACAAAAACTTCCAGCTCGGCGAACAGAACCACAACAACGAGCACCCGAGCTACAAATCTTCGCACAAACTTTGAAGCATCCTTCCACTATTACCCTCTGCTTCCTACCATCAAGACAATAGTGTATCCAATTTGTTAGCTCCCCCTGGATTCCATGTAATCTGACCTTCCAGAGCAGCCTACCATGTGGAACCTTATGAAAGGCCTTACAGAAATCCAGAGAGAGTACGTCTACTATTCTGCCTTCATCAACCTTCCTGATCACTTCATCAAAGAACTCAAACATATTTGTGAGCTATGATCTCCCATCCACAAAGCCATGCCGACGATTCCTAATCAAACTTTGTCTTTCCAAATGCATGTATATGGAGTCATAGAGATATACTGCACGGAAACAGATCCTTCGGTCCATGCTGACCAGATATCCCAACCTAATCTAGTCCCATTTACCAGCCCTTGGCCCATATCTGTCCAAGCCTTTCATTTTTAGATACCCATCCAGATGCGTTTTAAATGCTGTAATTGTACAATTCTTCCTCTGGCATCGCATTCCATACACACACCACCTTCTGCGTGAAAAAGTTGCCCCGTAGGTCTCTTTTATATCTTTCCCCTCTCACCCTAAACCTATGCTCTCTAGTTCTGGACTCCCCCACCCCAGGGAAAAAACCTTGTCTGTTTACTCTATACATGCCCCTCATAATTTTATAAACCTCTATAAGGTCACCCCTCAGCCTCCGATACTCCAGGGAAAACAGCCCCAGCCTGTTCAGCCTCTCCCTGTAGCTCAAATCCTCCAACCCTGGCAACATCCTTGTTATTCTTTTCTGAACCCTTTCAAGTTTCACATCTTTCCGATAGGAAGGAGACCAGAATTGCACGCAATATTCCAACAGTGGCCTAACCAATGTCCTGTACAGCCGCAACATGACCTCTCAACTCCTATACTCAATGCTCTGACCTATAAAGAAAAGCATACCAAATGCCTTCTTCATTATCCTATCCATCTGCGACTCTATTTTCAAGAAGCTATGAACTTGCACTCCAAGGTCTCTTTGTTCAGCAACACTCCCGAGGACCTTACTATTAAGTATGTAAATCCTGCTAAGATTTGCTTTCCCAAAAATGCAGCACCTCACATTTATCTAAATTAAACTCCATCTGCCACTCCTCACTCCTCCGATCAAGATCCTGTTGTAATCGGAGGTAATCTTCTCCGCTGTCCACCACACTTACAATTTTGGTGTCATCTGCAAACTGACAACCATACCTCCTATGTTTATATCCAAAGTAGAGGGCCCAGCACCGATCCTTGTGGCACTCCACTGGTCACAGGCCTCCAGTCTGAAAAACAACCCTCCATCACCACCCTCTGTCTTCTACCTTTGAGCCAGTTCTGTATCCAAATGGCTAGTTCTCCCTGTATTCCATGAGATCTAACCTTGCTAATCAGTCCTCAGTGCCAAGTTGGAGGGTTGAATCCTGGATGAAGTGAGGGAAGAGGACATGAGGAAGCTGGTGAAGCCGATGTTGATTCCATGTTGTCGGAGGGTCCCAAAGCAGAAGATGAGGCATTCTTCCTTCAGGCCTCGGGTGGCTTGGATTTGACAGTGGAGGACGCCCAGGACTTTTCTGTCATTGGCGGAGTGGTTAGCCAAAGGGTGGTGAGGTTTTTTGGTGCGTGTGTCCCAGAGATGTTCCCTGAACTGTTCCGTGAGTTGGCCAGTGTAGAGGACACCACATCTTCCACCTTGGGACCCTACAACCACACAGCATCAACATCGATTTCACCAGTTTCCTCATCTCCCCTCCCTCCACTGAGAACAGAAGCGAGTCAAACAGTCAGGGCAGGCAGGGACAAGGTTGGACTAATAAATGAAACTGCATTTATTTCAAAGCAAGGGGCCTAACAGGGAAGGCACATGAACTCAGGGTATGGTTAGGAACATGGGACTGGGATATCATAGCAATTACAGAAACGTGGCTCAGGGATGGGCAGGACTGGCAGCTTAATGTTCCAGGATACAAATGCTACAGGAAGGATAGAAAGGGAGGCAAGAGAGGAGGGGGAGTGGCGTTTTTGATAAGGGATAGTATTACAGCTGTACTGAGGGAGGATATTCCCGGAAATACATCCAGGGAAGTTATTTGGGTGGAACTGAGAAATAAGAAAGGGATGATAATCTTATTGGGATTGTATTATAGTCTCCCTAATAGTCAGAGGGAAATTGAGAAATGAACTTGTAAGGAGATCTCAGCTATCTGTAAGAAAAATAGGGTAGTTATGGCAGGGGTTTTTAACTTTCCAAACATAGACTGGGACTGCCATAGTGTTAAAGGTTTAGATGGAGAGAAATTTGTTAAGGGCGTACAAGACAATTTTCTGATTCAGTATGTGGATGTATCTACTGGAGAAGACTCAAAACTTGACCTACTCTTGGGAAATAAGGCAGGGCAGGTGACTGAGTTGTCAGTGGGGGAGCACTTTGGGGCCAGCGACCATAATTTTATTAGATTTAAAATAGTGATGGAAAAGAATAGACCAGATCTAAAAGTTGAAGTTCTAAATTGGAGAAAGGCCAATTTTGACGGCATTAGGCAAGAACTTTCAAAAGCTGATTGGGGGCAGATTTTCGCAGGTAAACGGACGCTGGAAAATGGGAAGCCTTCAGAAACGAGATAACAAGAATCCAGAGAAAGTATATTCCTGTCAGGGTGAAAGGAAAGGCTGGTAGGTGTAGGGAATGCTGGATGACTAAAGAAATTGAGGGTTTGGTTAAGAA
>NC_057752.1:4878839-4895815 GCF_004010195.1 Chiloscyllium plagiosum
ACCACAGATGTTAAGCTTACTGGTCTATAGTTCCCAGGCTTTTCTTTGCGGACCTTCTTGAATAGTGGCACAACATTGGCTACCCTCCAGTTTTCCAGAACCTCACCCATGGCTAACGATGATGCAAAACTATCAGCCAGGGCCCCCACAATTTCTTCTCTCACCTCTTGCAGTGTTCTTGGATATATCTGGTTCAGGACCAGGAGATTTTTCCACCTTAATACATTCTAATACATCCAACACCTCCTTGACTGTGATATGGACAGCCCCCAAGATATCACCACTAATTTCCCCAAGTTCCCAAGTCTTCATGTCTTTCTCCATGTTAAACACAGAGGAGAAATATTCATGGAAGTCCTCGTCCATCTCCTGTGGCTCTACACATACGTGTCCACTTTGGTCCTTGAGGGATCCTATTCTATCCCTAGTTATTTGTTTTCCTTTAAATATATTTAAAGTACCTCTTTGGGTTCACCCTAATCTTCTCAGCCAAGACTATCTCGTGCTCTCTTTTCACCTTCCTGATTTCCTTCTTCAGTAAACTCCTGTATTCCCTGTATAGCTCCAGGGATTCTCTTGATCTCAGCTGCCTGTACCTGAACGATACCTCCCTCTTTTCTTCTGGTCGAAGCCTCAATATCTCTTGTCATCCAGGGAACCAAGGGGTACCCACCACATCACAGATCCAGGCAACCAGGAGCAGTGACACTCCAAGTCAGGAGCAGAGCAGGACAGTCCCTTAGTTGGACTCAGAATTGGACCCTTCCTGATCAGGGGCTTTTGCCCGAAACGTCAGATTTTCCTGCTCCTCGGATGCTGCCTGAACTGCTGCACTTTTCCAGCACCACTCTACTCCAGAATCTGGTTTCCAGCATCTGCAGTCATTGTTTTTACCTCCCTGTCTTTGTACTTGCCCCAATGGCACTGGTTCAGGGAAATCTCCCAGGCAGGAACAAGGCAGCTACCTCATTGGGGGTGCAGGGAGACCTCAGTGACAAGTCTGAAGGTGAATGGACATTGGGTCTACAGGTAATTCTATAAACCTTTAAAATGGGTTTTAAATTTGCCATTATTAATGTAAGTAGCGTTAAATCTACAATACAATATGTTTCCATGTTGGCTACCTGGCTAATATCAAAGCGGGCCTCCTGTTTTTGCAGGAGTGCAGCATCCCACACCTCAGCAGCTGCAGGAGGTCATTCTTATTGTCATGCTAATGGGCTCACTGACCTTCGATTTGGTCAGGGGCAGGGCGGGAAACTATTGCAATTCCTCTGGCCTGGGTATTCTGTGAGGAAGTAACTTCACCATCTCCAGAGTTAAGGAGGTGGTGTGTGGGCGAGCAAATGTTATGTACAGAAACACTCCCTGAGACTAATTAACGTGTACGCCTCAATGGTAAAGAGTAAGCTGCTGGTCGTCCTGCAACAGTTCCCACTGCTGCTGGCAACGTCCGGGCTGGTCATTGCCCCATACTCATGAATGTCACGTCGAAGTAGCCCCTGCTGAGGAATTCCTGCATAAAGAAAATATCTGCTGCTTGGAAATCACAGCAATCCAGAAAAACTCTCTTCATGAAGAAAGTCTGGTTGATCTTTCCTCCACCTTCTTCACACTGACTGTATTGCAAACCCCCTGGCCTAGGGCATGGCTCTAGCTGAGGCCATAGTTCTGTTTGGCGGGTCACTGAATTGGCATTACACCAAAGCCAGTATAAAGATCCACCAATTCCAGTTCAACTCAACCAATAATCTTCCAAGTTCTGCTCGCAATCACAATCCAGAGATGATCTCAAGATCTTCTGATCATGATGAAGAAGGTTCTCAGCTCAGACTTGTCCTGGTACGACCACCTTCTGGAACATGGGGCACCTGTTTTGACTCTCCTCCAGTCAGCTACTGAGACCTCAACAAGATTCCACCACGTTGAGTTGAATGCGCCCCTTCTTTGGAACTGAAGGAGAGTGGAAATGTGTTGGGTTATATGTGCCAAATACGGGGAGAGGAAGGAAGAATAAAAGGGAAAGTCTGGGACTGGGTAAAAGATAGGAGAAACTAAATATCAACGATGTCATGGAACAAGAGGCAAGGGGAATGAGACCTTAGATTTGTCCAGATTGCAATTAAACCCTTGTCAGATACTAATCTTTATGATTAAAAACTCTGTTTCCTTTTCATGTAGTCGTAACATAACAATTATAATTCATTCTGGTGCAATGAACACAAGAATGTATGAAAGAGGGGAAAAATACATTATCCTGTCAGTCTTGTTTGTTTTGTATTTTAATGTCAGATGAATGACCTAACCTCATCAAGAGTTTAATGTTAAATCAAACTCCATTTGTTTAGAATTTAACAGCCAACTCCTTTGAACAAAGATACCGTTTACAATTTAACCTAGGGCTTGGCTTGATGGAATGGTCCTTTCTTGATTTTTCTGTTTACCTTCTCACTGAGGTTGCTGCCAAATGGAGTTGAGTAGCAGTTGGTGAGGTCTGGCTGTTTTGTTTCCTTCGGTGACTAGGGCAATTCTGAGTAACTAAAACAATGAGAGCAACAACAACCTGTCATTACAAAACATCTTTAATCTCGTAAAAATCCTAAGGTGGTTCTGTACAGGAGCATTGTGAAACACACATCAGGTCGACATGGGAAATATTTGGGAAAGGTGAGCAAAAGCTGAATCAAGGAGGTGGGTTTTAAGGAATGTCTTAAGGCAAGAGAGAGAGAGGCAAAAGTAAAACGATTCAGGAAGGGAATTCCAAGACCCAGGTGGCAGACAATTTGGGGAATGTGGGAGAAATGCAAAGATCTTGGAGAGTCTAGGGCAGAAGATAAAAGGATAAGGAATTGTCAATCTACTCAGAAACGCCATTAATATTTCCTGACATATTCATATCTAATTCTGTGAAATTTCCAGACATACATAAATGGTTAAATGATATGAAGTACTGCGTTAGTTTATTTTCACTTTTATGATCCATGTACAGACATAGAAGGATGTATCCCTGTACCACTGTGGTATGTTATTCCTTACGGAGGTTAAAGAGACACAGATGGCATTGATTTAGTCCAATTAACATTGGATTAGTTCCTGGGATGAGAGAGTTGTCCTGTGAATTACAACATTGAAAAGGTATCTGGATGGGTATATGAATAGGAAGAGTTTGGAGGGATATGGGCCAAGTGCTGGCAAATGGGACGAGATTAATTTAGGATATCTGGTTGGCATGGAGAGTTGGACCGAAGGGTCTGTTTCCATGCTGTACATCTCTATGACTCTATGATTGATTAAAGTGGACCGATATTTATAAGAATGAGCGATAACCTCAATGAAACATAAAATTCTGAAGAGGCTTTACAGAGTGAATACTGAGAGACTGTTTACCCCAGGCTGGGGAATGTAGAACATGGGGGCCACAGTCTTATGCTAAGGTGGTGATTATTTAGGATCAAGATGAGAAGACATTTCTTCACTCAAAGGGCTGTGAATCTTCGAATTCTCTACCCCAGGGGTTGCTGTGAATGCTCCAACACCATGTATATTTAAGGCTATGATATATTTGAGAATTTTGATCTCTCAAGGTATTGAGGAATATGTGGAGTAGGCAGGAAAGTGAAGTCCAGGCAGACGATCAGCTACGATCATATTGACTGAGAGTAGGCTCAAGGTCCCATAGCTCTATTTCTAGTTCCTATCGTCCAACATGTGCTGTAATCCTCACAATACAGGGATTATAGCAGATGGCATTCAAACAGGCATAATTAGATACAGATGGACCTTGAGACAAACAAGAAGAATGTTGTGAAGAAGACATGATAAATGTTTAGTCAAATAGGTGAGGTTGAAACAAGGAGAAAAAGAGGCATTAGTGCTCCAGGAAGCAATTAGTTAAAAACCTTTATTGGTCAGAGCATTGAGTATAGGAGTTGGGAAGTCATGTTGCAGCTGTATAGGATGTTGGTTAGGCCACTTTTGGAGTATTGGGTGCGATTCTGGTCTCCCTCCTATCGGAAGGATGTCGTGAAACATGGAAGGGTGCAAAAAAGGATGTTGCCAGGGTTAGAGGATTTGAGCTATAGGGAGAGGCTGAATAGACTGGGGCTGTTTTCCCTGGAGTGTCAGAGGCTGAGGGGTGACCTTATAGAGGTTTATAAAATCTTAAGGGGCATGGATAGGCTAGCCAGAACTAGAGGGCACAGTTTCAAGGTGAGAGGGGAAAGATATAAAAGGGACCTAAGGGGCAACCTTTTCATGCAGAGGGTGGTGGGTGTATGGAATGAGCTGCCAGAGGAAGTGGTGGAGGCTGGTACAATTGCAACATTTAAAAGGCATCTAGATGGGTATATGAATAGGAAGGGTTTACAGAGATATGAGTCAAGTGCTGGCAAATGGGACTAGATTGGGTTGGGATATCTGGTCAGCATGGACGGGTTGGACTGAAGGGTCTGTTTCTCTCTGACTCTTTGACTCTAAGTATTTAAATAAGTACTTGAGACACCATAGGGAAGTGATGACCTCATGGTATTATTGCTGGACTATTCATCCAGAGACCCACATTTGAATCCCACCATGGTAGATGGTGCAAGTTGAATCCAATAAAAATCTAAAACTGAGTTTTAATGATGAACCCTGAAACCCATTTCAGTTGTCGGAAAAACCCATCTGGTTCACTAATCTCATCTTTTAGGGAAGGAAACTGCTATCCTTACCTGGTCTGGCCTACATGTGACTCCAGACCCACAGCGATGGGGTTGACTCTTAACAGCCCTCTGAAATGGCCATTGTATAAACCACAAGAAAGGACAACAGGAATGAAAATGGACAGTTCACCTGGCATCAACTTTGACACTGGAAAAGGCAATGGCAAAAATGCCTTATCGGCCCTGCAAAGTTCCCCGAGTGCCAAAACTGGGAGAGCTTTCTCACAGTCTAATTAAGCAGCATTTTGACATTGTTCTACTCATGGAATTGTACCTCACAGACTATACCCCAGACACCACCATCATCATCCCTAGATATGTCCTGTCCCACTGACAGGACAGACTCAGCAGAAGATTACTTGTGTGCCAAACAGCATAAGCAGCAAGTCATAGACAGAGCTAAGAGATCTCACAACCAACAGATCAGATCTAAGCTATGCAGTCTTGCCATATCCAGTTGTGAATGGTGGTGGACAATTCAACAACTCACTGGATGAGGAGGCTCCACAAATATCCCCATCCTCAACGATTGAATAGCCCAGTACATCAGTGCAATAGATAAGGCTGAAACATTTGCAACCATCTTCCGTCAGAAGTGCAGAGTGGATAGTTCATCTTGGCCTCTTCCAAAGTCCCCAGCATCACAGATATAAGTCCTCAGCCAATTTGATTCCATGTGATATCAAACAATGGTTGGAGACACTGGATACTGCAAAGGCTATGGGCCCTGACAACATTTTGGCAATAATACTGAAGACTTGAATTCCAGAACTAGTTGTATCCCCAGCCAAGTGGTTGTAGTACAGCTACAACATTGACAATGTGAAAAATTGCCCAGGTATGTCCTGTACACACAAAACAGGACAAGTCTTACCCGGCCAATTACCGCCTCATCAGTCTACTGTCGATCATCAGTAAAGTGATGGAAGTGTCATCAACAGTGCTATCAAGCAGCACCTGCTCAGCAATAACCTACTCAGTGACACCCAGTTTGGGTTCCGCCAGGGCCACTCAGTTCCTGACCTTATCGGTTCAAACATGGACAAAAGAGCTGAACTCCAGAGACGAGGTGAGAGTGAAGCCCTTCACATCAAGGCTACATTTAACCAAGTGTAGCATCAAGGAGGAGAAAGTGAGGGCTGCAGATGCTGGAGATCAGAGCTGAAAATGTGTTGCTGGAAAAGCGCAGCAGGTCAGGCAGCATCCAAGGAACAGGAGAATCGACGTTTCGGGCATAAGCCCTTCTTCAGGAAGGAGCATCAAGGAGCCCTGGCAAAACGGGAATCAACAGGAATCGGGACGAACACTCCACTGGTTGGATCATACCTGGCAGATGGGAAGATGGTCACAGTTGTTGGAGGTTAGTCATCTCAGCTGCAGGACATCTCTGCAAGAGTCCCTCAGGGTTGTGTCCTAGGGGCAACCATCTTCAGTTGCTTTGTCAATGACCTCTCCATCATAAGGTCAGAAACGAGGATGTTTTCTGATGATTGTGCAATGTTCAGCACTATTTGCAAGCCCTCAGAGACTGAAGCAGTCTGTGTTCAAATGTAGTAAGACCGAGAAAATATCCAGGCTTGGGCTGACAAGTGGCAAATAACACTTGCGCCACACAAATGCCAGGCAAAGTGGCACAGTGGTTAGCATTGCTGCCTCACAGCGCCAGAGACCCGGGTTCAAATCCCGCCTCAGGCAACTGCCTGTGTGGAGTTTGCACATTCTCCCCGTGTCTGCGTGGGTTTCCTTCGGGTGCTCCGGTTTGCAGAGTAGGTGAATTGGCCATGCTGAATTGCCTGTAGTGTTAGGTGAAGGGGTAAATGTAGGGGAATGGGTCTGGGTGGGTTGCTCTTCGGAGGGTCGGTGTGGACTTGTTGGGCCGAAGGGCCTGTTTCCACACTGTAAGTAATCTAATCTAAGGACCCTCTCTAATAAGAGAGAATCTAACCACACTTAATGGTAAGGTCCTCAGGAGTATTGCTGAACAAAGAGACTTTGGAGTGCAGGTTCATAGCTCCTTGAGAAAGTGGAGTCGCAGGTAGATAGGATAGTGAAGAAGGCATTTGGTATGCTTTCCTTTATTGGTCAGAGTATTGAGTACAGGAGTTGGGAGGTCATGTTGCGGATGTACAGGACATCAACATTTTCACACAGAGGGTGGTATGTGCATGGAATGAGCTGCCAGAGGATGTGGTGGAGGCTGGTACAATTGCAACATTTAAGAGGTATTTGAATGGGTATATGAATAGGAAGGGTTTGGAGGGATATGGGCCAGGTGCTGGCAGGTGGGACTAGATTGGATTGGGATATCTGGTTGGCATGGTCGGGTTGGACCGAAGGGTCTGTTTCCGTGCTGTACATCTCTATGACTCCATGACACAGTCACTTGGCATTCAATGGCGTTACCATCACTGAATAATCATCGAAGGCATAGCGGTGAATGGTGATGCAAAGAGATACACAACAGGGTAGAAGCAGAAGAATGGAAGGATCTGGCAGATTGAATGGGTGGTGTTGTGGGACTGGAGGAGATTACTATGAATAGGTGGGCAAGGCTCTGCAGGAATGTGAACACAGAGATGAAAGATTTGAACTGGAGAATTGGGAGAAACATCGATCCAAAAGAACAGGAGGCATGACGGAGCTGAGCAAATATTTGCCTTGGACATTTACAAAGGATGGAGGACAGGAGGCTTGTTGGTAGAGCAGTTGTAGCTGCAGGTGAAAGGGGAAAAAGTCTTTTTCCGAGGGTGGGAGAGTCCAAAACTAGAGGGCATAGGTTTACATTGAGAGGAGAAGGATTTAAAAAGGACCTGAGGGGTAACTTTTTCACATGGGTGGTGCGTGTATGGAATGAGCTGCCAGAGGAAGTGGTGGAGGCTGGTACAATTACAGCATTTAAAAGGCATCTGGATGGGTACATGGATAGGAAGGGTTTAGCTCTGCTTCAGCTCTGATAAAGGATCATCTAAACTTGAAATGTTAGCTTGCTCTCTCCCCATGGATGCTGTCTGACCTGCTGTGATCTCCAGCATTTGTTATTTTCAGTTCAGATTCTAGCAGTTGTAGTAATTTGCTCCTACAAGGGTTCAGAGGGATATGGGTCAAATGTTGACAAATTGGACTAGGTCAGATTGGGATTTGGTGTAGTGATTTGGACGAAAGGGTCTGTTTCCATGCTGTAGGACTCTATGACTCTGAGGATTCAATAGCTTTACATGTGTCAATTGAGGCTTATTTGGTGGCATTTGTACCTTTCACTCCCAAGATTGTGGGTTCAAATCCCATTGCAGGACTTCAGCATATATCAAGGCTGAGATTCCAGTACAGCTCTGCTGAAGGTGGCAACTCTTAGTTGAATTGTTAAAATTGAGGCTCTTTTGGATGGATATAAAAGATTCCATGGCATTATTTTAAGGAATGAAAGGGATCTTCTTCACCACGTCCTGGCCAATATTTATCTCTCAATCGACATCACAAAAACAGATGATCTTGTCTTGATTGATGGCTGTGGAATCTTGCATGAAAATTGGCTACGATGCTTCCTACATTTCAACAGTAACCATTTCAAAAGTACTTAACTGACTTCAGTCTCTTTTGAGACATCCAGTGTTCATGAAGAATCAGAATTAGAATGAGAATTAGTTTTTATTGTCGTGTATACTCAAGTACAGGGATACAGGAGTACAGGGAAAATTGTATAATGTCACCATTCATGGTGGTATCTCAGGTACAAAGGGACAAAATCTTAGGTAAAGATAGAAAAATAAAGAAACAAGTTAAAGTTCAACATTAAGATTCTTGTCAGTATGTAGTAAACAAGAAATAAAGTTAAACATTCTAAATTACAGCACTTCTTTAGCCATAAGCCTGCAGTTGTTCCATGCTGGGCTTTCGCCAAGAGGGCTCAATCTCCCTCTCTCTTGCACGGGGCTCAACCTCCCCCCGACACTGGACTTGACCTAATGAACCCCATGTCTCTGCATTCTTGCCTTCTTGTCGCCAACTGCCATCTGGGCTCACCGGCTACCTCACCACAGGCTTCCAGAGTTCCGCTCGGGGCCTCCAGCTGCTTCCACAATGCCGTCAACCGCTAGAGCTGTGACTGGGCCACACCAACGCCTCATGGCAGACCAGCAAAGTCTCCACTCTGGGTCTCCAGTTGCTGACTTTGTGACTGAGCTCCGTCCAGAAGGTGAGTAGAGAGGGAAAAAAAACGGAAACAAAAACTAAAGGAAAAAAAGCGAGAAAAGAAGATAGAAAAAGGGTCAGAATTGACGGGCTCTGGCTCAGGAGCCCTACTCCACCACCATCTTGGAAATCATCATAGAATAGAATCCCTACAGTGTGGAAATAGGCCCTTTGGCCCAACAATCCAAGCCGACCCTCCAAGGAGCAACCCACCCAGACCCATTCCCCTACCCTATTACTTTACATTTCCCATGACTATTGCACCAAACCTACACATCCCTGAACACTATGGGCAATTTAGCATGGCCAATTCACCCAACCTGCACATCTTTGGATTATGGGAGAAACCCACGCAGACACGGGGAGAATGTGCAAACTCCATATAGACAGTCACCCAAGGCTGGAATAAACCAGAGTCCCTGGCGCTCTGAGGCAGCAGTGCTAACCACTGAGTTGTTGAATTATATGTGCAAATTACTCTTTTAAAAGAAGATAGGTTAAGATAGGTGGTAAAACAGGTGATGTTATGAAAGTGGAAACTGTATTGGAGAGGACCTGGGGACAGGACCTCATCTCAGATAACAGAGATTATACGGAAGGAAAAATTTTGAGGCAAAACAAGGTCTGTGAATTCAGAGAATGAAGGACAAGGACAGCTGAAGATTGAAATTACCAAATGATCAGTGAAGAAGCTAAAGGGAAGAAGGAAAGCGGATATCTCAAGAAGGAGCTTAGGGTCGGTTTTAGGGGACAGTAGATGAGGATTTTAAAGGAGAGGTTGAGTTTTTTGAAGAAGCAATGAAGTGGATTGATGAAGGCAGAGTGGTGGATGTTGTCTATGGACATCAGCGAGGCATGCAACAAGGTTCCTCGTGGTAGACTGTTTGGCAAGGTTAGATCACATGGAATATAGGGAGAACTAACCACTTGGATACAGAACTGGCTCGAAGGTGGGAGACAGAGGGTGGTTGTGGAGGGTTGCTTTTCAGACTGGAGGCCTGTGACCAGTGGAGTGCCACAAGGATCAGAGCTGGATCCACTGTTTTGTTTTGTCATTTATATAAATGATTTGGAGGTGAGCATAGTTCACATACTATAATTAGTAAGTTTGCATTTGACACCAAAATTGGTGGTGTACTGGACAGCAAAGAATGCTACCTCAGAGTACAATGGGATTTTGATCAGATGGGCCAATGGCCTGAGGAATGGCAGATGGAGTTTAATTTAAATAAATGGTAAAACAAATCAGGGCAGTACGTGTGGTAGGGTGGTATGCGTATGGAATGAGCTGCCAGAAGAAATGGTGGAGGCTGGTACAAGACAATATTTAAACGGCATCTGGATGGGTGTATGAATACGAAGGGCTTAGAGGGATATAGGCCAAATGTTGGCAAATGGGACTAGATTAGGTTAGGATATCTGGTCGGCATGGGTGAGTTGGACCAAAGGGTCTGTGTCCATGCTGTATATCTCTATGACTCTCGGTCAGAAAGCTGGAACATTATAAGGCACTTGAAAGGTGAGAAGTTACTAGAAGGACAAAGGGAGAAATCAAGGTGTGGTTTGGTATAAGGGCCTCCCACTACTGCAGTGATTTCCTATTTGTGCTATCACTAAGATCACCTATTTTCATTTCTGTGACATCAACCAACTTTGCCCACCCTCACAAATATCCCAGCTTTTCTGCAGCTGAAACCCTTATCCATACATTTGTTTTGTCCAGGCTCAACTTTTAGAATATACTCCTGAATGGTTTTGCACATTCTACCTAGATTCTTGATCAGCAAGAGGGTGAAAGGTTATTGGAGTCAGTGAGAACTTTGAGTAATCAGATCAGGTATGAACTTATTGAATGACAGGGTGGGCTCAAGAGGCAGAGTGGTCTCAATCTACTCCTCATGTGTTTTGTTTTATACGTACGTGATGAGGTTTGCCAAAGTAGATACTGAGAAGAATCAGGAACTAGGCAACAGTTTAAAACTAAGAGGTCACCCTTTTAAGACTGAGATGTGAAGAATTTTTTATCTGGGTGTTGTTTGTCTGCAGAATTCTCTTCCCTTAAAAGCAGTGGTGGCTGGGTCATTGAATTTGTTCAAGGCTGAGTTCAGTAGATTTTTGGGGAGTGCAGACAGGAAGGTAAAGTTTACCTTATTGAATGGTGGAGCAGGCATAAGTGTCCAAATGTAGTATTCCTACTTCTTTGTATGTTCCTAAATGTTCCCACCTTCTGTCAACAAAAGATCATTCAAAACTCTGCTGCCTGTGTCCTAACTTACACCAGGTCCTGCTGTTCTATTATATCGTGCCCTATGTTTGGCCCCAGTCAAGCCATGCCCTGATTTTAAAATTCACAGTTTTGCTTTCAAATTCCTCCATGGTCAAAAAAACTCCCCGTCTCTTTATTTGCTTCCATCCTGCAATCCTCAGGATCTTGCTGTTCATCTAATTCTGGCCTCTAGTGTATTCTCAGTTATAACAGCTCCACCATTGAAGACTGCACCCTCAGTTGTGTGACAATACTATGGTTTTAAGAGGTGTATTTTGTCCTTTATTTTTGAATATAGGATTTTGAGACAGAGGCTCTGAGCAATCTGGTCCAAGCCAATAGAGTAAACAGCTTATGAGGCTTTGATTTGTTTTTATAGTTGGAACAATAGAAGCAGCCTGAATGGGTGAAATCAGGTTCCCACAGAACCAGGGTTTTAGTTTAGCTTTCAGCAATTGTTGGGGCTTAAAGTTGGCAGTGGAAGCTGTTATACACCTCTGTCAGACACAGCAAAATGCTGGAGGTCTGTCTCTCATGCAATTCTGGCAGCAATCTATTTTACTGTATTTGTCTTTGCCAAGGGTGTGTTTATGGGATCTTATTATTTTGGAACAGTTACTGATTAGTAGTTAAATAATCTATTATTCTGTTAAGTTTTCCAATAAAGTTATACCAATTCTTTTTTCTTTTTTTTTGTATTTTAACTGTAGGGAAAGAATAAAGTGTGTTTTGCTGAAAGCTGAGTAGTGTAACCAATTCAATTATATCTAAAACACAGCGTCTTACACTTTCCTTTCAATAATATAAAAGTTAGGGTCCAGGCTATCTCCTTCATATATTGGCAGGGTGTTTGGTCTGATCCATAGCAGTTGCCTTGGCCCCAATTGTGGAATTTCTTCCCTACATCTCTCTGCCTCTCAACTTCACTTTTCTCCCTTAAGACACACCTTGAAATATATCTCTGAGCAAACATCTGGTCATTTTTAACAAATGTCTCTGTATGTGGCTCAGTGCCATAATTTGTTTTTTTAATGCTGCTGTGAAGCATCTTGGAATGTTACACTATGTTAGGGACGCAGGAACAAGAGTAGGCCACTCGCTCTTTCAATAAGATCGCGGCTGATCTGATTTTGACCTTAATTCTACATTCCTGTGTATCTCTGATAATTTTTCATCCCCTTGGTGACCAAGAATCCATTTCCCTCTGCCTTAAAAGTATTGAAAGATTCTGAATCCAATGCCTTTTGAGGAAGGGAATTCCAAACAGACTCAAGTCTCTGCCCCTTATTTTTAAACAATGACTCAGAGATTCACCCACAAGAGGAAACAACCTTTCCACATCCACCCAGTCAAGTCCCCTCAGGATTTTATATGTTTCAATTAAGACACTTCTGACGCTTCTAAACTCCAGAGGACACAGGCCTAGCCTGTCTAGCCTTTCCGTATAAAGCAATCTGCTTGTTCCAGTTATTAGTCAAGGAAATCTTCTCTGAACTGCTATGTTGTTCATTCTATGCTATCAGCTCTGACGAAGCGTCATCTGGATACAAAACTTGCGCTCTCTCCACGGATGCTGCCTGATCGGATGTGATCTCCAGCATTTGTTGTTTTCAGCACAGATTCCAGCATTGGCAGTAATTTGCCCCTGTGTTGATATTGTGGTTTGGGTGAGGTAGGCTGGGAAGATTGGGGACATTAGCAACCATGAGGTTTCAGTCAGGGTCAATGAAATCACCCATCAAATGGTCGCGGTTGTGCATACTTCGTTCTAAGAACAATTCAGGAACAATGTGCATTTCTTTTTCATTACAATTCACTTTTGAACAGCACCACATTCTATCAGTTCAGATTTATTTAGCTATACAGCACATAGCAAATTATTCCACTAAAACAGAGTCCGGTCTTGGTTCTGGTCCCACCCTGCCTCTCCGGTGCATTTTCAACACACACTAACAGCTGCTGAGTTATTGATGGCATCACAGCTGTTGAATGAATCCTCTTGGGAACTGGACTCCATCCATGGGGTCCTTCAGGAAGAGACATTTTAATAAACTGGCATTGTGTTTTAGACATTTGCCAAGCTGAAATAGCTCATTTCACAAATACATATTTAATAGTACAATTTACACACTTCTCGGAATGCGCTTGTTCCTGCTGATCTCTGGCCTGCTGCATTTGGAATGGGCATGATAGTAAAAAGCTGCAAATTGTTGTGATTTTCTGGCACCCTGCCAGCTGCTGTAATCCTCTAACTGCTACAAGACATGAATATTAATGACTCCAATTCAACCACTTCGATCCTCCTCCCTTTCTAACTGTTGCTTTCTGCCCAACTGCTTTCTTCCAAGAGCAACTGCCGGTCAAGCTATTTTCCCTGAACTTCATGCACACCACACGTTTCCAGCCAGTGTAGTTTGTTCAGAGTGGGAATCTTGGCTGCATTTCCTCCTTCTCTCATCCAAGGATGCTGATTTATGATCCAATTACATCACCCCCACAGATAACCTGCGCTGAGATCATTTAAGTTGGTGGAAGGATTGCGCCTTTCTGAGCACTCTCACTTCATACTGCACAACTGAGTGACTGGAGGAGCTACCAATATAGTCTGGTTCAAATAAGAAATGCCTTTGGTTTGTTTGGATACAAACTCCAGTGTTTGTTTGTTTCCTTGATACACTACTGTATAGAACTGAACTGCGTTTATGACCATGTATGTATGTAAAGATTTTTTTTATGAATAAAGGACACAAAAAGAAAGACTGGAGGTGCTACCAATAGACTTTATATTCAGAAACAGGAGGAAGGAAATCGGTCATTTCTCAAGTCTTTCTGCTCCTTTCTTGGATTTTGCAAATAACAAATAATTAATCACATAACAAATCTTTTGTTGTCATCTTTCACTAGAACATGGTCGAAATTTCCACACAATCTAGAATCCAGTATTTACTCCCGGGGTTCTGAGGGTGCAGATTGTTTGCAAGCTTATTCCCTCAATATCAAGCACACAAAATGATTTGTGTTTTATGTTTTTGCTGCTTTTGCTTGCACTGTGGCAAACTAGAGGACATCGTTTTGGGGTCATCAATGAACAAAGGGTAAGGTCAGTTTTTTTCAGATATGGATGCAGCAGTTTCTGGTTTCTCTACCAGAAACAATGGTAGAGCCAGAATCCAAAATAGTGTTTAAAGGAGACTAGACAAGTATTTTAAATACAAATATCTTAAAGATGATGGAGAAAGAGTCAGGGAGTGGGATTAAATAGCTAACTCTTACAGAGAGCCAGCATGACTGATGTGCCAAATGGCCTCCTTCCAAAGTTGTAAGATTCTATGGGATAGATTTGGATTCTCACAAACTTTGAATAGATTTGGGTCTTTATCACCCGGCTGTTAAGCATCACCCGAGCAGAGGGCTAAAAGGAAAGTCTGGGGAGGATTGCAAATGAGTGAAAGGAAAATCCATGGATAATGTAACAGGCATGCAATCCTCCTTGTCAGATTTTCCATTCTAACCTCCAGCCAGACAAAGCTTAGCACGCAGGTAGTGAAGACAGAGATCAATCCCTGTGATTCTGTACTTGTTCAGTAATTCCTTATTTGAAGACATGCTTGTGACTCTAGATCTTGCGCGACAGAGAGCATTCTTGTGCTTTCTTCTTAATTCAAACTGTTCATGTGGTCTAAATTCTGAACATAAATTAACTGATGAAATTTTGAGATATTTTGATAAGGCATATAAATGCAAATAGTTATTCATTATAAATCTCTTTGTTTTCTTTATTTTGTTGCAGTCTTTAATTCCCAGACAGCTACAGCCCAAATCTGCAGCTGTTGAATATTGTCCAATGGCTGACGTTTTGTCTTTTCTCCTTGCCAATTTATTGGCAGTTATGGTTTTTCCTTTAACAGCATCTGGCTCTATCATCCTTCTGTTCCCATGACAATGTGTGAGACAGTGATGGTGGTAGGGAGGAGGGAAGTGATTGAGTAGGAGTCAAAGCAAGCTACTTCATTGAGTTCCTGCTTTCTGCAATTTAAATAAAAATGCACTGTGCCATTGTGAGAGAACTCTTATGAGGTCAGTTTCACATAAATCAAATCACAATGCTGTGTGGAGGAAAACTTTTGTTTACATTTCAATAAGTACAAATGTATTGGACTTAAACATATGGACACAAACCCTTAAGGATATTAGTAATCCAAATGGAATTTTGGAACATTTGTTGGTAATTTTATGGCACAATTACTGAGCCTAGCTTTAGATTTCAGATTTATTAATTTAATTTAAATTCCAACAGCTGTTATGGTAGGATTTGAATCTGTGTCCCTTGAGTCTAAGAATTAATAGTTCAGCAATAGCACCACTATGCCACTACCTCCCCTCAAGTCAGACTTATTGAGGGCATGTCCCTAGTGTTCCCCACCAACCTCCATATACACTTCATCATCCTCCGCCATTTCCGCCACCTACAAATGGACCCCACCACCAGAGATATCTTTCCCTCCCCACCCTACCCGCTTTCTGTAAAGACCGTTCCCTCTACAAAGACCTGGTTGGGTCCATGCCCCCTTACAGCCCACCCTCCCCTCCTGGCACCTTTCCCTGCCACTGCAGGAATTGCAAAACCTGCACCCACATCTCCCCCCGCCCCACCTCACCTCCATCCAAGGTCCCAAAAAAGCCTTCCACATCCATCAAAGTTTCACCTGCACTTCCACAAATGTCATTCATTGCATCCGTTGTGCCCGATGCAGTTTCCTTTACATTAGGGAGACCAGCCGCCTACTCACAGAGTGCTTCACAGAACATCTCTGGGACACCCGCACCAATCAACCCCACCGTCCCGTGGCTGAACACTTCAACTCCCCCTCTCACTCCGCCAAGGAAATGCAGGTCCTGGGCCTCATCCATCATCACTCCCTCACCACCCGACGCCTGGAGGATGAAGGCCTCATCTTCTGCCTTGGAACCCTTCAATCCCAGAGCATCAATGTGGACTTCACCATAGAGTCAGAGATGTACAGGATGGAAACAGACCCTTCGGTCCAACCCATCCATGCCGACCAGATATCCCAACCCAATCTAGTCCCACCTGCCAGCACCCTACCCATACCCCTCCAAACCCTTCCTATTCATATACCCATCCAAATGCCTCTTAAATGTTGCAATTGTACCAGCCTCCACCACTTCCTCTGGCAGCTCATTTCAAACACGTACCACCCTCTGCGTGAAAATGTTGCTCCTTATGTCTCTTTTACATCTTTCCCCTCTCACCCTAAACTTATGCCCTCTAGTTCTGGACTCCCCCACCCCAGGGAAAAGACTTTGCCTATTTATCCTATCCATGCCCCTCATAATTTTGTAAACCTCTATAAGGTCACCCCTCAGCCTCCGACGCTCCAGGGAAAACAGCCGCAGCCTGTTCAGCCTCTCCCTGTAGCTCAGATCCTCCAACCCTGGCAACATCCTTGTAAATCTTTTCTGAACCCTTTCAAGTTTCACAACATCTCTCTGATAGGAACGAGACCAGAATTGCATGCAATATTCCAACAGTGGCCTAACCAATGTCCTGTACATCTGCAACATGACCTTCCAACTCCTGTACTCCGTACTCTGACCAATAAAGGAAAGCATACCAAATGCCTTCTTCACTATCCTATCTACCTGCGACTCCACTTTCAAGGAGCTATGAACCTGCACTCCAATGTCTCTTTGTTCAGCAACACTCCCTAGGACCTTACCATTAAGTGTATAAGTCCTGCTAAGATTTGCTTTCCCAAAATGCAGCACCTCGCATTTATCTGAATTAAACCCCATCT